>NC_053025.1:424418662-424718662 GCF_003073215.2 Triticum urartu
AAGCTTCTTACCAATGGTGCCTTCATCAAATGTGGAGATGAAGGAGGACACTAAGAACTACGCAGAATGGCTGAAGAATCGTTTGGCACAAGGATCCATCGATGACATTGCTACATGGTTGGCACAAAAGCCATCACCTACGGTGTTGACGTACCAAGCATATGACATAAATGGATACACGTTCTACACCGAGGAACGTGATCAGAAGACCTCATATTAGAACAGCTTTGTTCGAATATAATGCATGACTGTAAATGAAGCTGATAAAAGGGTATACTATGGAACCATCAAAGAGATTTGGGAGCTTGACTATGTGAAAGTTAAGGTGACATTATTCAGGTGCGCATGGATCCCTCTTGGTTAGGTAAGGATTAATGAGTACAGGAAGACCTCTGTTAACAGGACAACGATGGCATAGCACGCGGACCCATTCATTCTTGTCAGCGATGCTACCCAGATTTTCTTTGTGGATGACCCCTTGCATAAGAACTGCCATTTAGTGAGCATGGGAAGAGAGGGGTAGTGGGTGTCGATGATGTTGCCAATGAGGACGAGTACCATGAATTTGATGAGTTTCTAGCCAAGGGATCACACACCCATGTAACAGAGCAGCATAAAATCATCATAAAACCCAAGTTCATTCGGGGTCAACGTAGTGATCCCAGTTCCCCATGTACATTGGAATTAAGCCGTAAGACTAGTCT
Source organism: Triticum urartu (assembly GCF_003073215.2). Lineage (NCBI taxonomy): Eukaryota > Viridiplantae > Streptophyta > Magnoliopsida > Poales > Poaceae > Triticum > Triticum urartu. The sequence goes on from NC_053025.1 coordinate 424,419,367, forward strand.
TTATTCCTACCCTGCAACTTAATTCGTTCGACTTAGAACTGTCGCGTGTACTGAATTTGTGCGTTATGCCCGGTTTTCCGTTGATGTAAGAACCGTTAATATGTTGACCTTGATATGATGTCATCTCAGTCAATGAATATGAACTATTTTTTGTTATTATTATTATTATTATTATTATATCATAGAGGTAGCACACTCAATTGATCTCACTATAGTATGTGTTAACAAAAATATGCAATCTGGTTTGCGAATAGCACACGGTGTTGGGGAACGCAGTAATTTCAAAAAATTTCCTACGCACACGCAAGATCCATCTAGGTGATGCATAGCAACGAGAGGGGATAGAGTTGTCTACGTACCCTCGTAGACCGTAAGCGGAAGCGTTATGAGAACACGGTTCATGTAGTCGTACGTCTTCACGATCCGACCGATCCTAGCACCGAAGGTACGGCACCTCCGCGATCTGCACACGTTCAGCTCGGTGACGTCCCACGAACTCTAGATCCAGCTGAGGTCGAGGGAGAGTTTCGTCAGCACGACTGCGTGATGACGGTGATGATGAAGTTACCGACGCAGGGCTTCACCTAAGCACTACAACGATATGACTGAGGTGGAATTCTGTGGAGGGGGGCTCCACACACGGCTAAACAATCACCTTGTGTCTCTATGGGGTGCCCCCTCCCCCATATATAAAGGAGTGGAGGAGGGTGAGGGCCGGCCCTCTATGGCACGCCTCAAGGGGGGAGTCATACTCCTGGTGGGAGTAGGATTCCCCCTTTCCCTTGTTGGAGTAGGAGAGAAGGAAGGGGGAGAGAGGGAGAAGGAAAGGGGGCCAGCCCCCACCCCAATTCGGATTGGGCTTGGGGGGGCGCGCCCCCACCTTGGCCTCCTCCTCCTCTCTCCCACTAAGGCCCATTAAGGCCCATACACTCCCCGGGGGGTTCCGGTAACCCCCCGGTACCCCGGTAAATGCCCGAACTTACCCAGAACCATTCTGATGTCCAAGCATAGCCTTCTAATATATCAATCTTTATTTCTCGACCATTTCGAGACTCCTTGTCATGTCCGTGATAATATCCGGGACTCTGAACTACCTTCGGTACATCAAAACACATAAACTCATAATACCGATCATCACCGAATGTTAAGCGTGCGGACCCTACGGGTTCGAGAACTATGTAGAAATGACCGAGACTCATCTCTAGTCAATAACCAATAGCGGAACCTGGATGCTCATATTGGTTCCTACATATTCTACGAAGATCCTTATCGGTCAAACCGCATAACAACATACGTTGTTCCCTTTGTCATCGGTATGTTACTTGCCCGAGATTCGATCGTCGGTATGTCAATACCTAGTTCAATCTCATTACCGGCAAGTCTCTTTACTCGTTCCGTAATGCAACATCCCATAACTAACTCATTAGTCACATTGCTTGCAAGGCTTATAGTGATGTGCATTACCGAGAGGGCCCAGAGATACCTCTCTGATACACGGAGTGACAAATCCTAATCTCGATCTATGCCAACTCAACAAACACCATCGGAGACACCTGTAGAGCATCTTTATAGTCACCCAGTTACGTTGTGATGTTTGATAGCACACTAAGTGTTCCTCCGGTATTCGGGAGTTGCATAATCTCATAGTCATAGGAACATGTATAAGTTATGGAGAAAGCAATAGCAATAAACTAAACGATCATAGTGCTAAGCTAACGGATGGGTCAAGTCAATGACATCATCTTCTAATGATGCGACCCTGTTCATCAAATGACAACTCTTGTCCATGGCTAGGAAACTTAACCAACTTTGATTAACGAGCTAGTCAAGTAGAGGCATACTAGTGACACTCATTTTGTCTATGTATTCACACATGTATTAAGTTTCCGGTTAATATAATTGTAGCATGAATAATAAACATTTATCATGATATAAGCAAATATAAATAACAACTTTATTATTGCCTCTAGGGCATATTTCCTTTAGTCTCCCACTTGCACTAGAGTCAATAATCTAGATTACATAGTAATGATTATAACACCCATGGAGTCTTGGTGCTGATCATGTTTTGCTCGTGAGAGAGGCTTAGTTAACGGGTCTGCAACATTCAGATCTGCATGTATCTTGCAAATCTCTATGTCTCCCTCCTTGACTTGGTCGCAGATGGAATTGAAGCGTCTCTTGATGTGCTTGGTTCTCTTGTGAAATCTGGATTCCTTTGCCAAGGCAATTGCACCAATATTATCACAAAAGATTTTCGTTGGACCCAATGCACTAGGTATTACACCTAGATCGGATATGAACTCCTTCATCCACACTCCTTCATTTGCTGCTTCCGAAGCAGCTATGTGCTCTGCTTCACATGTAGATCCCGCAACGACGTTCTGCTTGGAACTGCACCAACTGACAGCTCCACCATTCAATAAAAATACGTATCCGGTTTGTGACTGAGAGTCATCCGGATTAGTGTCAAAACTTGCATCGACGTAACCATTTACGATGAGCTCTTTGTCACCTCCATAAACGAGAAACATATCCTTAGTCCTTTTCAGGTATTTCAGGATTTTGTTGACCACTGTCCAGTGATCCTCTCCTGGATTACTTTGGTACCTCCCTACTAAACTAATAGCAAGGCACACATCAGGTCTGGTACACAACATTGCATACATGATAGAATCTATGGCTGACGCATAGGGAATGACTTTCATTTTCTCTCTATCTTCTGCAGTGGCTGAGCATTGAGTCTGACTCAACTTCACACCTTGTAACACAGGCAAGAACCCTTTCTTTGCTTGATCCATTTTGAGCTTCTTCAAAACTTTATCAAGGTATGTGCTTTGTGAAAGTCCAATTAAGTGTCTTGATCTATCTCTATAGATCTTGATGCCCAATATATAAGCAGCTTCACCAAGGTCTTTCATTGAAAAATTCTTATTCAAGTATCCTTTTATGCTATTCAGAAATTCAGTATCATTTTCGATCAACAATATGTCATCTACATATAATATCAGAAATGCTACAGAGATCCCACTCACTTTATTGTAAATACATGCTTGTCCAAAAGTCCGTATAAAACCATATGCTTTGATCACACTATCAAAGCGTATATTCCAACTCCGAGAGGCTTGCACCAGTCCATAAATGGATCACTGGAGCTTGCACACTTTGTTAGCACCTTTTGGATCGACAAAACCTTCTGGTTGCATCATATACAACTCTTCTTTAAGATATCCATTAAGGAATGCAGTTTTGACATCCATTTGCCAAATTTCATAATCATAAAATGCGGCAATTGCTAACATGATTCGAACGGACTTAAGCATCGCTACAGGTGAGAAGGTCTCATCGTAGTCAACTCCATGAACTTGTTGAAAACCTTTTGCAACAAGTTGAGCTTTGTAGACAGTAACATTACCGTCAGCGCCAGTCTTCTTCTTGAAGATCCATTGGCTTGCCGATCATCGGGCAAGTCAACCAAAGTCCACACTTTGTTCTCATACATGGATCCCATCTCAGATTTCATGGCCTCAAGCCATTTTGTAGAATCTGGGCTCATCATCGCTTCCTCATAGTTCGTAGGTTCGTCATGGTCAAGTAACATGACTTCCAGAACAGGATTACCATACCACTTTGGTGCGGTTCTTACTCTGGTTGACCTACGAGGTTCAGTAGTAACTTGATCAGAAGTTTCATGATCATCATCATTAGCTTCCTCACTTACTGGTGTAGGCATCATTGGAACTGATTTTTGTGATGAACTACTTTCCAATAAGGGAGCAGGTTCAATTACCTCATCAAGTTCTACTTTCCTCCCACTCACTTCTTTCGAGAGAAACTCCTTCTCTAGAAAGGATTGATACACCCATTTTGTATCATGCTTTTATATCGATATTTATTGCATTATGGGCCGTTATTACACATTATGTCACAATACTTACGCCTATTCTCTCTTATTTTACAAGGTTTACACGAAGAGGGAGAATGTCGGCAGCTGGAATTCTGGGCTGGAAAAGGAGCAAATATTAGAGACCTATTCTGCACAACTCCAAAAGTCCTGAAACTCCACGGGAGTCATTTTTAGAATATATAAAAAAATATTGGGCGAAGGAAGCACCAGAGGGGGCCACCCACCATCCACGAGGGTGGGGGGGGCACGCCCCCTGTCTCGTGGGCCCCCTGGCAGGCCTTCGGTGCCCATCTTTGGCTATATGAAGTCTTTCGCCCTAGAAAAAATCATAAGCAAGCTCTCGGGACGAAACTCCGCCACCACGAGGCGGAACGTTGGCGGAACCAATCTAGGGCTCCGGCGGAGCTGTTCTGCCAGGGAAACATCCCTCCAGATGGGGGAAATCATCACCATCGATCCTCTCATCGGGAGGGGGTCAATCTCCGTCAACATCTTCACCAGCACCATCTCATCTCAAACCCTACTTCATCTCTTCTATCCAATCTTTGTCCCAAAACCTCAGATTGGTACTTGTGGGTTGCTAGTATTGTTGATTACTCCTTGTAGTTGATGCTAGTTGGTTTATTTGGTGGAAGATCATATGTTTAGATCCTTTATGCATATTAATACCCCTCTGATTATGAACATGAATATGCTTTGTGAGTAGTTACGTTTGTTCCTGAGGACATTTGAGAAGTCTTGCTATAAGTAGTCATGTGAATTTGGTATTCGTTCGATATTTTGATGAGATGTATGTTATCTTTCCTCTAGTGGTGTCATGTGAACGTAGACTAAATGACACTTCACCATTGTTTGGGACTAGGGGAAGGCATTGGGAAGTAATAAGTAGATGATGGGTTGCTAGAGTGACAGAAGCTTAAACCTAGTTTATGCATTGCTTCGTAAGGGGCTGATTTGGATCCATATGTTTCATGCTATGGTTAGGTTTACCTCAATACTTCTTTTGTAGTTGCGGATGCTTGCAAGAGGGGTTAATCCTAAGTGGGATGCTTGTCCAAGTAAGGGCAGTACCCAAGCACCGGTCCACCCACATATCAAATTATCAAAGTACCGAACACGAATCATATGAACATGATGAAAACTAGCTTGACGGTAATTCCCATGTGTCCTCGGGAGCGCTTTCCTTTATATAAGAGTTTGTACAGGCTTGTCCATTACTACAAAAAGGATTGGGCCATATTTTTGCACCTTATTTACCTTTGTTACTTGTTACCCGCTACAAATTACCTTATCACAGAACTATCTGTTACCGATAATTTCAGTGCTTGCAGAGAATACCTTACTGAAAACTGCTTATCATTTCCTTCTGCTCCTCGTTGGGTTCGACACTCTTACTTATCGAAAGGACTACGATAGATCCCCTATACTTGTGGGTCATCAAAACAATTTTCTGGTGCCGTTGCCGGGGAGTGAAGCGCCTTTGGTAGGTGGAATTTGGTAAGGAAAAATTTAGATAGTGTGCTGAAATTTACTGTCACTTGTTACTATGGAAAGTAATCCTTTGAGGGGCTTGTTCGGGGTATCTTCACCCCGACCAGTAGAGCAAAGAGTTGCTCCTCAACCTACTGAACCTACTGAAAATGTTTACTTTGAAATTATTTCGGGTATGATAGAGAAACTGCTAGCTAATCCTTTTACAGGAGATGGAACATTGCATCCCGATTTGCACCTAATCTATGTGGATGAAGTTTGTGGATTATTTAAGCTTGCAGGTATGCCCGAGGATGTTATCAAGAGGAAGGTCTTCCCTTTATCTTTGAAGGGAAAGGCATTGACATGGTTTAGGCTATGTGATGCTATTGGATCATGGAACTACAACCGATTGAAATTGGAATTTCATCAGAAGTTTTATCCTATGCATATGGTTCATCGTGATCATAATTATATATATAATTTTTGGCCTCGCGAAGGAGAAAGCATCACTCAAGCTTGGGGGAGGCTTAAGTCAATGTTATAGTCATGCCCCAATCATGAGCTCTCAAGAGAAATTATCATTCAAAATTTTTATGCTCGGCTTTCTCCCAATAATCGCCCCATGCTCGATACTTCTTGTACTGGATCTTTTATGATGAAGACTATTGAATTCAACTGGGATTTATTGGAAAGAATTAAACGCAACTCTGAAGATTGGGAACTTGACAAAGGTAAGGAGTCAGGTATAACACCTAAGTTTGATTGTGTTAAATCTTTTATGGATACCGATGCTTTCATGAATTTAGCACTAAATATGGACTTGACTCTGAGATAGTAGCTTCTTTTTGTGAATCCTTTGCTACTCATGCTGATCTACCTAAGGAGAAGTGGCTTAAATATCATCCTCCCATTGAAGTAAAAGTAGTTGAACCTATTAAAGTTGAAGAAAAGACTATCACTTATAATGTTGATCCTATTGTTCCTACCGCTTATATTGAGAAACCACCTTTCCCTGTTAGAATGAAGGATCATGCTAAAGCTTCAACTATGGTCAACAAAAGTAACATTAGAACACCCAAACCCTCTGAGCAATTAATGTTGAACCTAGTATTGCTATGGTTAATGATCTCTTGGTCGATAATATTGATGGGCATGTTGTTTACTTTTGTGATGAAGCTGCTAGAATTGCTAGACCCGATACTAAGAATAAACACAGACCTATTTGTAGGCATGCCTGTTATTTCTGTTAAAATAGGAGATCATTGCTATCATGGCTTATGTGATATGGGTGCTAGTTCTAGTGCAATACCTCATTCTTTTTATGAAGAAATTATGCATGATATTGCACCTGCTGAGTTAGAAGGTATTGATGTTACAATTAAGCTTGCCAATAGAGATACTATTTCACCGATAGGGATTGTTAGAGATGTTGAAGTCTTGTGTGGGAAAGTTAAATATCCTGCTGATTTTCTTGTTCTTGGTTCCCCACAAGATGACTTTTGTCCCATTATATTTGGTAGACCCTTCTTGAATACTGTTAATGCTAAGATAGACTGCAAAAGGATATTGTTTCTATTGGTTTAGGGGATATGTCTCATGATTTTAATTTTGCTAAATTTCGTAGACAACCCCATGATAAAGAATTCCAGAGTAAATATGAAATTATTGGTCTTTCTTCTATTGTCATGTGTTGGTGTACAAAAGTAGATGCTCTCCTTTTTACCCCTCTACTTGTGCACGGGCAGTCAGAGCCGCACCTGCGGCCACGCTTGGCGGTGCAAAGGGAGGAAGCAGAAGCACAAGAATACCAGAGCGGCGCTCCAGCTAGGGGCGCAGAAGACAGAGAAACAAAACGGGGTTTTTCCCCGGGCAAGATCCTTGCCGGGGCGGCCTACGCAGCCCCGGCCAGAGCCTTGCCGGAGTAGCTCACCCAACGCCAACATCACGGCCACCCTTGAGCCTAAGAGTACCGACACCATCAACAACATTGGAACCAAGGCTCGGGGAGCACCTGCATAGTTGGCATAAGGATCTTTGTGAAGACAAAGAGCACACAAGGCTAGACGATGACCAGAAGACAAGACAATCACAAGCCCCCTTGCCGAGGATGCCCCCGAGGCCCTGACAAGGCTCCTTGCCGAAAACACCCGCATGGCCCCGGCAAGACTCTTGCCGAGGGCGATCACAAGACCCCGGAAAGACCCTTGCTGGGAATATACGCGGGACCGCGACAAGACCTTGCCGCCCCGTCACCGCCCCAGCTCTGCGGCCAACCCACCAACTGAGGCTAGTACCCACGTGGCAGTACGTGGATCCTAATCCAGCTAGTCAAGCACCTGTGTGGTGGCATGCAGATCTTCGTGAAGACCCTACCACCACGCCATCTCAGCAGCCTGCTAGCTTATGTGGCGCTACATGCCTCGTTGGCCTGGACGCGTGTCGGAGCAAGGCGAAACAGCGACGGACGGGACGGGCCTCGTTGCCATCCCCTATAAACAACAGGACACCTAAGGAGCGCATTTAATGTGCCTTGTCCTGTAATGACAGGCGATAAGCTTGTACACTATTTACCTTTCCACCTCGTGTGTGCCATTGTGGCGACCCCTTTTTGACTATAAAAGGAGGCCCGAGGCGTACTGGAGAAGGATTCAGATCTTTTGGACTACACATGCACCGCAACTAGTTCGGAAGCTCAAGAACACTCGAATATACACCAAGGCAGGATTAGGGTATTACACATCCTTGCGGCCCGAACCTGGGTAAACGATATTTGTGCTAGCTACTAGACCCGCTCTTTGCACAACCCCATGCTCGCCAACCATAGAAGGGATCCCAGTGATTCCATAGGTGTTGTTTCCACCGACATCGTTGGCGCGCCAGGTAGGGGCGTAGTTGTGAATATCCGGTCTAGCAGTTAGTTTAGCAGTTCTTCATCGCCATGGCTCCCAAGAAGAAGGCGATCACGGCGATCAGTTCATCGGGAGCCGAATGGCTCGTACCAGTGCAGGCGAGTGGTGGGGCGGTCGTGTACAGAAGCCGAGGCGCGGCCCGCAAACACCCACATCGCTCTAGCAGTCAAAGCCTAGCGAGCGGCATCGTACGTGCGTGAGACGACGGGCCACACGCCGCCAAATCCAAAGACAGAGCCGGCCCCCCCGCAGGTGGCGCGGGCCCCTCGAAGGGTGGCGTCGTGCCACCCATAAGCGGCGCGACAACTTACAAGACGCCTACGCCGGCGCCCACGACACGCTCTTCCCAAATTGTGTGCGACGAGCAGCGTCACCATGCCGGTTACCCCGGGCGCCGCTGTGGGAAGAGTCCTGCGCCTCATTCGCGGGATGTAGAAGGCCAGCACGCACGCTGAGGCGCTGGCGAAAATGGCACACAGCCGCAAGGCCGTGATAGAGCTCCTTCTAACATGGTTAGAAGTCGGAGCGCGTGATGGTCCACGCAGCTTTTGCCTCCACCCATGCCAGCGGAAGCTTTGGCGCGCGCATTTGCTCCTCGACTTTCCTCCTGCTGCGGAAAAGCTCGACGAGTGGAGAGCCACCATCCGGAGCCTCGTCGGCGTTGCCAACAAAGATGAGCCGCGACCAGCGGGGCCCTTAGGCCGGCGCTCCGTTGAGCCACCGCATGCCAGTGGTGGAAAGACCGGAGGTGCTGCGGCCACGGTGCACTCTCCTCCCCCACGCCAGCCACCACGGGTGTCGGTCCGTCGTGATGACGCTTGTGATAACATTTCCATAGCATCGTCCGACCCACGGACCCACCGCGATCAGTGCCAAGTTCTTCGGGAGCGAGCCCATGAAGATGCTCGAACCACCATCGAGCGTCGATGCGAAGCACGCCACCAGTCAGATAGGCAGGCGGGGCCCTCTATGGACCACCCAGCACCGGGAGGCTCTGGCGGCCTACCCTACGAGGTGGGCTTCCCAGCCTTTACCCGTGAGCTACGGCAGTTCCAGTGGCCCTCTCACTGCACGTTCAAGCCCGACGTTGGTGAGAAGTATAGCGGCAAGACCCACCCGCCGGAGTTCCTCAACATCTACACCATCGCGATGCAAGCTGCTGGAGCTTGCGACGACAAGGTGCTTGCCAATTACTTCTCATTGGCACTTAAACCCAATGTCATGTCATGGTTGATGCACTTGCCAGCGGATTCCATTTCTTCTTGGCCGAATTTGTGTCATGAGTTCGTTGGCGCCTTCACTGGAGGCCACCAAGCTCATGGCTAGGCAAGCGATTTGCATATCATCCCCTAGAAGGAAGGTGAAAACCTGCGCAAATACATACAGAGGTTCAGATGGGTGCAGTACAACATCCCAGATGTTCATCCCGCCGCCGTGGTCAGTGCATTCCATCAGAATGTGCGCAACCGCAAGATGCATGAAGAGCTGGTGATGAACAAGGTCAAACATGTGGCCAAACTTTATGTTCTGGCCGATAGGTGCGCTCGAGCTGAAGAGGGGAGGAAGTACCCCGGCGAGGACGCCGGTGCGGAAATCGAATCCACAGACGAAGACACAGCCGCCCTGATGAAGAAAGGCCGGCGCCGCAATAGGAAGCATAAGGGCAAGACCGTGCTTGCCGTCGAGGGATCCGAGGACAACGACGCTACCAAGAAGGCCAAGGAAGATGACCCCGGCGAGGAAATTGCCGGGTGCGCCGCTTGCCGGGCCTTGGCGGTTGCCGGCAAGCTAGGAGGCTCCGACAAGCAGTACAACAAGATCCACCGCACCAAGGGCCATGACCTCCAGAATTGCCGACAAGTTGAGCTGCTTGCTGAGAAGCAAAAGGCTGAGTATGAGAGGCGGGACAAGGAGAAGGGCCAGGATGGTGCCGAAGGATCCGGCAAGAAGCGTGGCAGCCAAGGAGGTCGCCGTGGCAAGGATAACCAGCAAGAGAGGCCCGCCCGGGGCCGCGACAAGAAGCAGGAAGACGACGGTCATGACGAGGACGACGTGCATGAGTTCCAGAAAGCTACGGAGGCCATGTGCATCGATGGTGGCGCCTCGCCGCACACCTCTCACCGCCAGCTCAAGCAGTGGGCGCGTGAGATCACAGCAGCGGAACCATCATTCGATGCTTGAAAGCCACTGAAGTGGTCCAGCACGCCTATCATTTTTGACACTGAGGACGACCCCGATCGCACAACTGTGGTCGGGTGTTTGCCGTTGTTGGTTTCGCCAACAATATGCAACCTCAAGGTGATAAAAATGCTAGTTGATGGCGGGGCCGGTCTGAACTTGATCTCGCCTGTTGTGATCAAAAGGCTGCAGATTCCTGATGGAGACCTCGAAGAGACGGGCACATTTCAAGGGGTCAACCCGGGAAGGCGTCAGCCGAAGGGTAAGATCATGTTGCCTGTGACATTTGGAGGCGAGTTAAACTACATGACAGAGAGGATTTTTTCGATGTAGCCGAGATCCCCTTGCCCTACAATGGGATCCTCGGCCACCCGGCACTAGCTAAGTTCACGTCGGCCTCACATTACGCCTACAACACGCTGAAGATGCCTGGGCCGATGACTATCATCACCGTCCCCTCCGACAAGAAGGATGCGCTGATCTGCGCTGACCAACTCTACCAGGAGGCAGTTGCAGCGACTGCCGCCAAGGCACTTTCTCCTGCCGCCGAAGCCCCGGGAGGGAAGAAGACCGACAAGACCTCTCGCACCCACTCCGGCAAGTGCACCTCTTCGAAGTGCCGTGCTCCCATCGAGGACGTGCCAGACGGCTCCAACGGCAAGAGCAAGAAATCCAGAGCTGCACCACCAGAGACCAAGAAGGTGTCCGTCAAGGAGGATGGCATGGGAGGGGCCTTCACCATAAGCTCCTCCCTTGACAGCAAATAGGAAGGCGCGCTCGTCACCTTCCTGTGGGCGAATGTCGATGTGTTTGCATGGAGAGGATCTGACATCCCCGGCGTTCCCAGGGAGGTGATTGAGCACCATCTTGCTGTCTGTCCTCATGCGCGACCCGTCAAGCAGAAGGTCAGGAAGCAAGCTTTGGAATGGTAGGAGTTCATCACGGAGGAGATTAGGAAGTTAGAAGCGGCAGGCTTGGTGAGGGGAGTACTTCATCCGACATGGTTGGCCAATCCGGTGGTGGTGCGCAAGGCAAATGGGAAGTGGAGGCTGTGTATTGATTACACAGATATCAATAAGGCCTGTCCGAAGGAACCTTTGCTGTTGCCGCTCATTGATCAGATTGTTAAATCCACGGCCGGGTGCGACTTATTATCGTTCCTTGGCGCCTACTCAGGATACCACCAGATCTTCATGGCGAGAGAAGATGAAGAGAAGACAACATTCATCACCCCATGTGGTACGTATTGTTTCTTACGAATGCCTTTCGGGTTGAAGAGTGCTGGCTTAACGTTTGCAAGAGCAGTCCAAATTGGTTTTGAGCCCCAGCTACATAGAAACATGGAAGCTTATATGGATGACATAGTGCTCAAAACCAAGGACAGGGCAACACTCGTACAAGATTTGGAAGAGACGTTTGCAAATTTGCGCAAGATCAACCTCAAACTGAATCCTGAGAAGTGTGTCTTAGGCGTTCCGTCCAGAAAACTTCTCGGGTTCTTTGTGTCATAGCGTGGGATCGAGGCGAATCTAGACAAGATCAAGGCCATTGAGCAGATCGAGGCACCTAGGCAGATCAAGGATGTACGTCGGCTCGCTGGCTGCGTTGCTGCCATGAGCAGATTCATCTCCAAGTCTGCTGAACGTGCCCTTCCCTTTTTCAAAATCTTGAAAAAGGCGGGCCCAATGGAATGGACCCCAGAGGCCGAGGCGGCCCTACAGGATTTGAAGAAGTACCTCTCCTCTATGCCAATACTGGTTGCGCCAAAACCACAAGAACTGTTGCTGCTATATCTAGCGGCAACGAACCAAGTGGTCAGCACCGTGCTAGTGGCACTGAGGGAGGTCAGCGAAGAGGAAATGGCAACAACAGGGCTGGCGGATGGCAAAACAGAGCTCCCCCTGGCAGGGCCTGGTGCCGGTAAGGCAAGGCCACCGACAGAGTCTGGCGCTGGCGAAGCAGAAGCGACGCAACCGAATGAAATAGTGCAGAAGAAGAAGATGATGCGGCACCCGGTTTACTTTGTCAGCTCCCTCTTGCAGGGGCTAGGCCAAGGTACTCTGGTGTGCAAAAATTGCTCTTCGGCCTCCTTATGGCCTCGAGGAAGCTGCATCATTACTTCCAAGCACACGAAATCACTGTCGTCACCCGCTTCCCGTTGCAAAGGATATTGCATAACCCAGACGCAACCAGGAGGATTGTGGAATGGGCTTTGGAACTGTCAAGCTTTGGTTTGAAGTTTCAAAGCACTTCGACAATTTAGAGTAGAGTCTTGGCGGAGTTCATTGCGGAATGGACCTCAACGCCTGACAAAGAGATTCAGGAGACCACTCTCCCCGGCAAGGAAACAAGTCACGACTGGATTATGTACTTTGACGGGGCTTTCTCGCTGCAAGGCACCGGTGCTGGTGTGCTGCTCGTCGCACCCACCGGAGAGCACCTCAAGTATGTAGTCTAGATGCACTTTGCCAAGGAGATGTCAACAAAAAATACTGCTGAATACGAGGGGTTACTTGCCGGTCTCAGGATCGCGGCAGACCTCAGAATCAAGAAGATCATCGCCAGGGGTGATTCACAGCTTGTCGTCAAGCAAGTTAACAAAGATTATCAAAGCCCATGGATGGAGGCCTACGTAGATGAAGTGAGGAAGCTGGAAGAGCGTTTTGACGGTATACAAGTGGAGCATGTTCCCCGAGTGGAGAACGGCATCGCCGACTACTTGTCGAAACGCGCTGCCTTCAAATTGCCTGTGGAACCAGGTATTTTTGTGCTTCGATTAACTCAACCATCCGTTGAACCATCGACAGGGCAGAACAAGCAAAGGAAATCAGGCCCCGGCAAGTACTTTCCCCCCTGAGCTCCCAGGAGCCGCCGGCAAAGACGTTGCTGTGGACGCTGGGCCTGCCATGGGGTAGCAGACTCTGGCAGGGCGTCAAGCCCTGGCCGTAGAGACAGCCGCTCCCATGGCAGAGGAAACACCTTTAGCCCTTGTTGTCGAGCCTTAGGCTCCGGCATGGGCACAACCTACCGTCTAATTTCTCCAAACAGGGGAACTTCCTGAGGAGCAGGAAGAGGCGGAGAAAGTAGCCCGTCGATCTGCCATGTATCAGTTCGTCGACGACGTTCTGTACATAAAAAGGCCGAACGGTGTGAAATTGAAGTGCATTCCCCGGGAGGAAGGACTGGAGCTGTTGGCAGAGATCCACTGAGGCATATGTGGCTCCCACATAGGGTCAAGGGCCCTTGCCGGCAAGGCATTCCGGCAAGGTTTCTTCTGGACCACTGCCCTCCAGGATGCAACGGCCTTAGTAACCAAGCGTGAAGCATGTCAGTTCCATTCAAAGAAGCATCATCAACCAGCTTAAGCTCTCCAGACAGTCCTTCTTTCCTGGCCATTCTCGGTCTGGGGGATCGACATACTGGGCCCCTTTCCCCGTGCTGCCAGGGGTTTTGAGTACTTGTACGTTGCAATCGACAAGTTCACAAAGTGGCCAGAGGTGAAGGCAGTGAGAAAGGTGACAACATAGTCGGCCGTCAAGTTCTTCAAGGGACTAGTCTGCCGTTTTGATGTGCCAAATAGAGTCATCACCAACAACGACACGCAGTTCACGAGCCGCACCTTCATGCAGTACATCCAGGACCTCGGCAGCAAGGTCTGTTTTTCTTCTGTTGCACACCCATGAAGCAACGGCCAGGCTGAGAGGGCGAATGCTGAAGTATTGCGAGGCCTCCGAACAAGAACTTTTGACAGGCTACGCAAGTGCGGACGGTGCTGGATTGATGAATTGCCGGCGGTTCTTTGGTCAATCAGAACGACACCAAATCGAGCCACCGGCCAGACCCCTTTCTCCCTCGTTTACGAGGCAGGAGAAGTTCACCCCACGGAACTCACGCACGGGTCACCTCGAGTGCTCGCTTATGATGAGCTTGAGAAAGAGCAGTTGCGGCAAGATGACGCAACGGTCCTTGAGGAAGATCGTCTTCGGGTGGCTGTGCAAGCTGCACGCTACCAGCAAGCCTTGCGCCGCTATCATAGCCGCAAGGTTCATGCCCGAAGCTTTGAGGAAGGTGACCTTGTTCTTCGGCACGTTCAGTCGGCCAAGAATTCCAACAAGTTGACGCCAAAGTGGGAAGGCCCTTATTGGGTAATACGAGTCACCAGGCCCGACGTAGTCCGCCTGGAGACCGAAGATGGTATTCCAGTGAGAAACTCCTGGAACATCAAACATCTTCGGAAGTTTTACCCATAAGGCGCGGTTGCCGGGCTCCCTGGCAAACCACCTTTTGTACAAGACTTGCCGGCAAGGCATGTAACCCTTTGTACAAATCCAGGTGGAGACCCTGAGCATAAATAAATGAAGCGCTGGCGCCCTTAGTTTTAGCATGCATGCTAGGTTGAGTCTCTCTCTGTGTTAGGGTTGATAGTGCTTGGCGGTGACTAACCCATAGCATAGAGGTCGAGTATGCATCTCTCTGTTCCTTCCCATCCTTTTTGGTTCGTAGGGTGCATGGACATTTCTGCTAAGCTATTTTGGAAGAAAGAGAACAGGCCGACGCCCCGACCCCGACAGGCCAAGGTTGTCGGGGGTTGTAGGTCTAAGGATCCGATCATGGCAAGCTAAGGTTGCCGGGGGTTGCGACACCAGATAATTTTTTCCCCACCCCGTGCCTCCGTATGAAACTTGAACATACGAGACTTCGCTCGCTCTCATACCACCTTGCTCCCTCTGTCCCGTGTCCGAAAAACTTACTTTGTGCCGGAACTTGGTTGTAGCGCGATGGGAAGGGGACGAGCGAAGGGCCTAATCCTACTTGGCCCCTACCTTCGCCAAGGGCATGAGTGTAGCCGAGCTATAGAGCAGAAGGACGGCAAGGCCTGTTGCCGGGGTACAATGTTTATCTTAAGATAACGAGGACTCGTTCCTTGGTGTGGCCCTCGCCCACACGCAAACAAAACCCAGCAAACACCCTTCTCCTCATTAATACATTGCTAACAAGTACAATTCGTACGGAATGCATACATGAGCAAGGGGGTTGCGAGATTTAAATCTTACAAAGGCCCGTAGGCTTAAAAACTAAAAAGATATAAGATGCTCGTAATCCCTTTCTTGTCCCCCTCCTTAGGAAACGGAACAAGATGGCGGAAGGGCATAAGGAATGCCTAGGCGAGGTACGAGCAGCAGAAGATGCCAAGAGAACATGTCAACGATCGTCCGGAAGGAGGCCGGTGATGACGGTGCCAGAGGAGAGCCGAAAGACGAGGCAGCGGCCCGACAATACGCGGCGAAGGCGTCGAGGCCATCATACTCCGACTTGACGGCCCGCCACCCGCCTTCTTCGTCTTCCCCGTCCCTCCAACGCTAGCTTCCCAAGGCGACGACCCCGAGAAGTTCAAGGAGCTGGCGATGCAGATGATGGTGTTGCCGGCGTCGCCCAGGAACGGTGTGCCCGACGCCTAGTCAGACCCGTCATCCCCCCGCCCACTACCCTCGCTGTTGCTGTCGCTGTCCTCCTCGTCACTCTCGCCCGAAGAGGAGCTTTTTCCATTAGTCGAGCTCTCCACACAGCACCCTAGCCTGTGCCCTGAGCGCCTGATGACCTTGACGGAGAGCAAATCGCTCTCCGCTAGCTTGAAGCAGAGGACGTGCCCATCCATTAAGCAATGGGCACGTGCAAAGGTTTTCCAGCCCCGGCGAAGGAGCATCACTTCAGGGGTGGGGAACCCTGTGTTCACCCACATGTCACCATAGAAACACCCCTTCATGTGAAGCCTCAGCCGCGATGGCTGGTCGATCTCCAGCACCCTCGCGAACGCCTAGGGAAGACGAAGGCAGCGGTGCAGCAGCCCACACAGCTGCAGGATAAACTCGAGCGCCGAGTCCCCGACATGGCCACTTGGCGAAGCAGGAGGAGTTGGCGGAGGAGATGGCGACGGAGACGAAGACGACGTAGGCATCCCCCTCCAAGGCCGCCTCTACCTCGACCGCCTCACCGACCGCGGCCCCATCTAGCGGCCTCGCCTCGAGCATGGCCGTCTCCCTGGGCATCTGGCTCTTCCTTGACCGTTGCAGCCCTCTGGCGAGAGGAGGACCTGGTCGCCTCCACAGAAGAACGGCCGTGGCCACGCCCCCTCGCCATGACCGTGGGTGGGGATGGAGACGAAGGGGAGACGCAGGGAGATGCTCTTCCTCCTACCCCTGAGTTCCCTTTTTATAGTTGGGGAGGGGAGGCCGAAAGACTAGCTCTACGCCCCTGAAGAGTGTAACGCCCCGAGCCCGACGCGCCAGGTATCTTCCAGTTATTCGCTGTCGTTGCCATGTCTTTTGCTTGCGTGTTGCATCTCATCATGTCATCATGTCATCATGTGCATTGCATCATCATGTTTTTGAAACTTGCATTCGTCCGGGTCTCCCAGTTCCTTCTGTTGTCCGTTCTGAGCCTAGACACACTTGCACACGCCCGCGGCACCACCGAAATAGTATTTTATAAGTGACCAGAAAATGTTCTCGGAATGGGTTGAAAGTTGCATGCGGTGTTGTTATAGTGTAGATAGGCCGCCTGCCAAGTTTCATCGCATTCGGAGTCCGTTTGACGCCCCAACAGATAACTATAGTGACAATATAGTCGGTCAAATAGTCGGACGTTTTCACGTCCCATCCACCAAATCCCCTCACCCACCGCCGCCGCCACTCTCCCCAAAAATCCTCCTCGAATTCCACGTCGAGCCAACCACAGCCACCTCCCTTCCTCGTATTCAGATCCAGCCAATCCATCCGAGCCTCCTCTTGAGCTCCCTCAACGCCGCCATGTGAGAGCTTCGAGCAGCTTCGTCTCCTGCCTTTGCCACCTCATCTCCGGCGACCTGCGCCATCCCCGAGCACCTCGTCCTTGCACTGCCTCCAGGAACCACCCGAGGAAGGAGCCTCACACTCGTGTGCGAGCATGCACATGAGCTTCTGCGCCCGCGCCTCAATCCCGCCGCCTCTCCCTCAACCGGACGTCGCCGCCGACGACCAGCACCCCAGGCCGGCCTCGCCTCCCTTCTCCTCATGTCGCCTTCCTCCCTGGTTCCTCTCTCGTTCTCACTAAAGTATCTCCCTCCCTCTCTATTCTTCGCAGGAGAACGCCATGGAATTGCAGGAGCTCAAGCCTGCCATCAGCCGCCCGCGACCTCCGCCTCCCGTCAGACTCCACCATGCCGATGAGCTCCAGCAGGTCCCCAGCACCACTCCACCTTGTCTCCAACTCCAGTCACGGGCTCGCCCCGCTTGCTGCTTCTCCTTCCCATCTGCTTCCTCTGCATCAGGCCAGCGCCTCGACGAGAACCCCGCCCTTGCCTTGTCTTGGCCGGTGGATCCGAACGCCCAAGACCGTGCCTCCCGGATTCATGCCGCTCCGCCGCCCCTTCTCCGGCCCCTGCCCGCCGGAGCTGCGTCTCCCTATGCCCCTGCCGCCGACCTCTGCTTCCTCTTCTTTGAGCAGGAGCGCTCATCCAAGTCCCGTGCTGCCTCTGTTCAAGAGGAGGACGACGGGGTCGATGCCCGCGTTGATTGTGCCACGTCCACAAGCGTTCGTCTGGTGGGCTCCAAGGCCCAGCTGTGCACCCCTGCCGGCCTCCCTCCTCCACCGAACGGGACGAGGCCCATGGTGAGCCTCCAACGCCCCTGCAACTGTTGGGGCAGGCTGCAAATTTGGCCCGGTGTAGTTTTTTCCGTGTCCGTGATTTTTTCTATTATTCCAGTGTTTTGTAGTTTTACAGAAAAGCCCCCCTAGATCATGCATTCAATAACTCACAAATGGTGCATCGGATTAAAATGATTTATATATTAAAAATGACTAGAATTTCATCTAGTTTCATAATCTCCAACTTTCATGCATGTTTAAAATGTTTAAAATTCTGTTTGTTTAAATTTTCTTAAATAACTTGCTAAAATGATCTATTTCATAACTTAATAACCGTAGCTCCAAATTTAATAAACTTTATATGTAAATGGGATAGAAAAATGCCTAGTTTAACATGTTGCACTCATCTTGCATGTTTAACAACTCTAAAATATGGTTTAGGGTAGAATAGTATGATGTCTACTGCACAACCTTCTTCTTGTAGACGTTGTTGGGCCTCCAAGTGTAGAGGTTTGTAGGACAATAGCAAATTTCCCTCAAGTGGATGACCTAAGGTTTATCAATCCGTGGGAGGCGTAGGATGAAGATGGTCTCTCTCAAGCAACCCTGAAACCAAATAACAAAGAGTCTCTTGTGTCCCCAACACACCCAATACAATGGTAAATTGTATAGGTGCACTAGTTCGGCGAAGAGATGGTGATACAAGTGGTATATGGATGGTAGATAATAATTTTTGTAATCTGAAAACATAAAAACAGCAAGGTAACGAATGATAAAAGTGAGCGTAAACGGTATTGCAATGCTAGGAAACAAGGCCTAGGGTTCATACTTTCACTAGTGCAAGTCCTCTCAACAATAATAGCATAATTGGATCACATAACTATCCCTCGACATGCAACAAAGAGTCACTCCAAAGTCACTAATAGCGGAGAACAAACGAAGAGATTATGGTAGGGTACGAAACCACCTCAAATTTATTCTTTCCAATCAATCCGTTGGGCTATTCCTATAAGTGTCACAAACAGGCCTAGAATTCGTACTAGAATAACACCTTAAGACACAAATCAACCAAAACCCTAATGTCACCTAGATACTCCAATGTCACCTCAAGTATCCGTGGGTATGATTATACGATATGCATCACACAATCTCAGATTCATCTATTCAACCAACACATAGGACCTCAAAGAGAGCCCCAAAGTTCTATCGGAGAATCACGACAAAAACGTGTGCCAACCCCTATGCATAGGTTCATGGGCGGAACCCGCAAGTTGATCACCAAAACATACATCAAGTGAATCACGTGATATCCCATTGTCACCACAGATATCCACGGCAAGACATACATCAAGTGTTCTCAAATCTTTAAAGACTCAATCCGATAAGATAAGTTCAAAGGGGAAACTCAATTCATTACAAGAGAGTAGAGGGGGGAAGAAACATCATAGGATCCAAATATAATAGCAAAGCTCGCGATACATCAAGATCGTACCACCTCAAGAACACGAGAGAGAGAGATCAAACACATAGCTACTGGTACATACCCTCAGCCCCAAGGGAGAACTACTCCCTCCTGGTCATGGAGAGGAACGGGATGATGAAGATGGCCACCGGAGAAGGATTGCCCCCTCCAGCAGGGTGCCGGAACGGGTCTAGATTGGCTTTCGGTGGCTACGGAAGATTTTGGCAGCGGAACTCCCGATCTATTGTGCTCCTGGATGTTTTTAGGGTATATGGAGATATATAGGCGGAAGAAGTACGCCAGGGGAGCTTCAGGGGCCCCACGAGGTAGGGGGGCGCCCCCCACCCTCGTGAGCACCTCCCTTGGCTCCTGACGTGGGGTCCAAGTCCATCCGGTAGCTTTCCTTCCAAAAATAACTTCTCTAGTTGATTTCGTTCCGTTTTGACTCCGTTTGATATACCTTTTCTTCGAAACACTAAAATAGGCAAAAACAACAATTCTGGGCTGGGCCTCCGGTTAATAGGTTAGTCCCAAAAATAATATAAAAGTGGATAATAAAGCCCAATATTGCCCAAAATAGTAAATAACATAGCATGGAGCAATCAAAAATTATAGATACGTTGGAGACGTATCAAGCATCCCCAAGCTTAATTCCTGCTCGTCCTCGAGTAGGTAAATGATAAAAACAGAATATTTGATGCGGAGTGCTACTTGGCATAATTTCAATGTGATTCCTCTTAATTGTGGTATGAATATTCAGATCCGAAAGATTCAAGACAAAAGTTCATATTGACATAGAAATAATAATACTTCAAGCATACTAACTAAGCAATTATGTCTTCTCAAAATAACATGGCCAAAGAAAGTTCATCCCTACAAAATCATATAGTTTAGTCATGTTTCATTTTCGTCACACAAGAATTCTCTCATCATGCACAAGCCCGATGACAAGCCAAGAAATTGTTTCATACTTTAGTAATATCAAACCTATAAATTTTCACGCAATACATGAGCGCGAGCCATGGATATAGCACTATGGGTGGAATAGAATAATGAGGGGGTTATGTGGAGAAGACAAAAAAGGAGAAAGTCTCACATCAACGAGGCTAATCAATGGGCTATGGAGATGCCCATCGATTTATGTTAATGCAAGGAGTAGGGACTGCCATGCAACGGATGCACTAGAGCTATAAATGTATTGAAAGCTCAACAAAAGAAACTAGTGGGTGTGCATCCAACTTGCTTGCTCACGAAGACCTCGGGCACTTGAGGAGGCCCATTATTGGAATATACAAGCCGATGAAAAAAGTTCCCACTAGTATATGAAAGTGATAACATGAGAGACTCTCTACTATGAAGATCATGGTGCTACTTTGAAGCAAAAGTGTGGTAAAAGGATAGTAACATTGTCCCTTATCTCTTTTTCCCTCATTTTTTGGGCCTTCTCTTTTTTTATGGCCTTTCTCTTTTTTTTGGCCTTCTCTTTTTTATAGACTTTCTCTTTTTTTTTTTATTTTTTTTTCCTAACTTGGGACAATGCTCTAGAAAATGATGATCATCACACTTCTATTTATTTACAACTCAATGATTACAAGTCGATACTAGAACAAAGATGACTCTATATGAATGCCTCCGGCGGTGTACCGGGATATGCGATGAATCAAGAGTGACATGTATGAAAGAATTATGAACGGTGGCTTTGCCACACATACTATGTCAACTACATGATCATGCTAAGCAATATGACAATGATGAATGTGTCATGATGAACAGAATGATGGAAAGTTGCATGGCAGTATATCTCGGAATGGCTATGGAAATGCCATAATAGGTAGGTATGGTGGCTGTTTTGAGGAAGATATAAGGAGGTTTATGTGTGAAAGAGCATATCATATCACAGGGTTTGGATGCACCGGCGAAGTTTGTGCCAACTCTCGATGTGAGAAAGGGCAATGCACGGTACCGAAGAGGCTAGCAAGGATGGAAGGGTGAGAGTGCGTATAATCCATGGACTCAACATTAGTCATAAAGAACTCACATACTTATTGCAAAAATCTACAAGTCATCAAAAACCTCGGTACTACGCGCATGCTCCTAGGGGGATATATTGGTAGGAAAAGACCATCGCTCGTCCCCGACCGCCACTCATAAGGAGGACAATCAAATAACACCTCATGTTTCAAATTTGTTACATAACATTTACCATACGTGCATGCTACGGGGCTTGCAAACTTCAACACAAGCATTTCTCAATTTCACAACTACTCAACTAGCACGACTTTGATATTATTACCCCCATATCTCAAAACAATCATCAAGCATCAAACTTCTCTTAGTATTCAACAAACTCATAAGAAAGTTTTTACTAATCTTGTATACCTAGCATATTAGGATTTTAAGCAAATTACCATGCTATTTAAAACTCTAAAAAATAATCTAAGTGAAGCATGAGAGTTCATCTATTTCTTCAAAATAAAACTACCACCATGCTCTAAAAAGATATGAGTGAAGCACTAGAGCAAATGACAAACTACTCCGAAAGATATAAGTGAAGATCAATGAGTAGTTGTATAATTATGTAACTATGTGAAGACTCTCTAACATTTAAGAATTTCAGATCTTGGTATTTTATTCAAACAGCAAGCAAAGCAAAATAAAATGACATTCTAAGAATGGAAAACATCATGTGAAGAAGCAAAAACTTAGGATCAACCGATACTAACCGATAGTTGTTGAAGAAGAAAGGTGGGATGCCAACCGGGGCATCCCCAAGCTTAGATGCTTGAGACTTCTTGAAATATTATCTTGGGATGCCTTGGGCATCCCCAAGCTTGAGCTTTTGTGTCTCCTTAATTCCTCTCATATCACGGTCTCCCTAAATCTCAAAAGCTTCATCCACACAAAACTCAACAAGGACTCGTGAGATAAGTTAGTATAAACCATTGCAAAAAGTTTATCATACTCTACTGTAGAAAATCACTAAAATTATTATTAAACATTGCATACTAAATGCCTCTGCATATTTAATATTCCTATCCTCAAATAGAATCATTAAAGAAGCAAACATATGCAAACAATGCAAACATAACAACAATCTGCCTAAACAGGACAGTCTGTAAAGAATGCAGCAACATCCATACTTCCCTAGATCCAAAAATTATGAAAGAAAATTATCACTGTAGTAAATTTATAAGATCTTAATATGCAAAAGGTTTCAACATTTTATCACATTCTTACTTTTCTAGGGAATTATTGCAACAGCGGTAAACTTTCTTTTTTCAAACAGCAACATGTATACTTGTAACATAGGCATAGTAAAGACTATCAAAGCCACTTTTATTGGAATAAAATATGAAAAACATTGTTCTAAATAACATAAAGCAAATCCTAACAAAATAAATTGATGCTCCAAGCAAAACACATATCATGTGGTGAATAAAAATATAGCTCCAAGTAAAGTTACCGATGAACGAAGACGAAAGAGGGGATGCCTTCTGGGGCATCCCCAAGATTAGGATCTTGGTTGTCCTTGAATATTACCTTGGGATGCCTTGGGCATCCCCAAGCTTAGGCTCTTGCCACTCCTTATTCCATAGCACATCGAATCCTTACCCAAAACTTGAAAACTTCACAACACAAAACTTAACAGAAAACTCATAAGCTCCGTAATTAACTCATTCTTTATTTATATTGGTGTTAAACATACTTTATTCCAACTTCTCTATGGTTTATAAACTCCGATACTACTCATAGATTCATCAAAAATAAGCAAACAACACATGAAAAACAGAATCTGTCAAAAATAGAACAGTCTGTAGTAATCTGGATCAAACGTATACTTATGGAACTCATAAAATTCTCAAATAAATTTCTGGACCTGAGGAACTTATCTATTAATCATCTTAAAAAAGATTTAACTAAATATCACTCTCCAAATAAAAATGGCAGCAATTCTCGTGAGCGCTAAAGTTTCTGTTTTTTACAGCATGATCAACAAGACTTTCCCCAAGTCTTCCCAAAGGTTCTACTTGGCACAAACACTAATTAAAAGCATAAAACCACATCTAAACAGAGGCTAGATGAATTATTTATTAATAAACAGGAGCAAAAAGCAAGGAACAAAAATAAAATTGGGTTGCCTCCCAACAAGCGATATCGTTTAACGCCCCTAGCTAGGCATGATGATTTCAATGATGCTCACATAAAAGATAAGAATTGTAACATAAAGAGAGAATCATAAGGAATATTAATAGCACATTTAAGTCTAACCTAGTTCCTATGCATAGGGATTTTTTGAGCAAACAATTTATGGGAACAATAATCAACTAGCATAGGAGAGCAAAACAAGCATAACTTCAAAATTTTAAGCACATAGAGAGGAAACTTGATATTATTGCAATTCCTACAAGCATATGTTCCTCCCTCATAATAATTTTCAGTAGCATCATGATCTATAATATAACCAGCACCTAAAGCATTCCTTTCATGATCTACAAGCATAGAAAATTTACTACTCTCCACATAAGCAAAATTCTTCTCATGAATAGTAGTGTGAGCAAACTCAACAAAATAATTATCATGTGAGGCATAATCCAATTGAAAACTAAAATCATTATGACAAGTTTCATGGATATCATTATTCTTTATAGCATACAAGTCATCACAATAATCATCATAGATAGCAACTTTGTTCTCATAATCAATTGGAACCTCTTCCGGAATAGTGGAATCATCTCTAAATGAAGTCATGACCTCTCCAAATCCACTTTCATCAATATAATCATCATAAATAGGAGGCATGCTTTCATCATAACAAATTTGCCCATCAAAGCTTGGGGGACAAAAAATATCCTCTTCATTAAACCTAGCTTCCCCAAGCTTGTGGCTTTGCATATCATTAGCATCATGGATATTCAAGGAATTCATACTAACAACATTGCAATCATGCTCATCATTAAAATATTTAGTGCCAAACATTTTATAGATTTCTTATTCTAGCACTTGAGCACAATTATCCTTTCCATCATACTCACGAAAGATATTAAAAAGGTGAAGCGTATGAGACAAACCCAATTCCATTTTTTATAGTTTTCTTTTATAAACTAAACTAGTGATAAAACAAGAAACTAAAAGACTCGATTGCAAGATCTAAAGATATACCTTCAAGCGCTAACCTCCCTGGCAACGGCGCCAGAAAATAGCTTGATGTCTACTACACAACCTTCTTCTTGTAGACGTTGTTGGGCCTCCAAGTGCAGAGGTTTGTAGGACAATAGCAAATTTCCCTCAAGTGGATGACCTAAGGTTTATCAATCCGTGGGAGGCGTAGGATGAAGATGGTCTCTCTCAAGCAACCCTGCAACCAAATAACAAAGAGTCTCTTGTGGCCCCAACACACCCAATACAATGGTAAATTGTATAGGTGCACTAGTTCGGCGAAGAGATGGTGATACAAGTGGTATATGGATGGTAGATAAGAATTTTTGTAACCTGAAAATGTAAAAACAACAAGGTAACGAATGATAAAAGTGAGCGTAAACGGTATTGCAATGCTAGGAAACAAGGCCTAGGGTTCATACTTTCACTAGTGCAAGTCCTCTCAACAATAATAGCATAATTGGATCACATAACTATCCCTCAACATGCAACAAAGAGTCACTCACTGATAGCAGAGAACAAACGAAGAGATTATGGTAGGGTACGAAACCACCTCAAAGTTACTCTTTCCAATCAATCCATTGGGCTATTCCTATAAGTGTCACAAACAGCCCTAGAGTTCGTACTAGAATAACACCTTAAGACACAAATCAACCAAAACCCTAATGTCACCTAGATACTCCAATGTCACCTCAAGTATCCGTTGGTATGATTATACGATATGCATCAATCTCAGATTCATCTATTCAACCAACACATAGGACCTCAAAGAGTGCCCCAAAAGTTCTACCGGAGAATCACGACGAAAACGTGTGCCAACCCCTATGCATAGGTTCATGGGCGGAACCCACAAGATGATCACCAAAACATACATCAAGTGAATCACGTGATATCCCATTGTCACCACAGATATCCACGGCAAGACATACATCAAGTGTTCTCAAATCTTTAAAGACTCAATCCGATAAGATAACTTCAAAGGGGAAACTGAATTCATTACAAGATAGTAGAGGGGGGAAGAAACATCATAGGATCCAAATATAATAGCAAAGCTCGCGATACATCAAGATCGTACCACCTCAAGAACACGAGGGAGATAGATATCAAACACATAGCTACTGGTACATACCCTCAGCCCCGAGGGAGAACTACTCCCTCCTCGTCATGGAGAGGAACGGGATGATGAAGATGGTCACCGGAGAAGGATTGCCCCCTTCGGCAGGGTGCCGAAACGGGTCTAGATTGGCTTTCGGTGGCTACGGAGGATTCTAGCGGCGGAACTCCCGATCTATTGTGCTCCCGGATGTTTTAGGGTATATGGAGATATATAGGCAAAAGAAGTATGTTAGGGGAGCTTCGGGGGCCCCACGAGGCAGGGGGCGCGCCCTAGGGGGGCGCCCCCGCCCTCATGAGCACCTCCCTTGGCTCCTGACATGGGGTCCAAGTCCATCCAGTAGCTTTCCTTCCAAAAATAACTTCTCCAGTTGATTTCGTTCCGTTTCGACTCCATTTGATATTCCTTTTCTTCGAAACACTGAAATAGGCAAAAAATAACAATTCTGGGCTGGGCCTTCGGTTAATAGGTTAGTCCCAAAAATAATATAAAAGTGGATAATAAAGCCCAATATTGCCCAAAACAGTAGATAACATAGCATGGAGCAATCAAAAATTATAGATACGTTGGAGAAGTATCACAGTACCAAATCCATAAATTGCATATGAGGGTTTTCCTGACTTGTTGCTTGTTGTTCCGGCCTCATTTAAACTTGCCTAGATAGGTAGTTTTATTATGCTTCACCTCTTGCCATGTTTAACAACATTTAATATTGTTGGGTACATAAATGGGAGAGAACTAAATAAGTCATGGTGTTTCAGCAATATGCAACTCGTTGCATATTGAGCTCCACTTAACTTGTAGTGTTGTTTGTGCATTTTGCCAGGCCTCATTTAGACCGGACATGCATCATACTTGATTGTGCATCATGCCATGTTTATGTGATGATTGTTTACTATGTTGCTTGCTTCTTTCCGGGTTGCTTCTCTCGTTAGCTTGGGTTTCGTTCCAGAGTTGTGAGGATTCGTTCGACTACGTTGGGTCGACTACTTCTTGGACTCGATCTTCTTCCTTGCGGGATCTTAGGAAAGATGATCATACCCTCGAAATCACTTCTATCTTTGCTTGCTAGTTGTTCGTTCTATCGCTATGTCGCGCTACCTACCACTTGTTATATCATGCCTCCCATATTGCCATGTCAAGCCTCTAACCCACCTTTCCTAGCAAACCGTTGTTTGGCTAAGTTACCGCTTTGCTCAGCCCCTCTTATAGCATTGTTAGTTGCAGGTGAAGCTGAAGTTGGTTCCATGTTGGAACATGGATATGTTGGGATATCAAAATATCTCTTATTTTAATTAACGCATCTATATACTTGTTAAAGGGTGGAAGGCTCGGCCTTATGCCTGGTGTTTTGTTCCACTCTTGCCACCCTAGTTTCCGTCATACCAGTGTTATTTTCCTTGATTTTGCGTTCCTTACGTGGTTGGGTGTTATGGGAACCCCTTGACAGTTCGCTTTGAATAAAACTCCTCCAGCAAGGCCGAACCTTGGTTTTACATTTGCCTAACAACCTATTACCCTTCCCTTGGGACGGCCAACCCGAGGGTCATCTTTATTTTAACCCCCCGGGCCAGTGCTTCTCTAAGTGTTGGTCCGAACCGGGCAACCTGCGGGGCCACCTCGAGGCAAGTTGACGACTGGTTTTACTCGTAGCTTGACCTATCTGGTGTTGCCCTGAGAACGAGATATGTGCAGCTCCTATCGGGATTGTCGGCACATCGGGCGGCTTTGCTGGTCTTGTTTTACCATTGTCGAAATGTCTTGTAACCGGGATTCCGAGACTGATCGGGTCTTTCCGGGAGAAGGAATATCCTTCTTTGACCATGAGAGCTTGTGATGGGCTAAGTTGGGACACCCCTGCAGGGTTTAAACTTTCGAAAGCCGTGCCCACGGTTATGTGGCAGATGGGAATTTGTTAATGTCCGGTTGTAGAGAACTTGACACTTAACTTAATTAAAATACATCAACCGCGTGTGTAACCGTGATGGTCTCTTCTCGGCGGAGTCCGGGAAGTGAACACGGTTCTTGTGTTATGCTTGATCGTAAGTAGTTTTAGGATCACTTCTAGCTTCTCTACCATTGCGTTGCTTCTCTTCTCGCTCTTATTTGCGTATGTTAGCCACCATATATGCTTAGTGCTTGCTGCAGCTCCACCTCATTACCTTATCCTACCCATAATCTTAAATAGTCTTGATCTCGCGGGTGTGAGATTGCTGAGTCCTCGTGACTCACAGATACTTCCGAACAGTTGCAGGTGCCGATGATACCAGTGCAGGTGACGCAACCCAGCTCAAGTGGGATCTCGATGAAGATCTTGATCGTTGTTTTGTTTCGTTTCCTGTTGATTAGTAGTGGAGCCCAGTTGGGACGATCAGGGATCTAGCATTTGGGGTTGTCTTCTTTTATTTTGGTTTCGTAGTCGGACCTTGATTGTATTCTGGATGATGTATGTTTAACTTGTATTTGTGTGAAGTGGCGATTGTAAGCCAACTCTTTATCCCATTCTTATTCAGTACATGGGATTGTGTGAAGATCACCCCACTTGCGACTAAACCACCATGCGGTTATGCCTCTAAGTCGTGCCTCGACATGTGGGAGATATAGCCGCATCATGGGTGTTACAAAGAGCCCGCTCGAATCCGGCTAATTAAAGTGGCAGCAAGCGAGGCCATGGACCGCCCTCCCCGCCCAATCGAAGGCACATGAGTATCGACCCCCGCACGCCTTCCCATATTCCATGTGTCTGTCACCTACCCCGCGTCGTGCATGCGGAATATGTGGCGTAAGGAGCAGGCATAGTGGGAAATCTGGAATGACAGTTCCAAGGTGGAGAGAGTAAATGAGCGGTGGCTCCGCCGTTTCGAGAGAACACGCAAGCCGCCTCTCTACTGTTCACCACGGATGACACAAGCATGTTGTGGTCATTCCGCACATGACCCCCATGTCACGCATTCAACACGGGTCGTGGGGAAGCGCAACAGATGAGGGAATTACCACAGTAAAACTCCGCCCCGCATGCCCGTGCACCGTTCTAGGCCTGGCCCAACAACGCGTTGGCTTATGTGTGGCCCAGGCCTGGGGGCTCCTGTCGGTGTACAAAAGTAGGGGCTCTCCTTTTTACCCCTCTACTTGTGCATGGGCAGTCAGAGCCGCACCTGCGGCCATGCTTGGCGTGGCAAAGGGAGGAAGCAGAAGCACAAGAATACCAGAGCGGCGCTCCAGCCAGGGGCATAGAAGACGGAGCAACAAAATGGGTTTTTCCTCGGGCAAGATCCTTGCCGGGGCGGCCTACGCAGCCCCGACCAGAGCCTTGCCGGAGCAGCTCACACAACGCCAACATCGCGGCCACCCTTGAGCCTAAGAGTACCGACACCATCAACAGCATTGGAACCAAGGCTCGGGGAGCACCTGCATAGTTGGCACGCGGATCTTTGTGAAGACAAAGAGCCCACAAGACTAGGCGATGAACAGAAGACAAGACAATCGCAAGCCCCCTTGCCGAGGATGTCCCCGAGGCCCCGACAAGGCTCCTTGCCGAAAACACTCGCATGGCCCCAGCAAGACTCTTGCCGAGGGCGATCACAAGACCCCGGCAAGACCCTTGCCGGGAATATACGCGGGACTGCGACAAGACCTTGTCACCCCGTCACCGCCCCAGCTCAGCGGCCAAGCCACCAATTGAGGCTAGTACCCACATGGTAGTACGTGGATGCTAATCCAGCTAGTCAAGCACTTGCATGGTGGCATGCAGATCTTCGTGAAGTCCCTACCACCATGCCATCTCAGCAGCCTGCCAGCTTACGTGGCGCTGCATTCCTCGTTGGCCTGGACGCATGTCGGAGCGAGGCGGAACAACGACGGACGGGACAGGCCTCGTTGCCATCCCCAATAAAGCAACGGGATACCTAAGGAGCGCATTTAATGCGCCTTGTCCCGTAATGACAGGCGATAAGCTTGTACACTATTTACCTTTCCACCTCATGTGTGCCACTATGTCGACCCCTTTTTGACTATAAAAGGAGGCCCGAGGCGTACTGGAGAAGGATTCAGATCTTTTGGACTACACACGCAGCGCAGCTAGTTCAGAAGCTCAAGAACACTCGAATATACACCAAAGCAGGATTAGGGTATTACGCATCCTTGCGGCCCAAACCTGGGTAAATGATCTTTGTGCTAGCTGCTAGACCTGCTCTTTGCACAGCCCCGCGCTCGCCAACCGTAGAAGGGATCCCAGTGATTCCATATCATTTTCATGTTCTAGCAAATATTGTTCTAAAGGATCATTAGAAGGCAGGTATAATTTATTCCTTTGCTGATAGTCAGTGGGTAAGTCATGTCCATTGTTTTCAAAAAAAGTCTTGTCCATTGTGTCCCTAAGAAGGGAGGTATTACTGTTGTTCCAAATGATAAAGATGAATTGATCCCACAAAGAATTGTTACATGTTATAGAATGGTAATTGATTTCCGCAAACTAAATAAAGCTACTAAAAAGGATCATTACCTTTTACCTTTTATGGATCAAATGCTAGAAAGATTATCCAAACATACACATTTTTTTGCTTTCTAGACGGTTATTCTGGTTTCGCTTAAATACCTGTGTCAAAAGAGGATCAAGAAAAGACCACCTTTACTTGTCTTTTCGGTACCTTTGCTTATAGAAGTATGCCTTTTGGTTTATGTAATGCACTTGCTACCTTTCAAAGATGTATGACTGCTATATTCTCTGACTTTTGTGAAAAGAGTGTTGAGGTATTCATGGATGATTTTTCTATATATGGAACTTCTTTTGATGATTTCTTAAGCAACCTTGATCGAGTTTTGCAGAGATGTGAAGAAACTAATCTTGTCTTGAATTGGCAGAAGTGCCACTTTATGGTTAATGAAGGCATTGTCTTGGGGCATAAAATTTCTGAAAGAGGTATTGAAGTTGATAAAGCTAAAGTTGATGCTATTGAAAAGATTCCGTGTCCAAAGGACATTAAAGGTATAAGAAGTTTCCTTGGTCATGCCAGTTTTTATAGGACATTCATTAAAGACTTCTCAAAAATTTCCAGGCCTCTGACTAATCTCTTACAAAAAGGTGTTCCTTTTGTATTTGATGATGATTGTGTAGAAGCATTTGAAATACTTAAGAAAGCCTTGATTTCTGCACCTATTGTTCAGCGTCCCGAATGGAATTTACCCTTTGAAATTATATGTGATGCTAGTGATTATGCTGTAGGGGTTGTTCTAGGACGAAGAGTTCATAACAAATTAAATGTTATCCAATATGCTAGTAAAACTCTAGACAACGCCCAGAGAAATTATGCTACTACTGAAAAGGAATTTTTAGCAGTTGTATTTGCTTGTGATAAGTTCAGACCTTATATTGTTGATTCTAAAGTAACTATTCACACTGATCATGCTGCTATTAAATATCTTATGGAAAAGAAAGATGCTAAACCTAGAATTATTAGATGGGTTCTCCTACTACAAGAATTTGATTTGCATATTATTGATAGAAAAGGAGCTGAGGACCCCGTTGCAGACAACTTGTCTAGGTTAGAGAATGTTCTTGATGACCCACTACCTTTTGATGATAGCTTTCCTGATGAACAATTACCTGTCATAAATGCTTCTTGTACTGCTCCATGGTATGCTGATTATGCCAATTACATTGTTGCTAAATTTATACCACCTAGTTTCACATAGCAGCAAAAGAAAAAGTTTTTCCATGATTGAAGACATTACTTCTGGGATGACCCACACCCTTATAAAGAAGGAGTAGATGGTGTTATTAGACTTTGTGTACCTGAGCATGATCAGGAACATATCCTACGCAAGTGTCACTCCGAGGCTTACGGAGGACACCATGTCGGAGATAGAACTGCACATAAGGTATTGCAATCCGGTTTTTATTGGCCTACTCTCTTCAAGGATGCCCGTAAGTTTGTCTTGTCTTGTGATGAATGTCATAGAATTGGTAACATTAGTAGACTTCAAGAAATGCCTATGAATTATTCACTTGTTATTGAACCATTTGATGTTTGGGGCTTTGATTATATGGGACCGTTTCCTTCCTCTAATGGGTATACACATATTTAGTTGCTGTTGATTACGTTACTAAGTGGGTAGAAGCTATTCCAACTAGTAGTGCTGATCATAACACCTCTATTAAGATGCTTAAAGAAGTTATTTTTCCGAGGTTTGGAGTCCCTAGATACTTAATGACTAATGGTGGTACACATTTTATTCATGGTGCTTTTCGTAAGATGCTTGCTAAGTATGATGTTAATCATAGAATTGCATCTCCATATCATCCACAGTCTTGTGGTCAAGTAGAACTGAGCAATAAAGAACTTAAATTAAATTTCCAAAGACTGTTAATAGATCTAGAAAGAATTGGTCCAAGAAACTTGATGATGCATTGTGAGCCTCTAGAACTGCATATAAAAAATCCTATGGGTATGTCTCCATACAAAATGGTTTATGGAAAAGCATGTCACTTACCTCTCGAACTAGAACATAAGGCATATTGGGCCATTAAAGAGCTCAATTATGATTTCAAACTTGCCGGTGAGAAGAGACTATTTGACATTAGCTCACTTGATGAATGGAGAACCCACTGTCGGTGTCAAAACCGGCGGATCTCGGGTAGGGGGTCCCGAACCGTGCATCTAAGGTGGATGGTAACAGGAGGCAGGGGACACAATGTTTACCCAGGTTCGGGCCCTCTTGATGGAGGTAATATCCTACATCCTACTTGATTGATCTTGATGATATGAGTATTACAAGAGTTGATCTACCATGGGATCGTAGAGAATAAACCCTAGAAGCTAGCCTATGATTCTGATTGTTGTTGACCTACGGACTAAACCCTCCGGTTTATATAGACACCGGAGGGGGCTAGGTTACACAGAGTCGGTTACAAGGGAGGAGATCTACATATCCGAATTGCCAAGCTTGCCTTCCACGCAAAGGAGAGTCCCACCCGGACACGTGACGAAGTCTTCAATCTTGTATCTTCATAGTCCAACAGTCCGGCCAAAGTATATAGTCTGGCTGTCCGAGGACCCCCTAATCCAGGACTCCCTCAGTAGCCCCTGAACCAGACTTCAATGACGATGAGTCCGGCGCGCAGATTTTCTTCGGCATTGCAAGGCGGGTTCCTCCTCCGAATACTCCATAGAAGATTTTTGAACACAAGGATCGTGTCCGGCTCTGCAAAACAAATTCCACATACCACCGTAGAGAGTATAATATTTCCACAAATCTAATCTGCTGACAACTTTTCATAACATGACATCATGCCATGGCCCGGTCATTATTCGAACCGTTTTTCTCAACCAGCTACTACACGTATTGCGAGGCGGTTTTCTTGGCACGTCTTGTCGAAGCAGAGATCGTGTCCCCTTATCACAGGATTCTCATCAATATGGGTGTGGGTAACCCAACCGCACCATCAATTATGGCGCTTGGGGAATAAGCGAGTTTACCAGGCAAGTGGGGAGACACATAGTTTCTTCCGCCCTGATAAAGGGACAAGGACTCCTCCTTCACCCACGCCCTCTTCTTCCCGATCCATTCCCGCTCGCCCGAGCTCCAGCGCCCAAGCGTTCGTCTTCTCCGCCCACAAAGGCCTTCCGAAAATGTCCGGATCCAGAGCAGGAGGCAAGTGGATGGACTCTACCGTCCAGGAGAAGCATATCAAAAAGCTTCGGGAGGCCGTGTATCTAGCCAAAAAAATCGGCCACCGTCTCCCGACGGCGGGACAGATCGTTCCCACTCCGGAACCCCAAGAGAGGGTTGTATTCCTCCCTCACTTTGTCTGCGGGCTAGGTTTTCCCCTTCACCCGTTCGCCCGCGGCGTCATGTATTATTACAAGATCAATTTTCATGATCTATCCCCCAATTCCTTCCTCAACATCTTGACATTCATCGTCGTGTGCGAGGCTTTTCTCCGCATCTCGCCACACTTTGGCTTATGGCTAAAGACCTTTAATGTGAAGCCCAAGGTGGTGAGCGGCGAGAACGCCGAGTGCGGGGGCGCCATGGTGAGCAAGATGCCCAACGTCACATGGCCAACAGGTGCCTTTAATGATTCCGTCAAAGGGTGGCAACAACAGTGGTTTTACATTACCGAGCCGCGCGGCACGGAATTGGCCGCTGCTCCAGAGTTCCGATCCGGAGCCCCTCAATGGCTTACGTCCTGGCCCAAGAAGGTCCTGAACTGGTCTTAGTCCGACGAACTATCTATGCTCCAGACACGCATTAAAGATATGGAAGACAAGAAAATCGAACTTGTCAATGTTGTCCAGGTGATGTTAGTTCGCCGGATCCTGCCGTGTCAGCACCGGACCTGCAATCTCTGGGAATTCGATCCAGCCAAGCACCAGACCTTGCAAAAGCTCTTTGGCTCCTCGCACGAAGACATCCAAAAGGTGCTTTTCAAGTCCGGCAAATCATGGCCGGACTTG
This sequence comes from Triticum urartu, assembly GCF_003073215.2. NCBI lineage: Eukaryota > Viridiplantae > Streptophyta > Magnoliopsida > Poales > Poaceae > Triticum > Triticum urartu. Next base: position 424,453,646 of record NC_053025.1, read on the forward strand.
GCTGAGGACCGCGGGTATCAACTGTCCCGCCCTGCAAGCTCGGTAAGTTTTTACGCGTTTTACCCGCCTAACCCAAGGGAAATGCTCAAAGTGTTTTTCTCAACTCCCCTAGGTCTGGATGAAGAAGGCGGGGCGGATCCACTGTCCGGCCCCGTTGCCCGAAGAACCGGCCGGCCCACTTCTGACGAAGATGCTGGTCTTGGCTGTTGGGGAACGTAGTAATTTCAAAAAATTTCCTACGCACACGCAAGATCATGGTGATGCATAGCAACGCGAGGGGAGAGTGTTGTCCACATACCCTCGTAGACCGAAAGCGGAAGCGTAAGCACAACGCGGTTGATGTAGTCGTACGTCTTCACGATCCGACCGATCCAAGTACCGAACGCACGGCAACTCCAAGTTCAGCACACGTTCAGTTCGATGACGTCCCGCGAACTCCGATCCAGCAGAGCTTCACGGGTGAGTTCCGTTAGCACGACGGCGTATTGACGGTGATGATGTTGCTACTGACGCAGGGCTTCGCCTAAGCACCGCTACGATATGACCGAGGTGGAATATGGTGGAGGGGGGCACCGCACACGGCTGGGAGAGATCAACTGATCAACTTGTGTGTCTAGACGTGCCCCCCTGCCCCTGTATATAAAGGAGCAAGGGGGGAGGCCAGCCGGCCCTCTATGGGCGCGCTAGGAGGAGGAGTCCTCCTCCTAGTAGGAGTAGGACTCCCCTTTCCTACTCCTACTAGGAGGAGGAAAGGAAGGAGGAGAAGGAGAAGGAAGGAGAAGGTGGAGAAGGAGGAAAGGGGGCCCGACCCCCTAGTCCAATTCGGTTTGGGCTAGGGGGGCCGCGCGCCCTGCCTCCTCTCTTCTACCACTTGGCCCATGAGGCCCATTACATCTTCCTCGTATTCCCGTAACTCCCCGGTACCCCCGAAAATACCCGAATCACTCGGAACCTTTCCGATGTCCGAATATAGTCGTCCAATATATCGATTTTTACGTCTCGACCATTTCGAGACTCCTCGTCATGTCCCTGATCTCATCCGGGACTCCGAACTACCTTCGGTACATCAAATCACATAAACTCATAATACAATTGTCACCGAAACTTTAAGCGTGCGGACCCTACGGGTTCGAGAACTATGTAGACATGACCGAGACATGTCTCCGGTCAATAACCAATAGCGGAACCTGGATGCTCATATTGGCTCCCACATATTCTACGAAGATCTCTATCGGTCAGACCGCATAACAACATACGTTGTTCCCTTTGTCATCGGTATGTTACTTGCCCGAGATTCGATTGTCGGTATCTCAATACCTAGTTCAATCTCGTTACCGGCAAGTCTCTTTACTCGTTCCGTAATACATCATCCCGCAACTAACTTATTAGTTGCAATGCTTGCAAGGCTTAAGTGATGTGCATTATCGAGAGGGCCCAGAGATACCTCTCCGACAATTGGAGTGACAAATCATAATCTCGAAATACGCCAACCCAACAAGTACCTTCGGAGACACCTGTAGAGCACCTTTATAATCACCTAGTTACGTTGTGACGTTTGGTAGCCCTCCAGTAAACAGGAGTTGCATAATCTCATAGTTATAGGAACATGTATAAGTCATGAAGAAAGCAATAGCAACAAACTAAACGATCAAATGCTATGCTAACGGAATGGGTCAAGTCAATCACATCATTCTCCTAATGATGTGATCCCGTTAATCAAATGACAACTCATGTCTATGGTTAGGAAACTTAACCATCTTTGATTAACGAGCTAGTCAAGTAGAGGCATACTAGTGACACTATGTTTGTCTATGTATTCACACATGTATTATGTTTCCGGTTAATACAATTCTAGCATGAATAATAAACATTTATCATGAAATAAGGAAATAAATAATAACTTTATTATTGCCTCTAGGCATATTTCCTTCAGTCTCCCACTTGCACTAGAGTCAATAATCTAGATTACACAGTAATGATTCTAACACCCATGGAGCCTTGGTGCTGATCATGTTTTGCTCGTGGAAGAGGCTTAGTCAGCGGGTCTGCAACATTCAGATCCGTATGTATCTTGCAAATTTCTATGTCTCCCACTTGGACTAAATCCCGAATGGAATTGAAGCGTCTCTTGATGTGCTTGGTTCTCTTGTGAAATCTGGATTCCTTTGCCAAGGCAATTGCACCAGTATTGTCACCAAAAGATTTTCATTGGACCCGATGCACTAGGTATGACACCTAGATCGGATATGAACTCCTTCATCCAGACTCCTTCATTTGTTGCTTCCGAAGCAGCTATGTACTCCGCTTCACATGTAGATCCCGCCACGACGCTTTGTTTAGAACTGCACCAACTGACAGCTCCACCGTTCAATATAAACACGTATCCGGTTTGTGATTTAGAATCGTCCGGATCAGTGTCAAAGCTTGCATCAACGTAACCATTTACGATGAGTTCTTTGTCACCTCCATATACAAGAAACATATCCTTAGTCCTTTTTAGGTACTTCAGGATGTTCTTGACCGTTATCCAGTGATCCACTCCAGGATTACTTTGGTACCTCCCTGCTAGACTTATAGCAAGGCACACATCAGGTCTGGTACACAACATTGCATACATGATAGAGCCTATGGCTGAAGCATAGGGAACATCTTTCATTTTCTCTCTATCTTCTGCGGTGGTTGGACATTGAGTCTTACTCAATTTCACACCTTGTAACACAGGCAAGAACCCTTTCTTTGCCTGATCCATTTTGAACTTCTGCAAAACTTTGTCAAGGTATGTGCTTTGTGAAAGTCCAATTAAGCGTCTTGATCTATCTCTATAGATCTTAATGCCTAATATGTAAGCAGCTTCACCGAGGTCTTTCATTGAAAAACTCTTATTCAAATATCCCTTTATGCTATCCAGAAATTCTATATCATTTCCAATTAATAATATGCCATCCACATATAATATCAGAAATGCTACAGAGCTCCCACTCACTTTCTTGTAAATACAGGCTTCTCCAAAAGTCTGTACAAAACCAAATGCTTTGATCACACTATTAAAGCATTTATTCCAACTCCGAGAGGCTTGCACCAGTCCATAAATGGATCGCTAGAGCTTGCACACTTTGTTAGCTCCCTTTGGATCGATAAAACCTTCTGGCTGCATCATATACAACTCTTCTTCCAGAAATCCATTCAGGAATGCAGTTTTAACATCCATTTGCCAAATGTCATAATCATAAAATGCGGCAATTGCTAACATGATTCGGACAGACTTAAGCATCGCTACGGGTGAGAAGGTCTCATCGTAGTCAATCCCTTGAACTTGTCGAAAACCTTTTGCAACAAGTCGAGCTTTGTAGACAGTAATATTACCGTCAGCGTCAGTCTTCTTCTTGAAGATCCATTTATTCTCAATTGCTTGCCGATCAATGGGAAAGTCAACCAAAGTCCACACTTTGTTCTCATACATGGATCCCATCTCAGATTTCATGGCTTCTAGCCATTTTGCGGAATCTGGGCTCACCATCGCTTCTTCATAGTTCGTAGGTTCATCATGATCTAGTAGCATGACTTCCAGAACAGGATTACCGTACCACTCTGGTGCGGATCTTATTCTGGTTGATCTATGAGGTTCGGTAGTAACTTGATCTGAAGTTTCATGATCATTATCATTAGCTTCCTCACTAATTGGTGTAGGTGTCACAGAATCCGGTTTTTGTGATGTACTACTTTCCAATAAGGGAGCAGGTACAGTTACCTCATCAAGTTCTACTTTCCTCCCACTCACTTCTTTCGAGAGAAACTCCTTCTCTAGAAAGGATCCATTCTTAGCAACGAAAGTCTTGCCTTCGGATCTGTGATAGAAGGTGTACCCAACAGTTTCCTTTGGGTATCCTATGAAGACACATTTCTCCGATTTGGGTTCGAGCTTATCAGGTTGAAGCTTTTTCACATAAGCATCGTAGCCCCAATCTTTCAGAAACGATAACTTTGGTTTCTTGCCAAACCACAGTTCATAAGGTGTCGTCTCAACTGATTTCAATGGTGCCCTATTTAACGTGAATGCAGCCGTCTCTAAAGCATAACCCCAAAACGATAGCGGTAAATCTGTAAGAGACATCATAGATCGCACAATATCTAGTAAAGTATGATTACGACGTTCGAGCACACCATTATGCTGTGGTGTTCCGGGTGGCGTGAGTTGCGAAACTATTCCACATTGTTTCAAATGTAGACCAAACTCGTAACTCAAATATTCTCCTCCACGATCAGATCGTACAAACTTTATTTTCTTGTTACGATGATTTTCAGCTTCACTCTGAAATTCTTTGAACTTTTCAAATGTTTCAGACTTATGTTTCATTAAGTAGATATACCCATATCTGCTTAAATCATCTGTGAAGGTGAGAAAATAACAATATCCGCCACGAGCCTCAATATTCATCGGACCACATACATCTGTATGTATGATTTCCAACAAATCCGTTGCTCTCTCCATAGTACCGGAGAACGGCGTTTTGGTCATCTTACCCATGAGGCACGGTTCGCAAGTACCAAGTGATTCTTAATCAAGTGATTCCAAAAGTCCATCAGTATGGACTTTCTTCATGCGCTTTACACCGATATGACCTGAATGGCAGTGCCACAAATAAGTTGCACTATCATTATCAACTCTGCATCTTTTGGTTTCAACATTATGAATATGTGTATCACTACTATCGAGATTCATCAAAAATAGACCACTCTTCAAGGGTGCATGACCATAAAAGATATTACTCATATAAATAGAACAACCATTATTCTATGATTTAAATGAATAACCGTCTCGCATCAAACAAGATCTAGATATAATGTTCATGCTCAACGCTGGCACCAAATAACAATTATTTAGGTCTAAAACTAATCCCGAAGGTAGATGTAGAGGTAGCATGCCGACCGCGATCACATCGACTTTGGAACCATTTCCCACGCGCATCGTCACTTCGTCCTTTGCCAGTGTTCTCTTAATCCGTAGTCCCTGTTTCGAGTTGCAAATGTTAGCAACAGAACCAATATCAAATAGCCAGGTGCTACTGCGAGCTCTAGTAAGGTACACATCAATAACATGTATATCACATATACCTTTGTTCACCTTGCCATCCTTCTTATCCGCCAAATACTTGGGGCAGTTCCGCTTCCAGTGTCCAGTCTGCTTGCAGTAGAAGCACTCAGTTTCAGGCTTTAGGTCCAGATTTGGGTTTCTTCTCCTGAGTAGTAACTTGCTTACTGTTCTTCTTGAAGTTCCCCTTCTTCTTCCCTTTGCCCTTTTTCTTGAAACTGGCGGTCTTGTTGACCATCAACACTTGATGCTCCTTGATTTCTACCTCCGCAGCTTTTAGCATTGCGAAGAGCTCGAGAATTGTCTTATCCATCCCTTGCATGTTATAGTTAATTACGAAGCTCTTGTAGCTTGGTGGCAGTGATTGAAGAACTCTGTCAATGACACTATCAACACGAAGATTAACTCCCAGTTGAGTCAAGTGATTATGATACCCAGACATTTTGAGTATATGTTCACTGACAGAACTATTCTCCTCCATCTTGCAGCTATAGAATTTATTGGAGACTTCATATCTCTCAATCCGGGCATTTGCTTGAAATATTAACTTCAACTCCTGGAACATCTCATATGCTCCATGACGTTCAAAACGTCGTTGAAGTCCCGATTCTAAGCCGTAAAGCATGGCACACTGAACTATCGAGTAGTCATCAGCTTTGCTCTGCCAGGCGTTCATAACATCTGGTGTTGCTCCAACAGCAGGCCTGGCACCTAGCGGTGCTTCCAGGACATAATTCTTCTGTGCAGCAATGAGGATAATCCTCAAGTTACGGACCCAGTCCATGTAATTGCTACCATCATGTTTCAACTTTGCTTTCTCAAGGAACGCATTAAAATTCAACGGAACAACAACACGGGCCATCTATCTACAATCAAACATAGACAAGCAAGATACTATCAGGTACTAAGTTCATGATAAATTTAAGTTCAATTAATCATATCACTTAAGAACTCCCACTTAGAAAGACATCCCTCTAATCTTCTAAGTGATCACATGATCCAAATCAACTAAACCATAACCGATCATCACGTGAAATGGAGTAGCTTTCAATGGTGAACATCAATATGTTGATCATATCTACTATATGATTCACGCTCGACCTTTCGGTCTCAGTGTTCCGAGGCCATATCTGCATATGCTAGGCTCGTCAAGTTTAAACTGAGTATTCTGTGTGTGCAAAACTGGCTTGCACCCATTGTAGATGGACGTAGAGCTTATCACACCCGATCATCACGTGGTGTCTGGGCACGACGAACTTTGGCAACGGTGCATACTCAGGGAGAACACTTTTATCTTGAAATTTAGTGAGAGATCATCTTATAATGCTACCGTTAATCAAAGCAAGATAAGATGCATAAAAGATAAACATCACATGCAATCAATATAAGTGATATGATATGGCCATCATCATCTTGTGCTTATGATCTCCATCTCCGAAGCACCATCATGATCACCATCGTCACCGGCGCGACACCTTGATCACCATCGTAGCATCGTTGTCGTCTCGCCAATCTTATGCTTCCACGACTATCGCTACCGCTTAGTGATAAAGTAAAGCATTATAGTGCAATTGCATTGCATACAATAAAGCGACAACCATATGGCTCCTGCCAGTTGCCGATAACTCGGTTACAAAACATGATCATCTCATACAATAAAATTTAACATCATGTCTTGAACATATCACATCACAACATGCCCTGCAAAAACAAGTTAGACGTCCTCTACTTTGTTGTTGCAAGTTTTACATGGCTGCTACGGGCTTTAGCAAGAACCATTCTTACCTACGCATCAAAACCACAACGATAGTTTGTCAAGTTGGTGCTGTTTTAACCTTCGCAAAGACCAGGCGTAGCCACACTCGGTTCAACTAAAGTTGGAGAAACTGACACCCGCCAGCCACCTGTGTGCAAAGCACGTCGGTAGAACTAGTCTCGCGTAAGCGTAGGTGTAATGTCGGTCCGGGCCGCTTCATTCAACAATACCGCCAAACCAAAGTATGACATGCTGGTAAGCAGTATGACTTATATTGCCCACAACTCACTTGTGTTCTACTCGTGCACAACATCAACGCATAAAACCTAGGCTCAGATGCCATTGTTGGGAACGTAGTAATTTCAAAAAAATTTCCTACGCACACGCAAGATCATGGTGATGCATAGCAACGAGGGGGGAGAGTGTTGTCCACGTACCCTCGTAGACCGAAAGCGGAAGTGTTAGCACAACGCGGTTGATGTAGTCGTATGTCTTCACGATCCGACCGATCCAAGTACCGAACACACGGCACCTCCGAGTTCAGCACATGTTCAGTTCGATGACGTCTCGCGAACTCTGATCCAGCAGAGCTTCACGGGAGAGTTCCGTCAGCATGATGGCGTATTGACGGTGCTGATGTTGCTACCGACGCAGGGCTTCGCCTAAGCACCGCTACGATATGGCCGAGGTGGAATATGGTGGAGGGGGGCACCGCACACGGCTGGGAGAGATCAACTGATCAACTTGTGTGTCTAGAGGTGCCCCCTACCCCTGTATATAAAGGAGCAAGGGGGGAGGTCGGCCGAACCTCTATGGGCGCGCCAGGAGGAGTCCTCCTCCTAGTAGGAGTAGGACTCCCCTTTCCTACTCCTACTAGGAGGTGGAAAGTGTGACGCCCCCGATTTGACCGTACACTAATCATACACGCAAACGTGTAGGATCAAGATCAGGGACTCACGGGAAGATATCACAACACAACTCTACAAATAAAATAAGTCATACAAGCATCATATTACAAGCCAGGGGCCTCGAAGGCTCGAATACAAGAGCTCGATCATAGATGAGTCAGCGGAAGCATCAATATCTGAGTACAGACATAAGATAAACAAGTTTGCCTTAAGAAGGCTAGCATAAACTGGGATACAGATCGAAAGAGGCACAGGCCTCCTGCCTGGGATCCTCCTAAACTACTCCTGGTCACCGTCAGCGGGCTGCACGTAGTAGTAGGCTCCTTCCGAGTAGTAGTAGTCATCGTCGAAGGTGGCGTCTGGCCCCTGGGCTCCAACATCTGGTTGCGACAACTAGGTAGAAGGGATAGGGGGAAAAGAGGGAGAAAGCAACCGTGAGTACTCATCCAAAGTACTCGCAAGCAAGGAGCTACAGTACATATGTATACATTGGTATCAACTGGAATAAGGCTATTATATGTGGACTGAACTGAAGGAAGCCGGGATAAGGGGGGGGATAGCTAGTCCTTTCGAAGACTACGCTTCTGGCAGCCTCCGTCTTGCAGCATGTAGAAGAGAGTAGACGGAAGTCCTCCAAGTATCATCACATAGCATAATCCTAACCGATGATCCTCCTTTCGTCGCCCTGTGAGAGAGCGATCACCGGTTGTATCTGGCACTTGGAAGGGTGTGTTTTATTAAGTATCCGGTTCTAGTTGTCATAAGGTCAAGGTACAACTCCAAGTCGTCCTGTTACCGAAGATCACGACTATTCGAATAGATTAACTTCCCTGCAGGGGTGCACCACATAACCCAACACGCTCGATCCCATTTGGCCGGACACACTTTCCTGGGTCATGCCCGGCCTCGGAAGATCAACATGTCGCAGCCCTACCTAGGCACAACAGAGAGGTCAGCACGCCGGTCTAAATCCTATGGCGCAGGGGTCTGGGCCCATCGCCCATTGCACACCTGCCGTTGGTACGCGGCCGGAAGCAGAACTAGGCCCCTTAATACAAGAGCAGGCTTACGGTCCAATCCGGCGCGCGCCACTCAGTCGCTGATGTCACGAAGGCTTCGGCTGATACCACGACGTCGAGTGCCCATAACTGTCCCCGCGTAGATGGTTAGTGCGTATAGGCCAATAGCCAGACTCAGATCAAATACCAAGATCTCGTTAAACATGTTAAGTATCCGCGAACGCCGACCAGGGCTAGGCCCACCTCTCTCCTAGGTGGTCTCAACCTGCCCCGTCGCTCCGCCACAAAGTAACAGTCGGGGGCCGTTGGGAACCCAGGCCCACCACTACCTGGGTGGAACCACCTGCCCCTTCAGCCCCCATCTCTGAACAGTATCACAGGTAATGTAACTGTGTAAAGTATATTGTATATGCCCGTGATGACCTCCCGAAGTGATCACGGCCCAGTAGTATAGCATGGCAGACGGACAAGAGTGTAGGGCCACTGATGGAACACTAGCATCCTATACTAAGCAGTAGGATAGCAGGTAATGGTAACAACAGTAGTAGCAAGGACATGCTATGCATCAGGATAGGAATAACGGAAAGCAGTAACATGCTACACTACTCTAATGCAAGCAGTATAGAGAAGAGTAGGCGATATCTGGTGATCAAAGGGGGGGCTTGCCTGGTTGCTCTGGCAAGAGAGAGGGGTCGTCAACACCATAGTCGTACTGGGTAGCAGCGGCGTCGGTCTCGATGTCTAGCGAGAGAAGAGGGGGAAGAAACAATAAATATAATGCAAACAAAATCATGACGATGCATGACATGACAAAGCGTGATGCTAGGTATGCCCTAACGCGGTACGAGGTGGTACTGGTGAAGGGGAGGAACATCCGGGAAATTATCCCCGGTGTTTCGTGTTTTCGGGCAGAGGAGCCGGAGGGGGAAAGTTGAGAGTTCGATAGGTTAGGGATGCGTGGCGAACGAATTGGCTACGTAACCGGGTTCGTCTCGTCGTTCTGAGCAACTTTCATGTACAAAGTTTTTCCATCCGAGTTACGGATTATTTATATTAATTTTAAATATTTAATTCATTTTTAGAATTAACAGAATTAATTTAATTAGAAAATGTAATTATGATGTCAGCGTGATGTCAGCATGATGTCATTAGTCAACTGTCTGTTGACTGGGTCAACAGACGTGTGGGTCCCATTCGTCATTGACTAAGACTAATTAACAGTAGTTAGGTTATCTTAGTAGGTTAATTAGGTTTAATTAGTTAATTAACAGAATTATTTTAAGTTAATTATTAATTAATTAATATTATTATTCTTTTTATTATCTTCATTTTACGTTCTGGGGCGTGGGGCCCCCTAGTCAGTGGCCCAAAGGGCCACAGCGATTCGAGCACCGCTGGTATGCGGGCGCGCAGGTTCCGGGCGCAGGAACCCGGCCCGATTGGGCAAATTCCCAGATCGACAGGGGGGCGCCGGCCATGGGCACGGCAAGCCCGGCCGCCTGGGACGCCAGCGGCAGCGGCGAGGCCACGTCGGGGTGGCGCCGGGGCGGGGAGCGAAGGCGCGGCGCGGGCAAATGGCGGGACGGCGAGCGGCGGCGGACGCAATAGCGATCGGGGCGAGGGGAGCATCGCGAGCATGGGGGTGGACACACGCAAGCCGCGGACGGCGTGGGCGGCCGGTGGACGAGCACGGCATGCGCGGAGCCTCAGCACGGGGCGGCGGCGAGTGTGCACGTGCATAGGGCACGGCCGGGCGTGAGGAGCGGGTCGAGCAGGCGGGTGCGGCCTTGTGCGCGCAGTCGACGCCGACATCACACAGGGGCGGGGCTTGGCGGCGCGGTGGCCGGAACGGGCAACAGAGACGGGGAGAGAGAGGGGGGGGTGCTCACGGAAGGTGTAGGGAACAGGGCAGCGGTTGTTGGGGAGGACGACGGCGACGACGAGCGTGGCGGAGACGGGATACAGGCCAGCGAGGAAGAGGAGGCAAGCCGGCGAGGTAGAGGAGGCAGGCCGGTGAGGTAGAGGAGGCAGACCGGCGAGGTGGCGCGGGCTCCGGGCGGCGGCGTCCAACGGCGAGGGGCAGCGCGGTCGTCGCGGTGGGGTTCGTTCCCCTGATCCGATCTGGATCGGGGAGGAGGGGAGAGCGAGTGGGGGGCGAGTGGGGCGTTAGGGTTTCGGTCAGGGTGGGGTGGCCTATAGGCCACGGGGGTGAAGGGGCCGCGTGGGCTGGCCTGGTGGGCGGCCTGGTCGGCCAGCTGGGCCGTTTGGCCCGGGGGGGGGGGGGCTCTTTCTTTTTATTAGTTTTCTGTTTTTGTTTTTCCTTTTTATTTATCTTATATCTTTTCTGTTTTATCTTGTTCCTCATTTTATTTTAGTTTGTTAAAATACAAGAATGATCCCTAACTTAGTACTACCACTAAACCCACTGCAATAAAAGGTTTAACACCTAAATATAATAGTTTAACATTTTATTAATTATAAAATGCATTTCAATAATTGTGTTGACTACTGTTTTATTCATTTTAGAGTATTTAAAGATTTTATATAAGTGTGGTTTCTCCATCATAATTATCCATGATTTATTTGAATTCACCCGAGCATTTAGTTTTAATATTTGAAAACTTTTATTGTTTGCCTTTATTTTAAATTTGAATTTTGAACTGGGTTTCGAACTACGCGGGTTTATCAACAGTAACCGAGGTGATGTGGCATCATTAGTGGAGATTCACTGTAGCTTAATTATCTGGGCGTCACAGAAAGGAAGGAGGAGAAGGAGAAGGAAGGAGAAGGAGAAGAAGGAGGAAAGGGGGGCCAGCCCCCTAGTCCAATTCGGTTTGGGCTAGGGGGGCCGCGTGCCCTGCCTCCTCTCTTCCACCACTTGGCCCATGAGGCCCATTACTTCTTCCTCGTATTCCCGTAACTCCCCGGTACCCCCGAAAATACCCGAATCACTCGGAACCTTTCCGATGTCCGAATATAGTCGTCCAATATATCGATCTTTACATCTCTACCATTTCGAGACTCCTTGTCATGTCCGTGATCTCATCCGGGACTCCGAACTATCTTCGGTACATCAAACCACATAAACTCATAATACAATCGTCACCGAAACTTTAAGCATGCGGACCCTACGGGTTCGAGAACTATGTAGACATGACCGAGACATGTCTCCGGTCAATAACCAATAGCGGAACCTGGATGCTCATATTGGCTCCCACATATTCTACGAAGATCTCTATCGGTCAGACCGCATAACAACATACATTGTTCCCTTTGCCATCGGTATGTTACTTGCCCGAGATTCGATCGTCGGTATCTCAATACCTAGTTCAATCTCGTTACCCGAAAGTCTCTTTACTCGTTTCGTAATACATCATCCCGCAACTAACTTATTAGTTGCAATGCTTGCAAGGCTTAAGTGATGTGCATTACCGAGAGGGCCCAGAGATACCTCTCCGACAATCGGAGTGACAAATCCTAATGTCGAAATACGCCAACCCAACAAGTACCTTCGGAGACACCTGTAGAGCACCTTTATAATCACCCAGTTACGTTGTGACGTTTGGTAGCACACAAAGTGTTCCTCCGGTAAACGGGAGTTGCATAATCTCATAGTTATAGGAACATGTATAAGTTATGAAGAAAGCAATAGCAACAAACTAAACGATCAAGTGCTAAGCTAATGGAATGGGTCAAGTCAATCACATAATTCTCCTAATGATGTGATCCCGTTAATCAAATGACAACTCATGTCTATGGCTAGGAAACATAACCATCTTCGATTAACGAGCTAGTCAAGTAGAGGCATACTAGTGACACTCTGTTTGTCTATGTATTCACACATGTATTATGTTTCCGGTTAATACAATTCTAGCATGAATAATAAACATTTATCATGATATAAGGAAATAAATAATAACTTTATTATTGCCTCTAGGGCATATTTCCTTCAGTGGCGCCGTACAAGGCGCCGAAGAAGAAGGCCGAGAAGGAGGCCAAAAAGACCCGGGGCGACCTTTGTCGCCGCGGTACTTCGGACACAATATCTGAAGGCTCCAACGTCCGTTCTGCCTCCGAAGAGGACGACAAGGAGGACGAAAACGAATCCCCAGCAGTGGGAAGAAAGAAGAGGGCGGCCTCCATGCACTTGGAGGCCGAGTCACCTAAAAGGGGAAAAGCTCCAGGCGGATGGTAACAGGAGGCAGGGGACATGATGTTTACCCAGGTTCGGGCCCTCTTGATGGAGGTAATACTCTACGTCCTGCTTGATTGATCTTGATGATATGAGTATTACAAGAGTTGATCTACCATGAGATCGTAGAGGCTAAACCCTAGAAGCTAGCCTATGGTATGATTGCTGTTGTCCTACGGGCTGAACCCTCCGGTTTATATAGACACGGGAGGGGGCTAGGGTTACACAGAGTCGGATAAAAGGGAGGAGATCTACATATCCGTATTGCTAAGCTTGCCTTCCACGCCAAGGAGAGCCCCATTCGGACAAGGACGAAGTCTTCAATCTTGTATCTTCATAGTCCAATAGTCCGGCCAAAGGTTATAGTCCGGCTTTCCGGAGACCCCCTAATCCAGGACTCCCTCAGTAGCCCCTGAACTAGGCTTCAATGATGATGAGTCTGGCGCACAGTTTTGTCTTCGGCATTGCAAGGCGGGTTCCTCCTCCGAATACTCCAAAGAAGATTTTGAACACAAGGATAGTGTCCGGCTCTGCAAAACAAGTTCCACATACCACCGTAGAGAGAATAATATTTCCACAAATCTAATCTGCTGACACGTTTTGACAGCATGACATCATGTCATGGCCCGGTCATTATTCGAACCGTTTTTCTCAACCAACACCGCACATATCACGAGGCGGTTTTCTTGACACGTCTTGTCAAAGCAGAGATCGTGTCCCCCTTATTATGGGATTCTCATCAATACGGACGCGGGTAACCCAACCGCGCCATCAATTTTGGCGCTTGGGGAATAAGCGATTTTACCAGGCAAGTGGGGAGGCACATCGCCTCTTCCGCCCTTATAAAGGGATAAGGATTCGCCCTTTTTACCCACGCCTTCTTCCTCCTTGCTTATCCATTCTCGCACACTCGAGCTCCAGTGCCCAAGTTCGCGTCTTCTCAAACCACTCCAAACATGTTTGGAGCGGGAGGCAAGTGGATGGTCTCCTCCGTCACGGAGGAGCACATCGCAAAGTTATGGGAAGCCGGATATCTGGCCGTGGATATCACGCACCGGCTGCCAGATGTGGGGCAGATCATCCCTACGCCCGAACCCTAAGAGAGGGTAGTTTTTCTTACCCACTTCGTCCGCAGACTGGGATTTCCCCTCCACTCTTTGTCCGTGGGCTCATGTTCTACTATGGGCTGGATTTTCATGATCTGGCCCCCAATTTCATCCTCAACATCTTGACGTTTATCGTCATGTGCGAGGCCTTCCTCCGCATCAGGCCCCACTTCGGCCTGTGGCTGAAGACCTTCAATGTCAAACCGAAGGTGGTGGTCAGCCAGCAAGTAGAGTGCGGAGGCGCCATGGTGGGAAAAATGCCTAACGTCACCTGGCTCGAAGGCTCCTATGTGGAGACCATAAAGGAATGGGAATCGGGGTGGTTCTACATCAATGAGCCGTGCGACACCAACTCGGTGGCGGCCCCCAAATTTCAATCCGGAATCCCCACGCAGCTCACTTCCTAGAAAGAGAAAGACCTGTCCTGGGGTTCCCCGGTAGAGCTGATCGGACTCCAGACCCGTATCCGGAACATAATGAGCAAGAAAATCAAGCTCGTCAACATGATCCAGGTCATGCTCTTCCGTCGGATCCTCCCGTGTCAACGACGGGCGTTCAATCTGTGGGAGTTCGACCCGGCCAAGCACCAGACGCTGCGAGAGCTCTTCGACACGATGCACAAGGACGTCTAGAAGGTGTTGTTCAAGGGCGCCGAGGTACCTCCTCCCCTTACGGAGGACCGCGGACTCAGCGCAAAGCGCCATGCCAATCCGGTAAGTTTTTCATATCTCACAGGATATTTATTTGTGCCAGTTTAATCATGTGCGGGATCTAAGCTTCCATGCCATTAACATGACTGGGTAAAGACAGCAGAGCAGCTCGATTGCCCAGCCCCCTACCTGAAGATCCTACAGATGCTCTCCTAACGGAGATGCTGGCTCTGACACCTTACGAGGTGCTGGTGAAGAAGACCAAGAAGAAGGCCACGGGGACCCGAAAGGGTCTCCGGCGCAAGGTTATATCAGACTCATCGTTCGATAACTCCGATGTGCCCTCCTCCCACAAAAACGAGGAGGAGGAAGAGGAAAGCTCTCCCCCAGACAGGGGAGACAGGAAAAGGAAGGCCGACCCAACCGGGGAGGCCGAAGGGTCCAAGAAGGGAAGGACCCTCCTTCCGGATTGCTCCACGATGGCCGCCTACAGCGGCGACGAGTGGTTACCAGGGAGAAGCCCCTGGCGAAGAGTAAGTATTCGGACACCATAGTAATTCACGGTATGTTTTATTGCACTGTTTTTCATTACGCCGCATATGATTATGCAGTCCGTCCCAAGCGCATCTGAACGTATCTTCGTCGGACGGTTCATTGGACTCGTCAGATATGAATAGTGATTCACTTCCGACCGCCTCCACCCCTTGCCCTACGGACAACGTCGAGGTGTTGTCCCAAAAGGCACCGAGCCGAGGGGAGGTAGCCCTGGGGCGCCTCGAGGCGACCTTCCGGACCCTAGGTGCAAAGGGAGCAAGACTCCCACGGGCTCCAAGTTTGGCCCCCAGCCGAATACTGCCCCAGAACCTTCGGTGGTTCCGGACTCCGACAGGTGATCCCCCTTTAAGGGGGGCAAGCCGCCCTTGCCGGTTTCCTTTGTCCATCTAGAGGCACCGAACAACTTGCTGGAAGCGCTTCGCGGCGCTTCCATCGACGAAGAGCACCGCACTATCATGAGTGCGGTGATCGAGAAAGTTCAGTCCGCCAAAAACGGATTGACCGAAGCTTGCGCCAGCCTCCTAACAGGCTTTGAGGTAAGCAATCAAAATATAAGAAAATATTACCACATAGACAGTAGCCCCTGATGCTCTATTTGGCGTTCGCAAAGAAAGGCCGAATAGAGGATCAAATAATGACTCAGGAGTCTAATCAGAATATGTCTGTGTGCATGTGCAGGCTTCACTGCTGCCCGCTGCCGTACGTACTGCAGAGGTCGTAGCACTGAAGCAGGACCTTGAGCGGTCCGAGAAAGATCTCGGCCTTACCAAGAGGCAGCTCGAGGAGAGCAAAGGTAAGCAATAGCTTGTCTATATATTAAAAAGGAATTCGGTTGTAAAGTAATAGGATCATTATGAATTTATCAGCGGCCACAACCGAGGTGGCGACCCTGAAGAAGGCGCTGTCCGAGGCCGAAGACAAAGCGGCTAAGGAGCGCATTGAGCGGGAAAAGCAAGAAGCCCGGTAGGCGAGGTGCAGCAAGAGCTCGAGGCTCTCGCCAAAAAACACGAGTCCTTGGAGCTTGACTCTTAGACGCGAGAGTCCGAGCTTGCGAAGGCGCTCGAAAGCGCACAAAGCACCAAGGCTGAAGCCCACAAGGCCCTCCAGGAGATGGATGCGGTGAAGAAGATAGTAGCGGGTAAGGCATTCATTATGCAAAGCAAGCATGTGAAGGAAACTTTCCTTTTACTTACCCAAGTTCGGAGCTCTCCAGGAGCGTTCACAGATCTTCCCCGCAGTGTACTGGATGCCCCGGAGTTTTACCGAGCTGAGGAGGGGAGCTCGACGGAAAAGTTGTTCTGGTCTCAATATACTGGGACCGAACACCCAATGCCCTTGAGCGACCAGCTGAAGCAACTGGTCGAGCTTCACAAGGCGGCCAAACAGGCCATGAAGGGTCTTATAGTCCGGATGTGGCCTGGCGAGCCCCTGCCCGGCAGCTACTTCGGTCTGTTGAGGCGGCTTGTGGATGCCTCCCCACGGCTTGAAGTCATAAAGCGGTCCGTCTGCATCGAGGGTGCGTGCAGGGCTTTCGCCCGGGCGAAGGTGCACTGGGCGAAGCTGGACGCCATGAAGCTGGTGAAGGAGGGGCCGCCGGAAGGCAAGGAGCATCGCTGCCCCGAAATGTACTATGACAGTGTCATGAAGGGTTCCCGCCTTGTGGCGGATGAATGTGCCATAGATGTAATTTTTGAATGAACATGCTTATGTGATCCTGTTTATTTGAAACGAGTTCATTTGCGGTAAGCAACGCTTTTTGAATTTAAAATATTACCTTCTGTGCGGTCGTTTGTAAAATCTAAGAGTTGGCCAGTCGTCGGCTCCTGCCCCCATGTAACTAGTACTGGGGTGTTCGGGATAAACCTGAGCACTCTTTATCCCAATTTTGGGTCCTTCGAGGGAGGTGTTCAGCACAACGAACCAGGCAATCGGATTATACGGCTTTATCACTCTCACTTAGCCATAGAAGTCTACAATTTTAAATTTTGGCGAAGCCCCTAGAATTTGGAAGGCTGAATTGGGGGTTCTATATACGCCTAAGTTGCACAAGGCTGACTCCTGGCCTGAAGCGGAAAAAGTCTTTAAGGACTTGAGACCTCTCGAACAACGACCAACTCTCGCCTTATCATGACAGTCAGTTTTCGGCTTTCTCTACTGAGGTGCTCGTCCGGAAGAACCGGGACACAACCGCAGTAGTTCTCCCAGCGCTACCTTAGCTGATATAGCGGAACGTAAGGTACCAAAGCATGGGAGCTGGGCAAACCCAACTATTGACCCAAGACATGATTCGGAGCTGATGCATATAATGCTATAAGTTCGGGGTGCCGCACTATCGAAAGTTTTCAGACTTCCCACGCCGTATTATGGGGTAAACGAAAGCCCCTGGCGTACTGATCGTACTAGAATGTACGGGTGCAAGTTGTCGTAAATGAACATATAAGAAAAAAGGATGAATAATGCAATAATAGACTAATGCTATGCATTGTTATTTAAATAATACGTCGAAGCGTACTGATACAAGTAGTGCAATAAGCAGAAAATAGGACTATTTGACATGTCCTATCCAAGGGCAAGCTGCGTATGGATAGTAGAAAGCGGGTATATCAATTATTATTAGAGACCACCTGGGGGTTCCCGTGTACATCTTAGCTTCTTGCCTCCTTGGTTGTTCCTTCCCGTAATGTGTCCGGCAATCGTACTGCCGGGAAGGGCTTCCACAGAGTTAGGTCCTGAAAGAGAAAAAATAATAAAGGTATACAACCCCTAGGGCGGTTAAGCCGCATTGCGGGACGTGCCTTGATCGTGCCCCCGCCTATGCCCAAGGTATTTTCCGTGCGTAATTATGTACGCGTGGCACAGATTTCGTCTCTTGACTGGGACTGGGACGGGGGCCGAATTGCTAGGCGAGCTCTGAACCTGCCAAGTGACCGTGTTGCAGTTTACTCCGGACTCGCTTGATGGTGTCCGGGGGCTGTATCGCCGAATTAGTGGTTTGCCTTAAAAGGCTGCTTTGTGCTTCTGATGCGAGGGCCACAGTGTGCTCTTCTATGCGGAGCGAGCGTTCTATGTTTCCATTGATTGTTATGACCCCCCTAGGTCCTGGCATCTTGAGCTTGAGGTATGCGTAATGTGGTACCGCATTGAATTTTGCAAATGCGGTTCGCCCGAGCAGTGCGTGATAGCCACTGCGGAACGGGACAATATCGAAGATTAACTCCTCACTTCAGAAGTTGTCCGGAGATCCGAAGACCACTTCCAATGCGATTGAGCCCGTGCAATGGGCCTCTACACCTGGGATGACGCCCTTAAAGGTGGTTTTGGTGGGTTTGATCCTCGAGGGATCTATACCCATTTTGCGCACTGTATCCTGATAGAGCAGGGTCAGGCTGCTGCCGCCATCCATAAGGACTCGAGTGAGGTGAAATCCGTCGATGATGGGGTCTAGGACCAGTGCGGCGGATCTGCCATGACGGATACTAGTGGGGTGGTCCCTGCGATCAAAGGTGATCGGACAAGCGGACCATGGGTTGAACTTTGGGGCGACGGGCTCCATCACATAGACGTCCCTTAGTGCACGCTTTCGTTCCCTCTTGGGGAATGTGGGTTGCGTATATCATGTTCACCGTCTTCACTTGTGGGGGGAACCTCTTCTGTCCTCCCGTGTTCGGCGGCCGGGGCTCCTCCTCGTCATCGCTATGCAGCCCCATGTCCTTGTTTTCGGCATTTAACTTGCCGTCCTACTTGAACACCCAGCATTTTCTGTTGGTGTGATTGGCTGGCTTATCGGGGGTGCCGTGGATTTGACACAAGCGGCCAAGTATGCGATCCAAACTGGACGGGCCTGGAGTACTTCTTTTTAATGGCTTTTTCCGCTGACCGGATCTAGAGCCTCTGAATCTAGCATTGACTGCCGTATCATCGGTGTTATCGCTGTTGTTGCGGCGCTTTTGTCTGTTATGACATGGTCTGCCGTTGGCATCTTTGGTATCCGGAGTGCCCGGATTCCTTGATGTGTTGTTGCTGTGAGCCATCCAGCTATCCTCGCCCGCGCAAAAGCGGGTCATGAGTGTCGTGAGGGCTGTCATAGACTTCGGCTTCTCCTGGCCGAGGTGCCGAGCAAGCCACTCGTCACGGATGTTATGCTTTAATGCTGCTAAGGTCTTGGGAGGAGGTCTATTCCTTCGTTGACCGTGAGAGCTTGTCATGGGCTAAGTTGGGACTCCCCTGCAGGGATTGAACTTTTGAAAGCCGTGCCCACGGTTATGGGCAGATGGGAATTTGTTAATGTCCGGTTGTAGATAACTTGAACCTTAACTTAATTAAAATGAATCAACTGAGTGTGTTACCGTGATGGCCTCTTCTCGGCGGAGTCCGGGAAGCGGACACGGTGTTGGTGTAATGTTTGCGCAGGTTGTTCTCTAGTTTCTCGCTCGTGCTTTGCCTCCTCTTCTCGCTCTCTTTTGCGAATAAGTTAGCCACCATACTTGCTAGTCGCTTGCTGCAGCTCCACCTATATTTACCTTGCCTTACCTACAAGCTTAAATAGTCTTGATCGCGAGGGTGCGAGATTGTTGAGTCCCTGTGGCTCATAGATTACTATTACACCAGATGCAGGGCCTGATGATTCCGCTCCAGGAGACGTGTATGAGCTCAAGTGGGAGTTCGACGAAGACTCTCAACGTTACTATGTTTCCTTTCCCGATGATCAGTAGTGGTGCCCAGTTGGGGGTGATTGGGACCGTTGTCGCATGTTGGGTTCTCTTTTATTTTGGCGCCGTAGACGGGCCATGAGTGTTTGGATGATGTAATGTTATTTATGTACTTGATTGACGTGGCGAGTGTAAGCCAACTATGTTATCTCCCCTTTTATTATTATATTACCTGGGATGTTGTGAAGATTGCCTAACTTGCGACATATGCCTTCAATGCGATTATATCTCTAAGTCGTGCCTCGACACATGGGAGCTATAGTCGCATCGAGGGTGTTACAAGTTGGTAATCAGAGCCTTCCCCGACCATAGGAGCCCCATTGCTTGATCGTTTTTAGCGGCCGAGTTGTGTCTAGAAAAATGTTTTGAGTCTTTAGGAACTATATATCGGAGAGTTTAGGAATTCTTTTTACTTCCCAGTCTCCTCATCGCTCTGGTAAGGCATCCTGACGTAGAGTTTTGACTCTTCTCTTCTCAAATTTCACTAAAATTTTTTTTAGGATCACGCGGGTATCTTGGAATCGTTCCGATGGTTTTATGATGAGAACATTGTGTTGGTGCCTCCTGTCAGGGGTTTAGTGGAAGTGTCCCGGGGAGTTGAGCTCTGAGGTGTTGTCATCATAATTTTATCGTTGCAGTTCTGGAATATTTGAGTTTAGTACGCCGACATCGAAAATCTCTTTTATGCAGTTCGTTGGTGAGATAACCTCGACGCCACCCAGTACTGGGGCGGGAGTTCGGGAGTATCGCCATAACTTGTATAACGGATGCTTTTCGAAGGTTGAGGTAGATGGTTTCCGAAGGTTTCGTGGTTATGTGTTGAAGGATGGATACAACTGGATGTAGGATTTGCTAGTTTGGGTGAGATATTATGCTTCCCCTGTATCCCCAACACCTGATTGCATAACCGGAAAGGTTCGGCAGTTTCATAGGTGGGAATTCTAGTAGCTCTAGTTCTTCTTCCACGGATATTGGTTTGAGATTGGGATTTCTTACCGATTATTCGTTCTTGATCCGTACCTTGTTGATTTATTTCTCTACCTTAATTCTACGTGGCTTCTCAATTTATGGATATGTGACCATTTCAAGAGAAATGCATTCGTTCATTTTGTTCGGATGTGAAGACTATATGTTGCAATTTTCATTCCGTTGGATTCAGCTTCAATATTTATCTATCAATGTGCTAATGGACGTCAAGCTCTTCAGGATGGCTCCTCCAACGCGCACGACTTCGAATCCTGATCTGCCACCACCTCCACCTCCTCCAGAGGCATGGCAAGCTGTGATGGCCGCAACCAATGCAAACACACAGTTGATCATGCAAATTCTTCAAGAGCACAATCAAGGCAACCAAGGGAATCAAGGCAGCAATCAGAATCACTTTGCTACACTCAACCAGTTCCTTGCTAACGGGCCAAAGACTTTCAGCAATTGTATTGAGGCAACCGATGCTGGCGATTGGCTAGTGGATCTGTGCAAGCATTTCGAGTGCAGTAACGTCAGGCCTGAGGACTTTGTTAAGTTCGCTTCCTTCCAACTCAAAGATCAAGCTGCAGAATGGTTCCAGCAGTACAAGGATTCCAGAGGTGGACGTGTTATCACTTGGGATGATTTCCGTCGAGATTTCTGAGCCATTTTGAAGGGGTTCCACATCCTCTAGTCCATGCCACTTCATTGTTGAACTTTATCTGAAACATAGTAGGTAAAAGTGTTAGTCCAACAAGAGATATGTTGTCATTAATTACCAAAACCACCTAGGGAGCACTTGTGCTTTCAATCTCCCCCTTTTTGGTAATTGATGGCAACATACATCGAAGCTTTAGATAAAGATATAGAGAGTAGCAAGTAAAGCTTTGGAAAGACATGTAACAAGCATAGGCTCCCCTTACATGTATGCAATCATGTGAATATGGTATATAGAAGCATGTGAGAGCATAACCATGACAGAGTAGCAATGTGTTACATGTATCTTGGCTATATGCATCAGAGCAAGTGATGAAAACCTGAGAAATGTACCTTCATGCCCATGAGTCCTTCTTGCAAACAGTATGTACATCAGCAAGAATTTCTCATACACATGACCATGATGCATATACTTACCTTGTGGTCTTGAGTTGGCTAGGATGTGATGAACCTGCGTAAACAAGGTTAGATAACACAGATGCACCTACTAGCTAGAGCAAACAAAAGAAACCACAAGAGTACCAAGACTGGGATGACATGTAGAGTGAGTACAGAGTACCACGATAGGTATTGACATGTCCCCAAAGAGAAGGATATGCAATGAATTTAAGAATTTTCTTTCCCTTGGATGTCTTGCTGCCCCTGAATCTAGCATGGGATACTAGGAGAAGATAGGGAACAGAAAAAACAGAGATAATGCAAATATGAACATGTCTTTCCCCTAAGAAGACATGTGGCATCTCTCCTCTTGAACATCAAGCATCTAGGATCCTCGAAGATTACTCTTTCTTGGAGTATTCCCTCCCCTAGAGATCTCTCCCCCTAGAGATATGATTAAGCTTTGATGTGATCTCTCTTTAAGCTTTGACGTGATCTCTCTCTGCCCCTTTGACATCAATTTCCAAGAAGGGTCTTCTGGAATTTGTTGTGAATGGGTTCGGTCCTTAAATCGCAGTACAAAGCATTAAGGTAAATGTGATGCTTGCAGAGGACAAGATTCATTGAGTGGAGCTGGATCAAGAGTAAAGCAGGAATAAATGGCAAAATGTTTTTCCTGTAGTGCAATCGATGTCACCGAGTTGTATGCTTCGGCTGCTCCGAAAATCTTCGGCTAGACCGGAAACATGAAACCGGTTGAACCGAGTTCATCACAGAAAAACACTTGTCACCTCAGCTCACTAAACAAATAAGATCTCACAAAGATTTGCAATGAATTGGATGCATAAAAATGCAGAACAAAGAACAAAGAAAATAAACTAAAAGATCTAGATGAAGTTTGAAAGGGGAAACAAATATGCATGAGACAAATGCAAGAATACAGAAAAGAACACAAGAAAACTTCATCTAGAGTTGGGCGGTGACAAAGTCACCTATGTTAGAGTACATTGACTTAGAGTCAAGTGAGATCACTTGATCATAGGTCGTACTCATCGTTTAAGCTCCAAATGGGGTTACCATTTTTCGTTTAAGTATCTTGATGTATTCACATCTTGTCGAGGTGCTTTGACTCATGACTTGTAGTAAAGTTACTCTAAGATGGAATGACATACCTTGGGTGTTGATCTTGATCATGTAGTTGAACTTGTGTGGGTTGCTCAAAGTTGATGTAGCCCATCAAGAGTTGGGAGCACCCTTTGGATTTCCAGTTCATCTACCTACATGGGTTAGTTTTCTCAAGGAAGAGCACTTGTGTATCCAACATGACAATCATGAAACTCAACATAGAATTTGTTAAAGGATATGTTTGAAAGGTTTCATGCTTCCTTGTCATCAATCACCATTGTGTAGAGACTTGATGATGTAGAGATTGCTCAAGATGTGAGTGAATTGCAATCTCATAGAATTAGATTCATTCAAGTACCTACAAGGGTTAGATAACATGAAAGATGCAAATTCTCAAGACATAAGATAGTCATCATAGGAGAAATGTCAAGAGATTAGTCGTAATCTCAAGTCTTGCATGTGTCCAATGGAGTTCCTACTCCAAGTTTGAAGCATCAATGATGTTCAATTCACCTCTTAACCTGCAAAACACTTTCTCATCAAGTGGTTTGGTGAATATATCCGCTAATTGCTTATCGGTGCGAACATGCTTAAGGTTTATGTCACCCTTAGCAACATGATCTCAAATAAAATGATGACGAACTTCGATATGCTTAGTTTGAGAGTGTTGCACGGGATTGTGAGCAATCTTGATAGCACTTTCATTGTCATAAAGCAATGGAACATGTTTCACATATATCCCATAATCTTTAAGAGTCTGGGTCATCCAGAGTAATTGAGCACAACATGAACCCGCAGCAATGTATTCCGCTTCAGCGGTGGATAAGGATACCGAGTTTTGTTTCTTGGAAGACCAAGACACAAGAGATCTACCAAGGAATTGACAAGTACCCGAAGTGGACTTCCTATCAACCTTATCACTGGCATAGTCCGAGTCGGAGTAGCCAACAAGATCAAAGGAAGCTCTCTTTGGATACCAAATGCCAAAATTTGGTGTATGTATTAAGTATCTCACTATCCTTTTCACGGCCTTAAGATGACATTCCTTAGGAGCAGCTTGATATCGTGCACACATGCACACACTTAACATGATATTGGGACGTGAAGCACATAGATATAGTAATGAACCAATCATAGAGCGATAAACTTTTTGATCAATCGGTTCACCATCTTTGGTCAAATCAAGATGTCCACTAGTAGGCATGGGTGTAGTCATACCTTTGCATTCTTGCATATTGAACTTCTTGAATAAGTCCTTGGTGTACTTCATTTGAGAGACAAAGGTGCCTTCCTTAGTTTGCTTGATTTGCAAACCAAGAAAGAATTTGAGTTCACTCATCATGGACATCTCAAACTTCTCTGACATTAGCTTCCCAAACTTTTCACTAAAATGAGGGTTAGTTGATCCAAATATAATATCATCGACATAAATTTGGCATACAAATAGTTCTCCATTAACCCTTTTAGTAAAAAGAGTAGAATCTATTTTTCCAATTTCAAAGCCTTTTTCAATAAGGAACTTGGTCAAGCATTTATACCATGCTCTAGGAGCTTGTTTAAGACCATAAAGGGCTTTGTGAAGTTTGTAAACATGATTAGGTTTCTTAGGGTTGACAAAGCTGGGAGGTTGCTTAACATAAACTTCCTCTTCAATTTCACCATTTAGAAAAGCACTTTTGATGTCCATTTGGTACAAGGTGATATTATGGTGATTAGCATAGGCAAGTAAGATGCGAATGGACTCAAGTATAGCAACGGGAGCATATGTCTCACCATAGTCCATACCTTCGACTTGTGTGTAGCCTTGGGCGACGAGACGCGCTTTATTGCGAACAACTTGTCCATCTTCATCTTGCTTGTTGCGAAACACCCATTTGGTACCGATGATGTTGTGATTGTTGTCGGGCTTTTCAACCAATGTCCACACTTGATTTCTCTCAAAGTTGTGTAGCTCTTCATGCATAGCGTTTATCCAATCCGGATCTTCCAATGCTTCTTCAACCTTCATAGGTTCAATACGAGAGATGAATGAATAGTGTTCACAAAAGTTGGCTAAACGAGTTTTTGAGAGAGTGATTCTCCCGGTTTGGATATCATTGTAGATTTGCTCCACGGGATGATCTTTAGCAATTCTTGCTCGAACTCGTGAAAGCTTTTGCTTGGGTCTTTGTTGAACATCTTCTTCATCTTGTTCTTCTTCTTCTTGGCCTTCTTCATTGTTGGCGTTGCCGTTCTCTTGTCGTGGTGGAGAAGTAGGTTGTTGACGTTCGTCCTGGTGCACTTCCTCGTTTTGTTCTTCTTGGTGTGTCCCACTCATGGATGCTTCCCTATCAACTCTTGGTTCACCTTGTCCTAAGGTAGAAGCTTCCATTTGGACGGACGAGGTACTCTCCTTCACCTCCATTGGACGAATCTTGCCAATAGACAAGTCTTGGATTGCTTCCGAGGGATCTTTGTCTACTACATCAATTGGCAATTGCTCTACTTGCGAGCCGTTAGATTCATCAAACTTCACATCTACCGTTTCTTCAACCTTCCGGGTGAAATTGTTGTAGACACGGTATGTATGAGAGTTTGAGCCATAACCAAGTAGGAAACCTTCATGAGACTTAGGAGCAAATTTAGAACGACGATGCTTATCAAGAATGTAGCACTTTGAGCCGAATACTCGAAAGTATCCAACTTGGGGTTTGTTACCGGTGAGGAGCTCGTATGCCGTCTTGCAGAGTAGCTTGTGAAGATACAAGCGATTTGTTGCATGACAAGCTGTCTCTACCGCTTCCGCCCAAAAGTGTTTTGGCGTCTTTGTAATGCCCCGAGACCGATGTGCTAGGTGTCTTCCAGTTATTCGCTGTTGTTGCCATGTCATTTTCTTTCGTGTTGCATCTTACCATGTCATCATGTGCATTGCATCATCACGTTTTCAAAACTTGCATCTGTCCCGGTCTCCCAGTTCCTTCCGTTGTCCATTCTGAGTCCAGACACACTTGCACGCTCCTGCGGCATGTCCAAAATAGTATTTTATAAGTGGACGAAAAAGGTTCTTGGAATGGGATGAGAGTTGGCGTGTGGTCTTGTTATGTTGTCAGTAGTCCGCCTGCCAAGTTTCATCGCATTCGGAGTCCGTTTGACGCCCCGACGGATAACTATAGCGACATTATAGTTGGTCAAATCATCGGACGTTTTCGGTCTCCAGAAACAGTCGCCAGGCCTCTCTCTCTTCTCTTCTCTCAGCCTGAGGACTTCTGCACAGATCACTACCTACCATCAGGCCCAACCTAGGCTCTCTCGTCAGTCCGCGGACCTCCTCGCGCGCGCGTCCGAAAAGCTGTCCCGGACCCGACCCGGTCTGTCGCCACCGTTGTGTCCGGATCATCCCCAAACATCTACAAAACATCACCGTTTTCTTATTTGGCCTCCCTAGCCTATTTTTCCTGACCGTCCGATTTTGATCGGAGGGACGAGTTAGCCCCTAACCTAAACTCTTCTGATATAAATATCAGATCAAACCCTAGTCCTAGCCTGTCCCATCCACCCTTCTCTCGCGCCGCCGCCACTTTGTTTTCCTCGGGATCCCTCCCGATCCAGCCGAGTCGACCATCTCCCTCGTTTTCAGCAAGGGCCAACCATCTCCTCCCCTCGATCCACCCGATCCAGCCACTCCTCTCCATCCACCACCCGCAGCGCCTGCAACCTCCTCCCCGCCTTCGACGCCGGAGCTCCCGCCAGTCATCCCTGATGCCGGTCCTCATCCGCAGCACCCCGGCCTCGCGTGCCTCCCCGCGCTCCATTCCCGCCGTTCTTGGCTTTCCCCGCGACCTCCTCGCCTCGCCAAGTCCCTGCCCAGCCGTTCCAGGGCCAGGCACAGTAGAAGGGGCGTCTCCCCGTGCGTGGCGTCGCCGGAGACTACCCCTACCAGGCCCCTGCCTCTCCTCTTTCCTTCTCTGCGCGACTCCCTCTCCCTCACCCTCACTCTCTCCCGCAGGTACCCAACCTCTGCCATGGCGCTGCACTGTCCAGCTCCTGACGCCGGCCATGTGAGGCCCAGCACCTCGCCCGTCGCCGGATCCGGGGACCCCGCGCCCGGATCCCTCCATCCCCGGCGAGCTCCGCCTTCCTCCATCGCCGGAGCTCCGCCGGATGCCTCGCCGTTGACCCCGCACTCTGCTTCGATCGCCTGGGCCAGCGCCCAGTCTCTGCTTCGCCTCACCATGCCCCTGTCGCTCGTGTTGAGCGAGCCACTTCAGCACCAGGCCGCAACCGCCGCATGCATCAGGCCCAGAGGCCTCCCCTCCAACTCATGGGCAAAGCCCATGGTGAGGCCACCTGAGCCCCTTTTTTTCCATTGTTGGGCCAGCAAGATTCGGCCCAAGGCATATTTTTTTCCTGAACGTTTTTCCTTTTTTTTCCAGAGAACGCTGTTTTGCAGATAGGTCCCTGAACATCATGCATATAATAACTTAATAACCGTGCATCGGATTAAAACAATTTATATATGAAACTTGCTTAGAATTTTGTCTAGTTTTATAATATGTGATTTTAATTTATGTTTAAAATGTTTAAAATGCTGTTTGGTTAAATTTGCCCCTATGTCATGTTAAAATGATTTAATTCATAACTATTTAACCGTAACTCCGAACTTAATAAACTTTATATGTAAATGGGGTGGAAAAATGCCTAGTTTAACATGGTGCACTCATCTTGCATGTTTAACAACTATAAAATTTGGTTTAGGGCAGAACAGTACCGAATCCATAAATATGCACCTAAGGATTTTCTGAACTTGTTGCTTGTTGTTTCGGCCTCATTTAAACTTGCCTAGATAGGTAGTTTTCATTTTCTTCACCCTCTTGCCATGTTTAACAACATTTAATATTGTTGGGTACATAAACAAGATCGAACTAACTAAGTCACGTGGTGTTTCGTCAATATGCAATGGAGTTGCATATTGAGCTCCACTTAATTTGTAGGATTGTTTGTGCATGTTGCCATGCCATGCTTCATTAAACCGGACATGCATCATACTTGATTGTGCATCATGACATGATTATGTGATGGTTGTTTACCATGATTGTTTGCTTCTTTCCATTGTTGCTTCTTTGGGTTCGTTCCAATAACGTCGTGTTGTGAGGATCCGTTCATCTACGTCCGTTTGTCTTCTTCATGGACTCGTTCTTCTTCCTTGCGGGATCTCAGGCAAGATGACCATACCCTCGAAATCACTTCTATCTTTGCTTGCTAGTTGCTCGCTCTTTTGCTATGCCTACGCTGCGATACCTACCACTTGCTATATCATGCCTCCCATATTGCTAAGCCAAGCCTCTAACCCACCTTGTCCTAGCAAACCGTTGTTTGGCTATGTTACCACTTTGCTCAGCCCCTCTTATAGCTTTGTTAGTTGGAGGTGAAGATTGGAGCTTGTTCCATGTTTGGAACATGGATATTTGTTGGGATATCACAATATCTCTTATTTATATTAATGCATCTATTTACTTGGTTAAGGGTGGAAGGCTCGGCCTTATGCCTGGTGTTTTGTTCCACACTTGCCGCCCTAGTTTCCATCATATCGGTGTTATGTTCCCGGATTTTGCGTTCCTTACACGGTTGGGTTATAATGGGAACCCCTTGACAGATCGCCTTGAATAAAACTCCTCCAGCAAGGCCCAACATTGGTTTTACCATTTTCCACCTAGCCTTTTCTTTCCCTTGGGTAGGCCTGCCCAAGGGTCATCTTTATTTAAACCCCCGGGCCAGTGCTCCTATGAGTGTTGGTCCAACCTGTCAGCTGCCGATGGCCACCAGGGGCAACTCTGGTCTGGCCTACCGGAACCTTGGACAATCCGGTGTGCCCTGAGAAAGAGATATGTGCAGCTCCTATCGGGATTTGTCGGCACATTCGGGTGGCTTTGCTGGTCTTGTTTTACCATTGTCGAAATGTCTTGTAACCGGGATTCCGAGCCTGATCGGGTCTTCCTGGGAGAAGGAATATCCTTCATTGACCGTGAGAGCTTGTGATGGGCTAAGTTGGGAAACCCCTGCAGGGTTTTGAACTTTTGAAAGCCATGCTCGCGGTTATGGGCAGATGGGTATTTGTTAATGTCCGGTTGTAGAGAACCTGAAACTTAACTTAATTAAAATGCATCTACTGCGTGTGTCGCCGTGATGGTCTCTTCTCGGCGGAGTCCGGGAAGTGAACACAGTGTTGGAGTTATGCTTGACGTAGGTTGTTCTAGGATCACTTCTTGATCATAGTTTCTCGAACGCGCTTTGCCTTCTCTTCTCGCTCTCTTTTGCGTATGTTAGCCACCATATATGCTAGTCGCTTGCTGCAGCTCCACCTCATACCTTTTACCCTTCCTATAAGCTTAAATAGTCTTGATCGCGAGGGTGTGAGATTGCCGAGTCCCCGTGACTCACAGATACTTCCTAAACCAGCTTGCAGGTGCCGATGATACCGTGCAGGTGATGCAACCGAGCTCAAGGAGGAGCTCGATGAAGATCTTGTCCATTGTGTTGTTTCGTTTCAGTCGATCAGTAGTGGAGCCTAGTTGGGACGATCGGGGATCTGTGTAGCATTTGGGGTAGTCTTCTTTTATTTTGGTTCCGTAGTCGGACCTTGTTTGTATCTGGATGATGTAATTCTTTATTCATGTAATTGTGTGAAGTGGAGATTGTAAGCCAACTAGGTATCTCTTTCCCTTATGTATTACATGGGTTGTGTGAAGATTACCTCACTTGCGACATTGCTTTCAATGCGGTTATGCCTCTAAGTCGTGCTTCGACACGTGGGAGATATAGCTGCATCGAGGGTGTTATAGTCTTGTACTCATCAAGCATCGTTCTTTCCATCTCGATAAGAGTCCGGTTCTTCCTCTCAACAACTCCATTTTGTTGAGGTGTGTACATAGCCGAGAACGCATGTGCGATCCCTTCTTCGTCATGAAAGGTATCCACATTTGTGTTCTTGAACTCCGTTCCGTTGTCGCTCCAAACCTTCTTGATCTTCACGACAAATTGATTTTGGGCCTTCCTAGCAAAGTTTTTGAAGATCTTTTGGACCTGTGATTTTTCATCAAGAAAGAACACGCACATAAATCTTGAAAAATCATCAACTATGACCAAACCAAATGAGTTACCACCGAGACTCTTGTAGGCATTTGGACCAAAGAGATCCATGTGAAGTAGCTCGAGTGGTCTTCTTGTGGTCGTGATGTTCTTAGCGCGATGACTTCCTCCAACTTGTTTCCCTGCTTGACAAGCACTACAAAGTCTATCCTTGTCAAATATCACATCGTTAACGCCAAGGATATGATTTCCTTTAATGAGTTTGTCAAGGTTTCACATGCCCACATGGCCTAGCCTTCTATGCCACAACCAGCCTTTAGAAGATTTAGCAATTAAGCAAGTTTTAGGTTGAGCCTTTTTAGTGAAATCAACAATGTAAAGATCTCCTCTACGTATACCGGTAAAGACCATTTTATGATTATGTCTACGAAACACTTGGCAGTCTACTTCAGTAAATAGGACATTGAAACCGAAATCAGCAAGTCTAGATACTGAAAGTAAGTTGTAGCCAAGAGATTCAACGAGCATGACATTTTGTATGGAGCTATCATGTGAGATGGCCACTTTACCAAGGCCAACCACCTTACCCTTTGAATTATCACCAAAAGTGACATACTTTCGAGGGCCGTCACTTTAAGCAAGCTCATGGAACATGTCTTTATCTCCGGTCATATGATCAGTACATCCACTATCAAGGACCCATTACTTTCCTCCAGCCATGTAGCCGCGAAGATTTGCCATAAGACCAAAGTGTCTCATCGCATCATCGAGATCATAGTCACTATCATCATCATCCTCATTCGAGTATTCATGTTCAACATCATCTTGTGATTGATCAATTCCTAGAGAGGGCAATTCGTTAGACAAATGATAATTTCTATAGTTATCCTTATGAATTCTAATAGCTCTAGAAATGATATTGCTAATGATTCCAACATCTCCTTTGGCACTCGTAAGATTAGTAAGCTCAAATAAGCAGACACCAAATTTGGGATCATTGGAACTCATCTTAATCAAGGCAATAGGCTTATGGAGAATTTCATCTAGATCTTTCAAGGAATAATTTGGAAAGAGTTCCTCAAGAAATTTCCATATGGTGTAGGCACACTTAAGAGTAGGCAAACATCCAATCAAGTTTCTAGGCAAGCCTCTAGTGATAAGATTAACAGTTCTAAGATTGCGAATCATTTCAATTGATTCATCAAGGGTAGGATGCATGGGATCAACATGAGGTGCACAAGGGCTAGAAATATACTTGTTCAAGTGATATTCATTGAAAATCTCAAGCATTTCATTTTTCCACTCATGAAAATATTATCCATCAAGAATAGGCACTCTACGTCTAAGACTCCCCAAAGTAGACTCATCCATCTTCCTCCAATGGTGTTTAAACCAAGGAAATGGAGACCAAAGCTCTGATACCAATTGAAAGGATCGAGAAGAGGTGTCTAGAGGGGGGGGGGGGGTTAGACACTAAGTGCCAAAAGTTGCAGTTTTTAATTTCTTTAAGTTGAAGTGGAGTTTAGGCGCTAGTTTAACAAACACAATACATATCAAGCAAGCATGCAAAGAGTATATGAGCAGCGGAAAGTAAAGCATGCAACTTGCAAGTATGTAAAGGGAAGGATTTGGAGAATTCAAACGCAATTGGAGACACGGATGTTTTTGTCGTGGTTTCGATAGGTGGTGCTATCGTACATCCACGTTGATGGAGACTTCAACCCACGGAGGGTAACGGTTGCGTGAGTCCACGGAGGGCTCCACCCATGAAGGGTCCACGAAGAAGCAACCTTGTCTATCCCATCATGGCCATCACCCACGAAGGACTTGCCTCACTAGCGGTAGATCTTCACGAATTAGGCGATCTCCTTGCCCTTACAAACTCCTTGGTTCAACTCCACAATCTTTGTCGGAGGCTCCCAAGTGACACCTAGCCAATCTAGGAGACACCACTGTCCAAGAAGTAACAAATGGTGTGTTGATGATGAACTCCTTGCTCTTGTGCTTCAAATGATAGTCTCCCCAACACTCAACTCTCTCTCACAGGATTTGGATTTGGTGGAAAGATGATTTGAGTGGAAAGCAACTTGGGGAAGGCTAGAGATCAAGATTCATATGGTAGGAATGGAATATCTTGGCCTCAACACATGAGTAGGTGGTTCTCTCTCAGAAAATGTGTATTGGAAGTGTAGGTATGTTCTGATGGCTCTCTCCATGAATGAAGAGTGGGTGGAGGTGTATATATAGCCTCCACACAAAAACTAACCGTTACACTCAATTTACCAATCTTGGTGAGACCGAATGGATAAACTCACTCGGACCGATTTAGCAAACCTAGTGACCGTTAGGGTTTTCAGTGGGACTGACTAGATCAACTCGGTAGGACCGATATGGTTAGGGTTAGGGTAAAACCAAAACTCGGTTTGACCGATTACTCAAACTCGGTGGGACCAATTTGGGTAATAAGTGAAACAGAGAGTTGGCCAAGCAAACTCGGTGCGGCCGATTGCATATCTCGGTGGGACCGAAAATATTGCAATAGGTAACAGAGAGTTTGCAAGCCCATCTCGGTGAGACCGAGATCCCATCGGTGCGATCGAACTGATTAGGGTTTTTGGCAGTGGCTATGTCAACTGAACTCGGTGGCTCCGGATAGAAAGAATCGGTGGGGCCGAGTTTGACTTTTGGTTTAGGACATATTTGGAAGTGAGAAAGTGGTTGAGGGCTTTGGAGCATATCACTAAGCATTTTGAGCAAGCAAGCCATTAAGCAACACCTCATCCCTTCTTAATTGGCTTTCCTATAGACTCAATGTGATCTTGGATCACTAAGATAGAAAATGTGGAGTCTTGAGCTTGGAGCTTGAGCCAATCCTTTGTCCTTAGCATTTTGAAGGGGTTCCACATCCTCTAGTCCATGCCACTTCATTGTTGAACTTTATCTGAAACATACTAGGTAAAAGTGTTAGTCCAACAAGAGATATGTTGTCATTAATTACCAAAACCACCTAGGGAGCACTTGTGCTTTCAGAGCCTCACCACATATGTGTGTCATCGACTACACCCGGGGGCTTCGCCGACATCAGCACGGCCGGCGGCGTAGGAGGCTCCAATCCCCCCATGCCACCCTCGAGAAGCACGAGCGCCAGCGTCACCCCCCATGGTCCCAGCCGGATGCCGTATTATCATCCCCAGGACGCCATCATGGGCGGAGCAACATGGAGTGTGGGGCACCATGGCGAGGTGTTCGGGGTATTGGCCCCGGAAGCCTACGTGCCCCACATGATGGACCAAGGGTATACACCAGAGGACGACATCGACTCATTCATTGGAGAAGGCTGGGGAGAACGGGCGCTAGGAGTCAAAGCCTTCCAATAGCCAGCGGAGAACCACAGCGATCGCGCCAGCGACAGCAACTACAGGGTACCACTAACCTCTCAGGAACATGCTTATGCTAACCATGGGCTACCGATGAATCAGGTTGCAGCACCGATCGACGACCCCGGCACGGCGGCACCCGTCTCAACAAGGGAGACACGCTGGTGGCCGCCGAGAGGGAGCCAGGAGCAAGGCCCCTCCCCAAGGGACGCGAAACCAGGGGACACCCGGAGGTAGGCCCTCTGCCGGGGTGGCTTCAACGACCCTTCCTCCGACAGAGGAGCCGTGGTCGCCGAGGGAACCGCTAGCGTCCTCTTTCCCTCCTTTGTGCCATCCTGGTCTCCGGCCAGCTCAAAGGAGGTCAAGAGTGGCGCAAGGCGGGGCCCTCGTCTGGCGATATGAAGCAAGGCCAGTACCTGTGAAGAAGGCCCGGTGCCTGTGAAGCTCGCCGCCCGTGACACTCTCACGTAATAATGAGTTGGGGTTGTACACGCCCCGGAGTCTCAGGAGCGCCAGCCTCAGGCCCTGGGGTTCCATCCCACACCTAGTGGACAGCACTTAGCTCCGCGCTGGTGACAAGACTTGAAGACCCGAAGACTAGACTAGGCGTCGGACGTGGCCTTTTACTTTGGATCTCTCTTTCTGTGCCTTTGCTTTCTGGTTCTGGACTTAAGTTGAAGTTGATTTCTTATCGTTGCGCGCGGGGGGGTGCCTTTTCTCGTTCGAGCCGTTTTTTCCTTCTGGATCTTGTTTGGTTTGGGACTCACGTCCGTCGCCTCTCCCTCGCAAAGCTCCTCACGAGCCGGACCGTGCAGAGCACGCGCTAGCACTACGCCTGGTGCTCCCCCTTTCCGGACCCCCCTTCAAACGGGGCGGCAAGCCCCGCAAGATTCTCCGGAACTCGTCGCCTCACGACCCAGCCCTAAACAGGCGCTGACTAAGGTAATCCACGTCTGGAAACTCGCCCACAGCTTCACAAGCTCACGAGGACACATACCCACATCGCATAGAAAAGTAAAAACTGCGATTTACTTACATGAGGGGCTCCCCCTCTCAAAATGCTCTCACAAGTTTTCCAAGGGCCATGCCCGAGTTTTGCGTGCAGAATAAAACAACAGGAGAATATGGGATCACCCAGAGATATCACTCGCTGCGTCGTCCAGGGACGCGTCGCTCGCATCATCATCACCTTCGTCGGAATAGTCGCTGCTGTCGGCGACACCCCCATCGCCGTCGTTGACCACGTCACCTTCGTCTGCGGCGATCACCACCCCATCGTCCTCCGAGGTGAAGGCCCTGACCAACGCGTCAACATGATCCTCTACCCAATGCGCAAGTCGCCCCGGACGGCGATGGGCACAGGAGCAATGGCGGCATCAAAGTCAAAGTTGGGGTCGGCGTTCAGGAGGTGGCTGAAGACACGGGAGAAGGCACGTTGAAGCAGGCCACGAGCCCTCTCCTCCACAAGCTGCCGAGCTCTGGCAGACTGAGCCTCTAGGCGCGTCACCACCTCGGTGAAGAAGGTCAGGCGGCTGGCGTAGTCACTCGAGTGAGGGGCCGGGGCATTCTCGTCGCAGATATAGCCCAGTGCGGTGTTGGCTTTGTTCCGAAGGTCTTGAAGCGTAGGGCCATGCACGCGCTCCGGCGTTCGGCATTGGAGCACTTCTTCTCTGTTTTGTCGAGCGACGGCCTCGGCAACATCAATTCGTCTTCGGAGGGAAAGCAGCTCGGCGCGGGCGGAGGCCAGGTCCGCCTGCGACGTAACCAGGGCAGCGGATGTGGCCTCAGCATGCCTCTCGGCCTCGTCCAACCTGGGCCTGAGGGCGGCGGCCCTGCCCGTGCCCTCCTGTCCGGCGAGCTCCAGCCTCAAGCCGTACCTGCCATCCAGGTCGGCGCGAACCACGGCTACCCGGCGATTGATCTCTTCTTAAACTCCGGCCTCACGGGCCCCGACGGCATCTTCAGCTTAAGCAACTTGACGCTCCCTCGTCTCCAGCCGCTCGAGCTCAAGGCTGCGCTCCACGGCCTCTAGGGCCAGCACCTCCTCACGCCGCCGGATATCCTCTTCCTCCACAGGTGTCCTCCTCATCAACGCGAGGGCGGCCCTGCGCGCCTCGGCTTGCTGCTCAAGGGACGCGCTCTAGGCCTGGAGCTCCCACACGCGCTCCTCCGCGGCCTCGCGGCGGCGATCGGCCTCGTGGGCTTCTTCCAGAGCTCGCGAGAGGGCCACATTGGCAACCTTGAGGGACGCCTCAGCCTTCGCGTTCTCGAGGTCGCGATGATAACGACCAAGGTTGATGGCCACTCGCTGCTTGCGCTGCTCCTCTACCAACCGAAGACCTTCGGCCTCAAGACACGAGTCGACGCTAGCAAGCTCTTCACAAAGGCGGTTCATCGTGCCCATCGCCTCCTGGAAGAGCTCGTGGTGGACCATGCTGTGCCCGCACTCGAGCTCGAATGCTCGCCCCATCTCGTCCTCCGCCTCGGGGGCTGCGGGTGGAGAATCAAGTGGCGCGCCATCTCCCGGTTGGGGGCTGGGGGCTGGCGCGGCCCCAGGCGCCGGCTGACCCTCGCGATGGCCCCGGGCCTAGCAAGGCCCGCTGCTTGAAGGAGGCTCCAGCATCGAGGCTAGCCATCCACCAACCGTGACCAAGGGAGGAGCCCTTGGCATGCCCCCTGCGCTCCAAGCAAGGACGCGTAGGAAGGGCGGCGAAGGAACAAGCTCGGGGCGCCTTGACGATGGACCAGCTCCCGAGGCTGACCCCGCGCCGCGGGCAGCTTCTGAGCCTGAAGCACTGGAGCTTAGTGAGTGCGATGGAACGAGAGGGATCCACTTCTCTGGAGGTTTCGCGGCCCTAGCAGAAGGGGACCTGAGGGGGCAATCGTCAGGAAGGGAAGGCGGCACATAGAAGATCACCAAGGAGAGGTAGTTACTCGTCGATGGCGATGTACTTCCATCGCTTCAACGGTCCGAAGATGCTGCCATCGCTAGGGGATCCCTTCCTCTTGTGGAGCTCCTCGAAGTCCACGCAAAGGCAGCCGAAGCGCTGGATGTGACGGCCGGAGCATGGCGGAGCCGAAGAAGAACCAAGAGGAATGGCTTCAGGGGAGCCTCGCTGCGGCGAACAGCCCGGCTCTCTCTCGCTGCGACCTCCTGAGGCCCCTGAAGCCTCGGCCTTGGGAGCCGCATGCCGCGCCTCACTAGCGACTGGCGCCTCAGGAGAGGTGCTGCAAGCTCCCAAGGACGACGCCCTGGATCACTGCTCGGCACGTGCTCCTCAACGCCTGAGCAGCCGGCCCCCGTTGCAGCTCGCTCCCCCGCACCATCACCTGGGGCGAGCTCATCACCAGCGGCGAAGAATGGGACCATGATGACGGGATTCTCGCGGGGTCCCTCCAAGCCAATTGGGCGCAGCCCCCACTCATCAAAGGAAGGCATTTTCATGACGAAGGTAACCTTGTTCTCGCTGTGGTACAATGTGTAACTCTTCCTAGGCATCTCGTCCGACAGAGGGACACCGGATAGCACCGTGAGCACAGTTTGCTGCGCAGCAAGAGGAAGCCCCTCCTCCTGAAACCTCATGTTGTCCCGACTACTGAGCAAGTCCCACATCAGGCGAGAATGATGCTGAAGCGGGGCAAATCGACGCCTGACAAACTCCCTCACCACCATGGGCGCAGTCACACCAAGGTCCTTCAACCACCGCAGCCTGGCCCTGACGGGGGCAAGACATGGGCTCGTGAGCCTCTGGTGACCCCAGCCGGAGTTTGGAATGGCAGGCCCCACCGGAGCTTGGAGCAGAGGGTTGAGCATGCCGGCATCAACAAACACCCATCGCGTGCGGAATTCGCTCGCGGATGAAGGAAGCTCGAAGTCGATCCCCATGCCTGTCATCGCTGCCACGGCCTGAAAGCCCACGCACCCCGAGCTCTGCCGGGCAGCGATGAGATGTAGCGAGAAGAAGTGGCGAAGGAGCGCCACGGAGGGGGTGATGCCCACCATGGCCTCACACACGAAAGCGAGGGTCGAGGTGAAGCATATGAATCTGATAGTGCTCGAGAACCGCGTTGAAGAAGGCGAAGAAGGAAGGAAGCAGGCCAGCCCAGAGGGCGTCAATGAAGATCGGGATCTCGGTGACTGCCCGAGCCATGCTGGAGCGAGACACAGGCCAGGCCGCGTCTCTCCCCACTCGTTGAAGCTGTAGGCAAGCATGGGGTGCACCTTGCCCATGGCCTCGTCGTTGAGCACCCAAGGCCGGCTAAGCACCGACTCAAAGGATGGAGGCGTAGTTGGCGAGGACATATGTTTCTTCCCTTTGTCGGCTTGTTTCGGCGCCATGGAAGTAAAGCGGGCGGAACACTGGTTGGACAGGGAAGGCGGAGCAGAGCTCGAGGAAGCAGGGAGATTGGAAGATTGGAAAGCCAGGCGCGGAGGGGGAAGAATAACTGTGCAAGAAGCAGGGCCGCATAGCCAGGCGGATTCAAAGGCAGCATGGGGAAGCGGAGATGCCCACGTCCAATCAACCACCACGTGTCAATCGTGGTCACAGGCTTTTGGGGCCCGCGGCGCTTCGAGCATGACCCTTGGCTTCGCCGTGAAGCGAAGCCCGCGCGCACCTTGGGCCCGGGGGCTACTGTCGGCATCCTGGGAACGGGGGTCCCCAGACTTGCCTGCCTGCGGCCCGCGGCGTGGCTGAGCCAGCAGGCCGTACATCCCATCTTCACCAACAAAGCACCCAAGACCCTCACGAGGGGCCAAGCCTCGCGAGGCGGACAACACAATACCTCCTCTAGAGTGGACTAGCTAGGCAGGCTCATGAGGAATGGAGATATCAAGGCGAGGTGAACCTCACGAGGCTCTCGTGACGTGAGCCGTGACGATCGACACCAGGCGGGCGCCAGCGCGCACATCATCCTTGTTTCCTCTTTGGTGCAAAGGGGGCAAGCGCAGCCGCAGAGTACCAAGGCATCAGGCAAAGGTTGCCAGTTCAGTGCAACAAGACCAAGACCAAGGACTGCAAGATGGAGGTCATCGTGCAGCCCAAGACGGTGTCACCACCAGAGCTTTGTGCATGCGAGGACTACCTTTTGTCAGGATAGCTTGTACTAGTTGTCCCCCTTCAAATTAGCCTGCCATTGTTGGCTTCCTTCCTGCTCGATATTTGGGAAGAGGACCAGGGCCTCTATAAATAGGACTAGCCACCACAGTGGAGGGGGGAGCTCGAGAGATTAGCTCGAGAGAGACACAAGTTAATACACACAAGAATGCCGCAACCTCAAGAGGCTGTTCCACCCTTGTATTGTTCATCATCAGCCCAAGAGGCAATCCACCACCACCACACTGGAGTAGGGTATTACACCACAATGGTGGCCCGAACCAGTATACACCCTGTGTCCTTCTGTGTTGTGAGTTCGTTGAGTTCGTCCGCGAGATCCTAGCAAGCTAGAGCGTAGATCGGTTGGAGGGAAATACTTCGCGCGCACCCCAGTGTTCGAACCTTAAGGGTTTGACGGGACGCCATACCCCGACAGATGCATATAATGCTATAAGTTCGGGGTGCCGAACTTCCATGAAGGTGTTCGGACTTTATTGCCGTATTATGGGTAAAGCGAAGCCCCTGGCATATTTAAAGCATATCCCGGTGTGCGGATGCCACTTGATAAAAGAATTTCAATAAGAAAGAACAATAGATAAGCGTTATATAAATCCACGTGTTGTATTTGAATAGTACATCGGTGCGTGTGAGGATGGGTAATGTGGTAAAAAAATAAATATGATTGTGGAACCTGCAGAGACCAGGGGGAAGAAGCTATGTGCGGATCCGGAGTGTAGTCAGATGGTCATCGCGGGGAATATCTAAGGATTCCCTTGCGTGTTCGAGCTGCCTCCATATCGCCAGTCCTGGTCTGCGCAAAGTTAAACCTGCAAACAAAATGTAAGAAATGCTTGTGTGCCGCAGAGCAGTTGAGCCGCGGTATGTGGCCTGTCCTGGCTTTCGCCGGAGTGTTTAATTGAGCTCTGGACAAGCCGGGTTATCCTACCGCGAAGTATTTCGAAGTCCTTTAGCGGTGTATGGGAGTCAGGCCATCGATTCGAGCTTTGGTTGGAAGGTGCTACTTGTAGCTTCTGCTGTCAAAGCAGCGGTATACTCCTTGGTGTCGAGGGAAAGTTCGGCCTTACCATTAACCGTGATGACGCCGCGCGGATCGGGCATCTTGATCTTATGGTAGGCATAATGTGGTACTGCGTTGAATCGAGAGAACGCGGTTCGTCTGAGCAGTGTCTGATAATCACTGCGAAAGGGGACGATGTCGAAGATTAACTCGTCGACACGGTAATTGTCTGGTGATCCGAAGAATACCTCAAGGGTGATGGAGCATGTACAGCAGGCCTCCACACCTGGTATAATACCGCTGAAGGTGGTTTTAGTGGGCTTGATCACCGAATGATCGATGTCCATCTTGTGCACTATGTCCTGATAAAGCAGGTTTAGACTGCAACCTCCGTCCATAAGGACTCGCGTGAGGTGGAACCCATCAATTATTGGGTCGAGGACTAGTGCGGCTGGATTGCCCTGATTAGTGTTAACCGGACGATCCGTGCGGTTGAAGGTGATTGGCCCTAGTGTAAATTGTGGGACGACTGGTTCCGTTAAGTCGGCATCCCTAAGGGTGTGCGTCCGATCCAGGTTGGGAGTGTAGGTGCCGTTTACCACGTTCACCGTTTGGATTTGTGGGGGAAATTTCTTTTGCCCTCCTGTACTCGGTGATCTGGGCTCCTCGTCACCATCGTCGCTTTGAGACCCCTTGTCTTTGCTTTTGGCACCTGATCTGCCGGCTTGTTTGAAGACCCAGCATTCTCTGTTGGTATGATTGGCTGGTGTTCCTGGGGTGCCATGAATTTGGCATGGGCGGTCGAGTACGCGGTCCAGACTGGACGGCCCCGAATTGTCATTTGTGAGTGGCCCGTCCCGCTGACTGGACATAGAGCCCTTGAATCAGGCATTGACTGCCGTATCTTCGGCATTTCCATTTTTGCGGCTCTTTTGTTTTTTGCGTCGGGATTTGCCGTTGCTATCTCTAGCTTCTAATGTGCTAGGGTTTCTTGCTGTGTTGTTGCTACGGGCCAACCAGCTATCTTCGCCCGCGCAAAAGCGGGTCATGAGTGTTGTGAGGGCTGCCATGGATTTTGGCTTTTCTTGGCCGAGATGTTGGGCGAGCCACTCGTCACGGATGTTATGTTTAAAGGCCGCTAGGGCTTCGGCATCCGGACAGTCGATAATTTGGTTCTTTTTAATTAGGAACCAAGTCCAGAATTTCCTGTTTGACTCTCCGGGCTGCTGTTTTATGCGACTTAAATCGCCAGCAGCCGGTGGCCGCACATAAGTGCCCTGGAAGTTTTCTAGGAATGCGTCTGCCAGGTTCTCCCAGCTTCCATGGAGTTTGCCGGCAAGCTATTCAGCCAATGCCGAGCCGGCCCTTTGAGCTTTAGCGGGAGATACTTGATGGCGTGTAGATCATCGCCGCGGGCCATGTGAATGTGGAGGAAGAAACCCTCTATCCATACCGCGGGGTCTGTGGTGCCGTCATATGATTCAATGTTTACGGGTTTAAACCCTTCTAGGAATTCATGATTCATTACTTCATCAGTGAAGCATAGGGGGTATGCGGCGCCTTTGTGCCAGGCTATATCATGACGCAGTTCATACGAGTCTTGTCTGCTGTGTTTGGCCCGTCCGGATTTGCTTTTAGTATATCCGGCGTGATGGTTGTCATCGCGCGTTGGGGCGCGCCCCCATGATCCGTAGATCAATCTTTTATGTCCCGATATGTTACCCCGGGTCTTGGTATTTTTGTTTGACTGGCGACGGGGTGCGGTCTGGACTTTGGGCTGATATGCCGCTTTGTCTCGGCCACGAGGTGGCCAGTCAGCCGCATCATACGCTGGTGGTGTAGGCTTTAATGCTTCCTCCTCGAGTTGGGGTAGCAACCTGCGCTTTGGGTAACTTTTGGTTGGGCATTCGAGTCCGTATTCCTTTGCTGCCAGTACCTCGGTCCATCTGTGGTATAGAGCACACCTAGATTAACCAAAATTTGCACCACCAGTATAAGACACATCCGTGACATTTTGGGCCGAACGAATTTTTTTCCTGTCATACTTATGACACTTCTATAACGATAATTGTGGCAAACCTGGTATCATCATAGATATGGTGGGCTCCTACTTCTATGACAAGACAGAAAATGGGCTTTTCGTCCTGGGCCGGCTGGAGACGCAACTACATGACATTCTTTGGACCATCCATGACGGAAAAAACCATGGTAGAAGCGAGGGCGAGGAAAATATCGGGGTGTTAACTAAACCCGATCGAGCGATTCCTTGGCTACTGCTGCTAACTGAAGCCGATCGATGCTGCCTCTGGATGAACAGTGAGCGTTGCTGGGGTGGGGTTGGATGAACAGTTCCCAGTGGGGGTGGATGAACAACACCCCGTGGTGTTGCCTCTGGATGAAAGGATCCCGATTGATCGAGCCGGTTGGGGCTAGATGAACAGGACCCCGTGGAGGGATGGATGAATAGGACAACCCCGTGGAGAGCTGGATGAACAGTAGACGGTGGAGGGCTGGATGAACAGTAGCCCATGGAGGGGTGGTTGAACAGTAGCCCGTGGAGAGGGCTAGTTGAACAGTAGTAGGTGGAGTAGTGCGCGGTGGAGGCTGGATGAACAGGAGCCCGTGGATGAACAGTCACATGTGGAGGCTGGAGGAGGTCGACGGTGGATGAACAGTAGCCTGTGGAGGCTGGAGGGGGTCAACGGTGGAGATGAATAGTATCTCGTGGAGTCCCGTTTTGCGGTACGCCACACCCCTCCTGATGAACAGGACCCCCGTTTCGACCGTAGCGCTCCAACACAAGTCTGTTTCCTCCGTTTTGTGGTACGCCACACCCCTCCCGATGAACAGGACCCCCGTTTCGACCATAGGAGGTCTGTTTCCTCTGTTTTGCGGTACGCTAGACCCCTCCCGATGAACATGATCCTGTTTCGACCGCGACCGGTCGAACACAATGTTGTTTCATCCGTACTGCGGTAGGCCAGGCCTCGTATCCATCGGTTGTTCCGTCCAAGCCCTCCCGATGAACACGATGACGCATTCCGTTCCGACCCAGCCGATTGGCTCCCCATGAACACGACAACTACGCAGGTTCTCCGTTCTGACCTAGCCATGTACACGAGCCTTGGCCGTACGTATGCGCGAGTAGGCGTTCGAGACCCCGCCCGTATGTACGTACATGGCCGTATTTTCTTTCTTGCACACTGGCCGATGTACGTACGTGTACATGCTACGTGCGCGCCTCTACTACGACACTGGTAAGTACATTTCCTATTCATATTTTGGCACACAAACACACCATTTATTGTGATCCGGCGATCCATTCTTGCTATGAACTATGATATATTTGAATGAAAATCATATAAAAGATCATTTACTCATCATTTGATTATTTTGTAGAAAAGTGCGCAAAGGCACTATAAACTTCAAG
The DNA here is from genome assembly GCF_003073215.2 of Triticum urartu. NCBI lineage: Eukaryota > Viridiplantae > Streptophyta > Magnoliopsida > Poales > Poaceae > Triticum > Triticum urartu. The sequence goes on from NC_053025.1 coordinate 424,496,802, forward strand.
ATTCGGACAAGTTGGCTATTGAGAAGAGAGAAGGGCAGGAAAGAAGTGAAGAAAGGGACTTGGGCGAGAGGAATTGAAGTAATCAAGGGGCCAAGCTATAGATGGCAGGACCAACTTGGGAAGAAAGAAGAGAAGTAGCAGGGACAAATCATAAAGTGGCAGATCAGAGGAGGGGATCAAAATCCCTAGCGCAGCCTCAGTTCCCCTCGGGCCTGGCATCTCATCTCTCTCCCTCACCCTTCCTTCCCCACCTCCGGCCGCCGCCACGGCCAGGCCAGCGTGGTGGTGCGCCTCCGCACCATAAGCACACCCACCACAAACATTCACCACTCACCACCAACTTCACCACCAACGCCCATCTCGCCTGCCGTACCCGTGCGCCTCCACCTGCTGCTGATTCTCCTTGCTGCTCCCTTCGCCTACCTCGTTGTTGTTGTTCTTCCCGACGTCCTCCTTGCTGCCCTTCTGCTTCTCCTCTGCTTCCCCTCTCCTAGCGGCTCAACCTGCTGCTTCTTCTTCCCCAAACTTTGCTGCTGCTCCTTCCCTCTCCTCACGTCCCTGCTGCTGCACTTCTTCTCTCCCAACGCTATTGCTGCTACTGCGCTCTGCTGCTTCCTCTTGCTAACCTGCTGCCACTTCTTCTCTCCTATCTTCTTCTCCTATAACCCTTCTGCTACTCCTTCCCTCGTCCTTGATGCTGCTCTCTCCTCTCCTAGCGCTGCTGCTTCTCTTCTATTCAACGCCTGCTGCTGTTCTTCTTCTTGCGCCACTGTTGCTGCTCTCTTCTTCCCCTCAACCTCCTGCTGTAGCCTCTTCTTCTTCTCTGAACCTCTCCTTTTCTATACTGCTGAAGCTTACTGCTGCTGCTCTCTCTCTAAAGTTTATGTAATTTAAGATGTTTAGCACATGTAATATTCAGATTTTATAAGAGCTTGCAACTTGATTATTGTTCAGTTTTTATCTATAAAATTCTATGTTCCGAATAGTGTATGTCTTGTTGCTTTGGGAATTAACTGATATATGATATGTTGTTACTTTGGTAACTAGTGCTCTGTCAGCTTATATGTGTGTTCACCCTGTGTATTTCTTCTCGCTGTACTCATTAATTTTTACTACTAATTTTTAGTTGTTAAATACTGTTGTGTTGATCCGTGGTACTAGTCTTGTGATTTGTATAATCTCGTGCATATATGCTTAGTCACTCGTGCACTGCTCTTATTTCGAAGAAACTTGTTCAGTTTTGTAGTATATGTTTTAGCTCCAGTACTTGTGTTATAAAGGTCTGTGATATAAATGCCTCTTCCTTCCCTTATATACATCTGCTAGATATATTTGTGATCATCTCTTGTTATTTTCTTTTTGTCGATGATGATGTCCTGTGTCAGTATTGAGTTTCTAAAATAATAACAAAATACCAAAAAGACAGTAAGATAATCTGAACCTCCCCTTGCTTATTTTCATTTTCTTTGTCGTCAACCTTGTTTAGTTTAGGTTTTATTTTCTGCATCCATCTCTCAAAATTGTGTTACCTAGATTTAGCCGAGCATAGTCGTCGTCGCCTAGTCCCTGTGGGGAACACGACACTCACAGTTCGGGCGAAATATCCCGTTGTACTTTCAACTGATTAGACACGTGCACGCCTCTAGATCGACCAGTATATATGTACACGTTCGCGACCAGAATGACAACGCTACGTACGCTTCGACCAGGTGGGTCCCGGCTGTCAGGCACTTCATTGCGTGCGAAGATGTAGCTGGTGGGTCCCAGCAGTCAGGGGGGCGAATCATTTTTTTGCCCGGACGCACTTCCTTGCGTGTGAGGATGTAGTTGGTAGGTCTCAGCAGTCAGTGGGAAACGTTTTTTCTCGCGAAATACGGTTGCCTGTCCGGTGGGTCCCTGCCGTCAGGTGGAGGAATCATTATTTTCCACGTAATAAGGAGGCACTTCCTTGTTGCGGCCGTGGACCCAACTGTCAGCCTCTCCACGTACAGTCCACGTCCGATGGAAGCCGTTCCTTGACCACGTTGACCATGCCGCGCTGAGAGCATCAGGGTGGTGGATGACGGTGAGGCCTAGGAAGGGGACGACGCGGAGCCGAGGAAGACGCGGTAGTGGATGCCCACGCGTAGAGGAGTATGGGGGTTCACTGGTTCACTCTGGTGTGAGGATGTCATCACCGCAGAATAACAGGGGGTGTGGGTGAGTAGAGGGATGGCCTGGCCAGCGGTGGGAGTAGTAGGGGGTGGTGAGGCCTCCGCGGCATCACAGCTGGCCACATGAGGCAGGAGCACGCGGCACGACCGGCGCTGCTTTGGGCGGCTGGAGCAAGAAGACTAGAGATTGAAGAAGCACTACGGCCGTTGGATGGACATCGTACGGTCACTGCAGTTAGAATCGTTTATATTGACTAAGTTGACAAAGCCCTTGGTACGCGTGAACTTAGTAGGCCCACAGGTCAGCCTCCAAAAAGGTGCGCCCCAGATGTCAGGGGGAGGAATCATTTTTTGGGCGGCTGAAGCAAGAATATCCGAGATTGAAGAAGAAGCACGACATCCGTTGGATGGACATCCAACGGCCACAGCTGCTAGAACCGTGTGTTGTTGACAAAGCCTTGCATATGCGTCAACTTAGTTTTTTAGGGGATGCGTCAACTTAGAAGGCCCACAAGTGTGTGGCAGAGAACATATAGCCCATTTGTGATTTGTAAGAATGTACAACCCATTTTTTAATTCTAATGGAATTTACTACAACCCATTTACAGTTTGTTAAAAGTACATCCCATTTTCTAGGTAGGACAACGATTAATAATTTCAACCATTCCTCAAAAAAAAGATTAATAATTTCAACCAACCACTCAAAACATATTTCAAAAAAAATTCCCACATTTTTATGGGATCCGAAATATTTTTATCCAAAATTTCTAGTTATATTAAATATAATTTCAAAATAAAGTTGTATTACGTTAAAATCCAACGAAATATTGCGCGAGCAACAAGTAATGAAATTAAAATTTTCAAATTCCAAAAATAATATATTTTTAAACTAATTACACATTTGGTGAATTTTTTATAGTTAATGCCCAGTTATTATAATTACATCCCATTTATTATTTCTTAAAGTCCATTTCTTGTTAACCCTAATGCATACCTCCTAGGAAAGTTTGCAGCCCAGCGGGCCGGAGAAGTTGACTCGGATATTGTGTACAACTGTCGGCCCGGTTGCATTGCTGATGTTGAAAAAAGGCCTGTGTAGTACAGTACAACCTAACATGGCTACTCAGCCCACATTCAGCGACGCCGGAAGGCCCAAACAAGGCATCTGTACAACTTTTTGAAGTCACTGAGCTCAATTAATAACTTAAGAAAAACGTTAGATTATAGTGGAACCTAATTAAAAGCTGTCAGGAGCAAAGAAATAATTCAACGAGTCCCACTTGTGCGTGTGTACGTGTGTGCGTGTGTGTGAGAGAGAGACCCATCGGTCGATGCTCGTAAATACATCTTTCAGCCATATGCATTGCTGATTCTCAGTAAAAACTTATATAGTTGACACAATCATATAGAACATCATAGCACACTGAACTTGCATACAAAAATTTCACGCAGGTGGCACAATCAGGATGGAAGCAGTGGACCGCTATGGGTAGGGCTATGTTGAAACAAACAAACTCGTACGTAACGCTTCATCGTCTTTATCAATGACGGGGAAATATCTTGAATGTTGTGCGAAGAAAACAGACATACAACACAATAAGTTCTGCTAGCACATTAAGTTGACGTACAGCCCTTTCTAAAAAAGTTCAGGTACAAAATTAGAACAGATTACAATCAAATGTACTGGCACATCAGTGCTTCACACCCATAGCTCAAATTTAACTAGTATATAACAAGATTCAGTTGTTACCTCAAATTAGAGCACATCCAGGCAGCCAACCCTGCCTCTTCTCCCAAAGAAGCAGTGGCCTCCGCCACGCAATGGAGTTGGCCCTGTGCCATCCATCGTTCCGAGAAACACAAGGAAAGTCTGACGTTGACTCCTGTAATGGACATCGTCGATGGACCCTGGCACCAGCGGTGGTGGAAGGACTTCGATTGATGGATTGACCACTTCTTCGACATGCATGAACACTCGATACAGGTACATCCCTAACATGGTCCGCAGCGGCCTTGGTGGCGACGAATAGTACAACCCCGGTTCGTGCACTGCTATCTCAACACCAATCACCTTCGGTATGGTGGACGGCTTCTTCATCCATGCCATAACCGTCAGAGCCCGGCTGTCTGGAGGAACAAACATACTTACGAGCTCACCTCCAAGGTCATTGATAAGCTCATTGGTGGACTCACTGTTCCAAGCATGTCGAGGCATGCCGTGGAAGGTAAGCTTTGTTAAAAACTCAATCTCAGAGGGCACTAAGCCCCATCCTGGGTGCCACCGATCAAAGCTCACCAGCGTGCCATCACAGAACAAACGCCGAGAAGATTCGAACACACGACTGCAGTCGAAAGTTGTCCGGAACCTGACGAACAAATCAGCCGGTGGCAGACAGACTTCGACGAGCAAGTCACTTATTTGGATGCCGTGCGCAATGCCAAGAGCTTTGACAAGGTCATCTGGCAAGATGGGAGGCCGGTCGCCGTTGATGGTTACCATCAGCACTCTAAACAGTAGTTCAAGACAATAAACAGTTCGAAACAACGATATATACAACATTGAAACACTGACTAGTGACTACTGGTGACATAAACAACAAGACATGATAGTTCATAAGAAGTCTTGCTACACCACCAAAACACACCCATCTGCAGCGCTCAGACTCTCGTGATCCAGACGAGAATGACATTCTAAATAGAGGCAACTATTACATAGTAAGAGTGACATAGACGAGGATGACCAAATGACAAGGAATATGCATAACAAAAGAAAGAACTACCCATCCAGAACAAGCAGCAAGGACAACAAAATCATTCAAAGAGAAGATCCAACACCATCATAATTTGCAGCCCCGCTTCAGCGACCAATGATCCGGAGACACCAGTACTCCACCCTTTCAACGCAACAGCCCAATTACCTATCAACCTGAAGGCTTGAACCACATCATTGCCTGTCCTAATTGAGACATCCGAGGATCAAAGTTAATCCGGATGCCTTTGTCATCTCACCTTGTTTTGGCTGCAGGCTGTATCATTGACAATCAGGGGAGTTTGCTCCCGAACACCTAGGGCTCACTGTGTAGACACATTTTTCCATAGCAAACAGAGCCTCTCTACCATCAAGGTCCTTGCCAACGATGATCTCCCGGTTAATCGGATAATTGAGTCCGAGAAACAGAGTGTGAACCAAGGCTGTTTACCCGCCTCCAACTAAACAATCCTGAGGGCCCCAACAAGCTGGTATCCTGCTCATAGACGTAACAACCACTGTCCGGATACTCACGTATTTCATGGTGCTTGTATACAATGGGTTTTTTCCAATATAACTTTTCCGGCTCATGTGTCCGAATGATCATCAGTCTTTTGCCGTCGTCTGATCGAGCGAGGAACTAGTTGTGCTTTCCTATTTTTGGCAAAGGTGGTGTGATTACAAAGGGCAGTAACTGTAGGGACACTGCATCATATAAAAAAGGACATGCATTGTTAATGTAAGATCAGCATTGTTCAGAGTATGAGTAGGATAATGCAAGAAACATCATTGATATGTCCCTGTTGGAACTGGGAGGAAAATACAGAGAAATGTATACTGGGTTCGAAAATATAGAAGTGCCATGCATGGTTATACTCATGTTATCTCGCAATCGATTCTTCACAGGAAACTACCATGTCATGCATGATATGTAATCATGTTCTGTCCTCACAAACAAATTCTTCAAGGTAACTAATAGACCATGCATTGTTATATACTCGTGTTCTGTGGGCAAAATTTTTGTGAGGATATTATTCTAGCCATTGATTGCTGAAGGGCGAATATAGGTATGTACACATGGTAAGCATTACAGGATTTCACTACTTCCAAATATAGAGCTCTTCATATGCACATTTACTTCCCTAATGTATGGTTAGATGAAACCAATAGTGTGGTGCATGTTTCTACATCATGAAAATGAGGAAACTAACATGGCCATTGATACACACTCATATTTAGTAATACTATATAGATTACTGTAAAATAAGGAGAATATCCATATATTCCTAACCGTTTGATTATCCAGGGGTACAAATTGGCTGTAATGACATGGTCACAATCGCATGAATTAACTCATTCCAAATATAGTTGATTTACGGCGTCTCTAATACATTGCCATAGTTATACTCAAATTGTGCTCACACAGGGATATGCCAATCATCACAAAAAGTTCAAACAGTGTCATGGCGTCATCATTAACATGAGACGGAAACAACTTACACGCACCGTCCCAGCAATACGTGGTGCCATTTGCTTTGTCGATCGCGTAGATGATGCTATTGTGTTCAATAGCATCACATAAGTGTGTATCAGCTTTGACGATGATCCACTTCGAGCTGAGTTGTGTCCAGCTAAAGAAGGCACCTGCGTAAAGATAGGCGAGTCCGCGGTCGAACAAGGCAATTAGCTTGAAGTCTGCGTAATTCACATGTCGTGTGGGCACTTGGCAGACTACAATGCAAAACAAGGTCCGTCCAACTGACGTGGTAATCTAGATGACTTGGACCGCGATGGTAAAACTATATAATCCAACAGAGGAAGGATAATCTAATGGGAGGTCTGGAAGTTCATGAGCACCAACATTTTACCGTCTTCCGCTCCTCTGAAGGCAGCCATCTAGTGGGAGTTCATGCCGACCCAGTACATACCTGCCAAGAAGTTTTGGGCGATGGTGATCTGATCGAAGTCGAGGGAAATGATGTACGGCAACCCACTACATACCTACAAAGAAGTTTCGGCTAATGGAGATCGGGTTGAAGTCGAGGGGCATCATGTACGCATCCGTATCATGGTGAGCCAATCTCGCAAGACCAGATAGCAGCAAGCAGGGTGTCTTGAAAAGCTTAGGCCTCGCTTCCACGATGGTCGTGTGCATGGCCCTCGAGCATGCATCCAGCCGCAGGGTGCTCAACATATCCATACACGAACAACAGAGGTCGAGGATGTCACTGGGGAGACTGCTCCAATCGCGGCTCATATGGATGCTACGCGGTTCGCATTCGGCCATGGTGGAGTTTGGAAGGTTGGGGTTTTGGGGGGCTTGATTTACGGGGGAGAAGGCTGTTGGTGCGAGCGAGGCAACGGTACACGGGGGCACAGTGAGATGGAGACAGAGATGGAGATGGAGATGGAGTGGTGCTATGGGAGGGGAGAGGGAGACGAGGCGAGGCGTGCTAATGTGATGTACAATGGCGGTGACAAACTGCACAGTGCACATGGTGAGGCTAACTTTGGTAACCCGAACACGCCGCCTGGACTAGTGTCAGGCGCAGGGTGTTGTCAGTTCACTGTGAGGATCAGATGAATAATATTTTGACCATCAAGAGTAGTAGTAGCAGTAGCAGTAGTAGTAGCAGTAGCAGAAGCAGCAGTAGCAGTAGGAGTAGTAGTAGTAGTAGTAGTAGTAGTAGTAGTAGTGGTGGTGGTGGTGGTGGTGGTGGTGGTGGTAGTAGTAGTGGTAGTAGTAGTAGTGGTAGTAGTAGTAGTCGTAGTAGTAGTAGTGGTAGTAGTAGTAGTAGTAGTAGTAGTAGTAGTAGTAGTAGTAGTAGTAGTAGTAGTAGACATGAGTACTCCAGTACTGTATAGCGGAAATAGGTCTCCTGTGCTAGCATGCCTATTCACTTCATCCTCTAGGTATCATTCATATTGCGAGCAGAACCAAATTCTCATGCATGCGGAAGCGCGAAGATGGGCCTTTTCTTTTTTGATGAGGATAACTGTGTATTCCTTAACCAGAGAATGTTGTGTCTCCCACGCACGCACCAATATCCATCTGAACCAGCTACGACACATTTTTTTATCTGTTTGCATAGGTCCCACCTATCAGGACGGATGGGCACGTACACGAACAGGCACGACTCCTCAGTCTACCCCAATAGCCTTTTCGTTTAGTCTACCTAGCCGTTTAATCAACCGCCTGCACGCCACTTCTCCCATTTACTTCTCCATCGGGAACCGATTTTCCTCGGCTTCTTCACCTCCCCTTCGTCTTCATTTGCATCCAAACCCCACTGCGTTCACATTGTTTTAACCTCTTTAAATAATCATCTACTACTTCAGTTAGACTAGCCATCTAATCCTAATTCTCCAAACCACAGCCCTCTGTTCCAGCGGTTCCAAATGGTGAAAGAGACGGAGATGCAGGTTTTTAGCATCCAACATGTCCTTGTCGAAGGCTCGTTGAGCATAGTTGCCACCGTCACCGTCCACCCAAGGGTTGTTCAGAAGTGGATCAACAATGTATCAAACTCCCTCGAAAAGGTAGAGACGAGGGTCATCGGTCTCGACGCAGAGTACACGGAGCGCGCCACTGGGAAGATCCAACGCGTCGCCGTCCTTTAGCTGTGCCTCGAAGATGATATTTTGGTGTACCACATCATACACGCGCCCTCCATACAAGGTGAGCTTCACAATTTCTTGTCTCGGGAGGACATATACTTCTGTGAGGCAGCCATCGAAGGGGACAAGTAGAAGCTGGAGCCGTACAACCTTGATTTGAAAGGCATCGCTGACCTACAAACCAAAATCAAAATTCCTGTAGAAGATTGTGATAAACAGACACCATCCCTATTCGATGTAGCAAATTTTGTGCTCGGTACAAATCTTCAGAAGGGTGACGAGACGGTGGCATTAAGGTCGTCTGGATGGGAGAATTTTCCCTTGACGTACGAGCGGATAAAATATTCTTCCTGTCGGTGTCAAAACTGGCGGATCTCGGGTAGGGGTCCCGAACTGTGCGTCTAAGGTCGATGGTAACAGGAGACAAGGGACAGAATGTTTACCCAGGTTTAGGCCCTCCCTATGGAGGCAATACCCTACGTCCTTCTTGATTGATATTGATGAATATGAGTATTACAAGAGTTGATCTACCTCGAGATCGTAGTGGCTAAACCCTAGAGGTCTAGCTTGTATGGCTATGATAATGAGTCTCCTATCCGGACTAAGTCCTCCGGTTTATATAGACACCGGGAGGATCTAGGGTTACCCAAGGTCGATTACAAAGAAGGGAATCTACATATCCAGTCGCCAAGCTTGCCTTCCACGCCAAGGAGAGTCCTATCCGGGCACGGGTGCAGTCTTCGGTCTTTGTATCTTCATAGCCCATCAGTCCTGCCCATGGCTAACAGACTGGACGCCCGAGGACCCCTTAGTCCGGGACTCCCTCAGTAGCCCCTGAACCTGACATCAATGACAAGGTATCCGACGTGTAGTGTTGTCTTCGGCATTGCAAGATGGGTTCCTCCTTCCAAACTCCAAAATAGTCTTCGGACGAATTGATCGTGTCCGGACCTGTAACACACACCACACACAACAGTAGAGAGAATATAATAATGCACGAGTCCAATCCACTAACAACTTTTAGAATATGACATCACGTCCATCCGGTCATAATTTTGAACCGTTTTTGCCTGCCACTCCATGTTTCGAGACGCGGTTGCCATTGGCACGTCTTGTCAAAGCAGAGATTGTGTCCCCTTATTACGGGATTCTCATCAATACGGGCGTGGGTAACCCAACCGTGCCATTTACACAGCCCTCGGGAGCAGGCAAATTTTGAGGCGACAGGGGTGGCGTTCAATATTCACTGCCCTTATAAGGAGATAAGATTCATCCTTGTTCCCCCACGCCTTCTTCCTTCCTTTCCACTCTTGAGCTCCAGTGCCCAAGTTCTAGCTTCCCCCGCCGAAGAAAACACTCCAACCATGTCCAGATCCGAAGGTCAAGGCAAGTGGATGGTTTCCTCCGTCAAGGAGGAGGACATCGCCGAGCTTCAAGCGGTCGGGTAACTGGCGAAGGAAATCGCCCACCGTCTTCCAGCCCAAGGACAAATCATTCCCACACCAAAGCCCGACAAGAGGGTAGTGTTCCTCCCCCATTTCCTCCATGGGCTGGGGTTTCAACTCCACCCCTTCGTCCGCGGGATAATGTTCTACTACGGGATAGACTTCCACGATCTATCCCCGAACTCCTTTCTCAATATCTCGGCATACATCGTCGTGTGTGAGGCCTTCCTCTGCATCCAACCCCACTTCGGATTGTGGCTCAAAACCTTTAATGTGAAAACAAAGGTGGTGGATGGACAGCACGCAGAGTGCGGGGGTGCCATGGTGAGCAAGCTCACCAATGTCTCTTGGCCAAAAGGCACATTCGTGGAGTCTGTCAAGGAATGGCAGAAACAATGGTTCTACATCACTGAACCCCGCGGCGCCACCTAGGCCGCGGCAGCCACATTCAACTATGGTGCTCTCGTCCAACTCACCTCCTGGGTCGAGAAGAGCCCGAACTGGTGTTCGTCATATGAGCTGATTGCGCTGCAAATGCACATTCAAAGCACGATTGATAGGGACATCAAGCTTGTTGACGTAATCCAAGTGATGCTGGTGCGCCGGATCCTCCCCTGCCAGAGCCGAAGCCGCCCTCTATGGGATATCAACCCGAAAAAGCACCACACCTAGGGGAGGCTCTTCGAAACAGCTCACAAAGATGCCTGGAAGTTGCTCTTCAAGGGCAACGAGATACCACCGGCCACAGATTCGGACCGTGGTCATGACATAAACCACGTCCCCAACGAGGTACATTATTTTCAACACATCCCCTACTTGCTTGTTTCAAGGGTGATATCTAAGCTTTTATTATCATTGCTTTTTCAGTACTGGTTGAAGAAGGCGAAGCAGATCCGGTGTCCGGCTCCCCTGCATGAAGAACCAGTCATCCCGCGCTTAGCGAAGGTGCTGGAGCCGACACCTTACAAGGCACCAGAAAAGAAGGCCATAGGAAAGGCCAAGGGGGTCCGGAGTGGCCCCCACCGCAAGGGCACTTTGGACAGGATGTCTGAAGACAAGACCCGTTCCCTTGCCGCCAAAGATGAGGAGGAGGAGGAGGAGGAGGAAAGTGACTCTCCCCTTGATGGGGGAGGAAGAAGAGGGCGGCCTCCACAACTCTGGAGACGGAGGCACCCAAGATGGGGAAGGGCTCCCTCTCGGATAACTTCGCATGGGACGTCGACGACAGTCTGGAGAAACGCCCCCGTGCTAAGCCTCGGGCCGCCTCGTAAGTACTAAGACTTGTATCCACCCATAAAGTTTCTCCTCCTCACTTCATTGAGATGATTGGTTATGTTTTATTTTAGTCCGGCCCACAACAGCTCCCTGCGATCCTCGTCATGAGGCTCGCTGGATTCCAAGGCGATGGCCAGTGATTCGCCGCCAGCCGCTCACTCCCCCCAAGGCCAAGGATGATGTGGAGGTGCTGTCCCAAAGGACTGTTCCAGGTGGGGAGAGGCTCAGGAGGTGCCATAAGGAGAAAATCCCGTCGCCGGACACCAAGGGGAATCAATCCCCATGGAGATTGGCGGGGAGGGCTGGACTCAGTTCGACCCTCAGCCGGACTCAATTCCGGAGACCGAGGCTGCACCGGAATCCAGCACGCGACCTCCTTTGGAAGAAGGGGGATGCCAGTTCCCCCGGTGACCCCTGTCCAACCAGGGGCACCGAATAATCTGCTGGAAGCGCCGCGAGGCGCTTTCATTGTGGATGAGCACCGTGTCCTTAAGGGCATGGTAATTGAAAGGGTTCAGTCTGCCAAGAGTGGACTAACCGAAGCCTGCAGCAGCCTGTTAACAGGTTTTGACGTAAGCAGCGCAAAAAAGGAGAAAATCCCAAATATAGACAGTAGCCCCTAAGACACTGTCCGGTGTTCAAAAAGAAAAACCCGACAGAGGATCAATCTCCTATTACAGGAAACTAACCAAATCTGTCGGAAATGTATGCGCAGGCGTCGCTGTTGGCCGCGGCCTCACATGCTGCCGAAGTCTCTGGACTGAAGCAGAAACTGGCGGAGGCCGAGGAGAAGCTGGGCCAGGTGAAGAGGCAGCTCGAGGAAAAACAAGGTAAGTAATAACCTGTTATGGATTCGAAAAAAGGGGAAAATGATATGCAATGACCGAAATACCATAATGTGAATAGAGGCGACGACCGAGGTCGAGGCCCTGAAAGCGGCCCTGCTCGAAGCCGAGGGGAAGGCTGTCAAGGAGCAGGCCGCCCGTAAGAGGCTCAAGGCCCGGGTCAACGAAGTCCAACAGGAGCTCCAGGACGCGGTGAGGAAGTGCAAGACCTTGGAGCACAATGCGTCGGCTCAAGAGGCCGAACTTGCCGAGGCTCGTAAGTGTGCGGAGGCGGCCCAGGTTGAAGCCGAGGACGCCCCCATGAGATCTAGGAGGCCAGAAAGATCGCGGCGGGTAAGGCATTCAATATGCAAAGCAGGAGTGTGAAGAGGAAATTTCTTTTACTAACCCAGATTCGGAGTTCTCCACGGGCCTTTGCTGATCTGCCATGCAGTGTGACCGCTGCTGCGGAGTTCTTTCGAGCCGAAGAAGGGAGATCTGCGGAGAAGCTATTCTGGTCACAATATTGCACGCCAGAACATCCGGTGCCCTTCAGCAATCAGCTGAAATAGCTGGTCGAGCTACACAGGGTGGCCGAACTAGCCATGAAGGATATGATAGTCCGGCGGTGGCCAGCCGAAGCTATTCCGAGCAGCTACTTCGGCCTCATGAAGAAGCTGGTGGATGCCTGTCCTCGGTTGGATGTCATCAAGCGGTCCGTCTACATCGAGGGCGTGCGTCTGGCCTTCTCTTATTGCAAGGTCTGGTGGGCGAAGATGGACGCTGTCAAGCTGGCGACCGGGGGGCCGCCGGAGGGCAAGGAGCACCGCACGCCTAAGCGATACTTCGACGATGTCTTAGAGGGGTCCCGCATTGTTGCGGATCATTGTGCGAAGGACACCATCTTTGAATGAATGTATTCGAGGTCCCTCTGCCTTGTCTGATGAAACAAAATGTTTATGCAATATAATGCTTGTTATGTTTCTAAATTTTTTTACTTCTTGTGCGGCCGTGTTGTATAAAATCTGAGGGTTAACCAGTCGTCGGCTTCTGCCCCCATGTAGGTAGTATGGAGGTGTTCGGGATGGAATCTAAACAATCTTGATCCAATTAGATGGTCCTTGAAGGAGTTGTTTAGCGCAATGAACCAGGCAACCAGACTATGCGGCTGTAACACCCTCACTTAGCCATAGGAGTGTGACAATAAAAACATGGGCGCAACCCCTAGTATCCGAACTAGAGTGCTATAAGCGTCTGATCGGGAAGTACCAATCCTTCGCGTAATGCGGAAGAAATCTCCAACGATTTGCAACCTCCGAACAGCAGACCGGCTCATGCCGCATCATGACAGTCAGTTTTCGGCTTTCTCTACTGAGGTGCTCCTTTGGATAAACCAAGGCACAATCACAGTAGTTCTCCCTTTACTACCTTAGCCGATATAGCAGAACATAAGGTAGCAAGCACTGGAGCCGGGCAACCCAACTATTGACCCAAGACATGATTCAGAGCCAATGCATATAATGCTAAATTCAGGGTGCCGAACTGTACTTATAAAAAGTGTTCGGACTTTTGTTGCCATAATGTGGGGTGCTATGAAGCCCCTGGCAAGCATCGAGCATACCAAAGTGTACGGGTGCTACCTGGTAGGATTATCCACAGGGGAGCTGAAAAAAAGAAAATAGAAAAGGTACAAAAAAGCTAGAGCCCTACAGCTCCAACCGCAAACTGTTCTCATTGTAATTTAATTAGTATGTCAAGGTGCATTGATACAGGTAGCACGATAAGCAACAAGCTATTTGACATGCCGAAACCAAGGGAGAGTTGCATGTGGGTCCTGAAAAACAGGTAATTTATTGTTAACGGAATCACCTAAAAAGCCCCCATATGTGTGCGTTTCTCGCCGTCTTGGTGTGTTTATCCTTCATAGAGAGCTCCAGAGTAGTTCGGACCCTCTTAACGGTGTCCGTGGGCTCGGTAGCCGAATTAAGATTCTGCTTGAGAAGGCCACTCTGTACTTCTGCTGCTAAGGCATCTTTGTGCTCTTCTTTACGGAGGGAGCGTTCCGTATTTCCATTAACCGTTATGACGTCGTGCGGACCGGGCATTTTGAGCTTGAGATAAGCATAGTGTGGTAGTGCGCAAACGCAGTTCGTTCGAGCAGTGCTTGATAGCCACTACGGAATGGGACGATATTGAAGATTAACTCCTCGCTTCGGAAGTTGTCCGGAGGTCCGAAGACAATCTCTAACGTGATTGAGCCCGTACAGCGGGCCTCTACGCCTAGCATGACTCCTTTAAAGGTAGTCCTTGTAGGCTTGATCCTTGATGGGTTAATGCCCATTTTTCGCATCGTATCCTAATAGACCAGATTAAGGCTGCTACCTCCGTCCATAAGGACGCGAGTCAAGTGGAACCCATCAATTATTGGGTCTAAGACCAGTGCGGCTAAGCCACCATGCCGGATACTGTTCAGATGATCCCGGCGATCAAAAGTGATCAGGCATGAGGACCATGGATTAAAATTTGGGGCGATTGGCTCTATCACATAGATGTCCCTGAGCGCACGCTTGCGCTCCCTCTTGGGGATGTGGGTAGCATATATCATGTTCACCGTTTTGACCTGAGGGGAAACTTCTTCTGTCCCCCTATGTTCGGTTGCTGGGGCTCTTCGTCATCATCCTCGCTTTGCGATTCCTTTTCCCTATTCTCGGCGTTTAATTTGCCGGCCTATTTAAAAACCTAGCGATCTCTATTTGTATGATTGGGTGGCTTGTCTGGGGTGCCATGAATCTGGCACGGACGATCGAGTATGCGGTCCAAGCTGGATGGGCCTGAATTGTTCTTTTGGAACGGCTTCTTCCGCTGACTGGACTTAGGTCCCTTGAATTCAGCATTGACTGTCGTGTCCCTGGTGTTATCACTGTTGTTTCGACACTTGTATCTGTTGCGTCGAGACTTGTCTTTGCTAGTTTTAGCTTCAGGGGTGCCGGCGTTGCTTGCATTGTTTTTGCTACGGGCCAACCAACTATCCTCGCCCGCACAAAAGCGGGTCATGAGTGCCGTGAAGACTGCCATGGATTTTGGCTTTTCTTGGCCAAGGTGGTGAGCGAGCCATTCATCGCGGATACTGTGTTTGAAGGCTGGTAGGGCTTCGACATCCGGACAATCGACAATTTGGTTCATTTTAGTTAAGAACCTAGTCCAGAATTCCTGGTGGACTCTCCGGGCTGTTGAACTATATGGCTTAAGTCATCAGCGTCCGTAGGTCGAACGTATGTACCTTGGAAGTTATCGAGGAAGGCATCTTCCAAGTCCTCCCAGCTGCCAATAGAATTTGCTGGCCCCTTGAGTTTTAATGGGAGGTATTTGTGGTGTAGACGTCATCCCCGCGGGCCATATGAATGTGGAGAATGAAGTCTTCGATATACACCGCGGGGTCTGTGGTTCCACCGTATGATTCTATATTCACGGGTTTGAACCCTTCTGGGAATTCATGATCCAGGACCTCACCGGTGAAGCAATGAGGGTGTGCGGCGCCTCTATATCGGGTCGTATCACGACGTAGCTCTGATGGAGTCCGTCTGAGGTTTTAGGCTTGCGCATGACTAAGTTTTTCACGTCCGAATAGGTGGCCATCGTCGCGTGTCGAGGCATGTCCTCGCGATTCATAGATTGATCTAATATGTCCTGCTTTATTGTTCAGGTTTTGCGTAGGTCATATGTATGACCGTGGGCTAATTTGCCTCTACTTGTGTGCTCAGGCGGGGCTGGTTGGTGTTCGGCGTGAGTTGCCGTTTTGTCTCGACCACGTGGTGGTCGGTCAGCCGCATTGTACGATGGAGGTATGTAGTTCGGCGCCTCCTCGTCAAACTGAGGTAGCAATTTGTGCTTTGGGTAGCTTTTGGTTGGGCGCTTGAGGCTGTACTCTTCGGCTGCTAGGACATCGGTCCATTTATCATTGAGCAGATCTTGGTCAGCTTGAAGCTGCCGCTGCTTCTTTTTTAGGCTCCTTGAAGTGGCAATTAGCTGGCGCTTGAAGCGCTCCTGCTCAAGAGGTATCTCAGGCACGATGAAATCCTCGGTGTCAAGGCTCACCTCGTCCTCGAAGAGTGAAAGGTAGTTATTGTCCTCCGAATCTTCGTGCGTGGCTTGTTTACCGGGGCTAACCTGCCCACCTTCCTGTTCATCTTGTTCATTAGCTGTACCGATGGGGTCTTCGTTGTATTCGGCACCTTCTGGAGTGTTGTCTTCTCCTGTGCCGGTGTTGCTGTCTTTGCTGCGGCGTGACTTAGAGCGGCGCCGCTGACGCCAGTGCTTGGACTGTATTTCAGAAGGTTTATCCTCAGCTGGATCTTCCTTGTCCTCGCCGCTGTTCTCCTTTGGTGCATCCACCATGTATACATCATACAAGGAAGTGGCCGTCCAGCGTCCGGTGAACGGCGGGTTCTGGACCTCTTCTTCTCCGGCATCGTCATCCATACCGTCGATGTCCTCGGAGTCGTAGTCAAGTTCGTCGGTCAAATCCTTGACCGTGGCTAAGAAGTGGGTGGTGGGTGGGAAGCAAAATTCTCCACCGTCAGCCCCTAGTTCGAGCCGGATATAGTTCGGCTGTGAGTCCTCTGTCAAGGACAGGTTCTTTAATGAGTTTAGCACATCGCCCAAAGGCGAGTGCTGGAAGATGTCTGTGGCGCTGAATTCGAAGATTGATAAACGGTCAAGCTCGGCGTCCGCGGGCTCACGTGGTTCGGAACTTACGGCCGGAGACGAGTCCGGAGTTCCACTGACAGAGACGTCGTGAGAGGTTAAGTCTATATGCGTCTCCAACGCCATGGAATCTATGGCCTCCGTGGTGGGGTTGATCCTCCCGTCCTTGGGTGGCGCAGCATGCTCCGGATCTAGGGCCAGAGCGGTTACAGGAGCAATCTCCTAGATGTAGCCTGATGACAGATTTAGGTCATGATCATCGGGGCGACCAAGAGCAGCTACCGCGGTCTCAAATCCGGCGAAGATTGATACGCCTCCAACGTATCTATAATTTTTGATTGCTCCATGCTATATTATCTACTGTTTTGGACATTATTGGGCTTTATTATCCACTTTTATATTATTTTTGGGACTAACCTATTAACCGGAGGCCCAGCCCAGAATTGCTGTTTTTTGCCTGTTTTAGGGTTCGAAGAAAAGGAATATCAAACGGAGTCCAAATGGAATGAAACCTTCGAGAATGTGATTTTCTCAACGAACAAGACTCGGGAGACTTGGACCCTATGCCAAGACACAAAAGAGGAGGCCACGAGGTAGGAGGGCACGCCAACCCCCACCAGGCGCGCCCTCCACCCTCGTGGGCCCCCTGTTACTCCACCGACATACTCCTTCCTCCTATATATACCTACGTACCCCCAAACGATCAGATACGGAGCCAAAACCCTAATTCCACCGCCGCAACTTTCTGTATCCACGAGATCCCATCTTGGGGCCTGTTCCGGAGCTCCGCCGGAGGGGGCATCGATCACGGAGGGCTTCTACATCAACACCATAGCCCCTCCGATGAAGTGTGAGTAGTTTAACTCAGACCTATGGGTCCATAGTTATTATCTAGATGGCTTCTTCTCTCTTTTTGGATCTCAATACAATGTTCTCCCCCTCTCTTGTGGAGAACTATTCGATGTAATCTTCTTTTTGCGGTGTGTTTGTTGAGACCGATGAATTGTGGGTTTATGATCAAGTCTATCTATGAATAATATTCGAATCTTCTTTAAATTCTTTTATGTATGATTGGTTATCTTTGCAAGTCTCTTCGAATTATCAGTTTGGTTTGGCCTACTAGGTTGATCTTTCTTGCAATGGGAGAAGTGCTCAGCTTTGGGTTCAATCTTGCGGTGTCCTTTCCAGTGATAGTAGGGGCAGCAAGGCACCTATTGTATTGTTGCCATCGAGGATAACAAGATGGGGTTTTCATCATATTGCAGGAGTCTATCCCTCTACATCATGTCATCTTGCTTAAGGCGTTACTCTGTTTTTAACTTAATACTCTAGATGCATGCTGGATAGCGGTCGATGAGTGGAGTAATAGTAGTAGATGCAGGCAGGAGTCGGTCTACTTGTCTCGGACGTGATGCCTATATACATGATCATACCTAGATATTCTCATAACTATGCTCAATTATGTCAATTGCTCAGCAGTAATTTGTTAACCCACCATAGATTACTTATGCTCTCGAGAGAAGCCACTAGTGAAACCTATGGCCCCCGGGTCTATCTTTATCATATTGACCTCCTACTACTTAGTTATTTCCTTTGCTTTTTTACTTTTCCTTTATTTTACTTTGCATCTTTATAACAAAAATACCAAAAATATTATCTTATCATATCTATCAGATCTCACTCTCGTAAGTGGCCGTGTAGGGATTGACAACCCCTATTCGTGTTGGTTGCGAGGATTTATTTGTTTTTTGCAGGTACGAGGGACTCGCGCGTAGCCTCCTACTGGATTGATACCTTGGTTCTCAAAAACTGAGGGAAATACTTACGCAACTTTGCTCCATCATCCCTTCCTCTTTGGGGAAAACCAACGCAGTGCTCAAGAGGTAGCAAGAAGGATTTCTGGCGCCATTGCCGGGGAGGTCTACGCAAAAGTCAACATACCAAGTACCCATCACATACCCTTATCTCCCGCATTACAATATTTGCCATTTACCTCTCGTTTTCCTCTCCCCCACTTCACCTTTGCCGTTTTATTCACCCTCTCTCTCTCTATCCTCCCTCTCTTTCTCTATTTGCCTCTTTTTGCCCGCTTGCTTTTTGCTTGTGTGTTAGTTTGTTTGCTTGTCATTATGGCTAGTCCTTTACCTTTTGCCTCTATGTCTGAAATTGGAGAAACTATTGCCGATAATAATATCATGAAAAATTCTGATGCACACCTGCTAAAGAACCCACCATCTTACATACAAAAAAATTCCGTGTTGGTAGTGGTAATATTATTGGATAAGGAGTTATTCAAGATTTCTTTACTTGTGCCGGTGCTTTACCTTCTATGGGTAGTTCTATCCTTCATAGAACTAGTAGTCTTGCGGACGCTATTGCCATTCTTGTAGTTGAACTTGAAAGACAATTCATGCACATGCATCCTTGCATACAAAGGATTTTCCTGGAATTTTCTAATATTGAGCATTCTTCTGTTAAGCGTGCCGCTACTATCTTTTTGGCTCATGAGTTTAGATTCATAATAAAAGAGGCCAAAGAAAGCTTTGCACATTATAGGGTGGACGCTTGCCGTCCTCCCAT
Source organism: Triticum urartu (assembly GCF_003073215.2). Classification (NCBI taxonomy): domain Eukaryota; kingdom Viridiplantae; phylum Streptophyta; class Magnoliopsida; order Poales; family Poaceae; genus Triticum; species Triticum urartu. The sequence continues at coordinate 424,516,150 of NC_053025.1, forward strand.
AGAGGCTATCCTCTTTGATCAAAAAGAAATAATGCGTTTTCAATCTCTAGACTATGTTGCTTTCAATGAAAATCTTAGAAAAAGGGTTCGTACCAATGTTTTTAGTTGATAGAATTTCTGAACTTAACGATGATTTGGCTATTTGAGATAATGAACTTGGATATTCTCTTGAATATAGGCTCACAAAGTTCTGTCAAAAAAATGCTTATAATGATGAATTGGTTGTGCAATATGACGGACCAAAGGAGGAACCTATACCTCCCAAGGTTGACCTTGGGGACTTTTGTCCCATTAAATTTAGCCCTTTTGATTACTTTTGCTTGCCTCAAAGAAACCTTGCTGCCGAATGTAGAGAATATGAAATGAGTTTTAATAATCTTACTATTATGGCAATACCTAGATCTATCCTTGCTTGTTATGCCTAGCTAGGGGCGTTAAACAATAGCGCTTGTTGGGAGGCAACCCAATTTTATTTTTATTCCTTGCTTTTTGCTCCTGTTTAGTAATAAATAATTTATCTACACTTTTTTTGTTGTGTTTTTGTGTGTTTAATTAGTGTTTGTGCCAAGTAGAACCGTTGGGAAGACTTGGGGAAAGTCTTGTTACACTTGCTGTAAAAAACAGAAACTTTAGCGCTCACGAGAAGTGCTGCCATTTTTATTTGAAGAGTGCTATTCAGTTAATTATTTTTGCAGATGATTAATAGATAAATTCCTCACGTCCAGAAATTTATTTTAGAATTTTTGGGGTTCCAGATCTTGCGCTAGCTACAGATTACTTCAGACTGTTCTGTTTTTGACAGATTCTGTTTTTCGTGTGTTGTTTGCTTATTTTCATGAATCTATGGCTAGTAAAATAGTTTATAAACCATGTAAAAGTTTTAATACAGTAGGTATAACACCAATATAAATAAATAATGAGTTCATTACAGTACCTTGAAGTGGTCTTTTATTTTCTTTCGCTAATGGAGCTCACAAGATTTTCTACTTTAAGTTTTGTGTTGTGAAGTTTTCATGTTTTGGGTAAAGATTTGATGGATTATGGAACAAGGAGCGGCAAGAGCCTAAGATTGGGTATTCCCATGGAAACCCCAAGATAATCTAAGGACACCTAAAAGCCAAGGCTTGGGGATGCCCTGGAAGGCATCACCTCTTTCGTCTACTTCTATCAGTCACTTTACTTGGAGCTATATTTTTATTCGCCACATGATATGTGTTTTGCTTGGAGCGTCTTGTATTATTTGAGTATTTACTTTCTAGTTTACCACAATCATCCTTGCTGTACACACCTTTTTAGAGAGCCATACATGATTTGGAATTTGTTAGAATACTCTATGTGCTTCGCTTATATCTTTTGAGTTATATAGTTTTGCTCCAGTACTTCACTTATATCTTTTAGAGCACAGTGGTGGATTTGTTTTATAGAAACTATTGATCTCTCATGCTTCACTTAGATTATTTTGAGAGTCTTAAATAGCATGGTAATTTTCTTAAAATCCTAACATTCTAGGTATTCAAGATTAGTAAACTTTTCTTAAGAGTGTTTTGAATACTAAGAGAACTTTGATGCTTGATGATTGTTCTGAGATATGGAGGTAATAATATAAAAGTCATGCTAGTTGAGTAGTTGTGAAATTGAGAAATACTTGTGTTGAGTTTGCAAGTCCCGTAACATGCACGTATGGTAAACGTTATGTAAATTTTTTGAAACATGAGGTGTTATTTGATTGTCCTCCTTATGAGTGGCGGTCGGGGACGAGCGATGGTCTTTTCCTACCAATCTACCCCCCTAGGAGCATGCACGTAGTACCGAGGTTTTTGATGACTTGTAGATTTTTGCAATAAGTATGTGTGTTCTTTATGACTAATATTGAGTCCATGGATTATACGCACTCTCACCCTTCCATCCTTGCTAGCCTCTTCGGTACCGTGCATTGCCCTTTCTCACATTGAGAGTTGGCGCAAAGGTGCATCCAAACCCCGTGATATGATACGCTCTTTCACACATAAACCTCCTTATATCTTCCTCAAAACAGCCACCATACCTACCTATTATGGCATTTCCATAGCCATTCTGAGATATATTGCCATGCAACCTTCCACCATTCCGTTTATCATGACACATTGATCATTGTCATATTGCTTAGCATGATCATGTAGTTGACATAGTATTTGTGGCAAATCCACCGTTCACAATTCTATCATACATGTCACTCTTGGTCCATTGCATATCCCAGTACACCGCCGAAGGCATTCATATAGAGTCATCTTTTGTTCTAGTATCGAGTTGTAATCATTGAGTTGTAAATAAATAGAAGTGTGATGATCATCATTTTCTAGAGCACTGTCCCAAGTGAGGAATTATAAAAAAAGAAAGGCCATAAAAAAGAGAAAGGCCATAAAAAAGAGAAGGCTCAAAAAATGAGAGAAAAAGAGAGAAGGGACAATGTTACTATCATTTGCAACACTTGTGCTTCAAAGTAGCACCTTAATCTTCATGATAGAGAGTCTCTTGTTTTGTCATTTTCATATACTAGTGGGAATTTTTCTTTATAGAACTTGCTTGTATATTCTAACAATGGGCCTCCTCAAGTGCCCTAGGTCTTTGTGAGCAAGCAAGTTGGATGCACACCCACTTAGTTTTCTTTTGTTGATCTCTCATACATTTATAGCTCTAGTGCATCCGTTGCATGGCAATCTGTACTCCTTGCATTAACATCAATCGATGGGCATCTCCATAGCCCATTGATTAGCCTCGTTGATGTGAGACTTTCTCCCTTTTGTCTTCTCCACATAACCCCCTCATTATATTCTATTCCACCCATAGTGCTATGTCCATGGCTCGCGCTCATATATTGTGTGAAAGTTTATAGGTTTGAGATTACTAAAGTATGAAACAATTCCTTGGCTTGTCATCGGGGTTGTGCATGATGAGAGCATTCTTGTGTGATGAAAAAGAAACATGACCAAACTATATGATTTTGTAGGGATGAACTTTCTTTGGCCATGTTATTTTGAGAAGACATAATTGCTTAGTTAGTATGCTTGAAGTATTATTATTTTTATGTCAATATGAACTTTTGTCTTGAATCTTTCGGATCTGAATATTCATACCACAATTAAGAAGAATTACATTAAAATTATGCCAAGTAGCACTCCGCATCAAAAATTCACTTTTTATCATTTACCTACTCGAGGAGGAGCAGGAATTAAGCTTGGGGATGCTAACGTATCTATAATTTTTGATTGCTCCATGCTATATTATCTACTATTTTGGACATTATTGGGCTTTATTATCCACTTTTATATTATTTTTGGGACTAACCTATTAACCGGAGGCCCAACCCAGAATTGTTGTTTTTTGCCTGTTTTAGGGTTTCGAAGAAAAGGAATATCAAACGGAGTCCAAACGGAATGAAACCTTCGGGAACGTGATTTTCTCAACGAACAAGACTCGGTAGACTTGGACCCTGCGTCAAGACACAAAAGAGGAGGCCACGAGGTAGGGGGGCGCGGCTACCCCCACCAGGCGCGCCCTCCACCCTCGTGGGCCCCCTGTTGCTCCACTTGCGTACTCCTTCCTCCTATATATACCTACGTACCCCCAAACGATCAGATACGGAGCCAAAACCCTAATTCCACCGCCGCAACTTTCTGTATCCACGAGATCCCATCTTGGGGCCTGTTTCGGAGCTCCGCCGGAGGGGGCATCGATTACGGAGGGCATCTACATCAACACCATAGCCCCTCCGATGAAGTGTGAGTAGTTCACCTTAGACATACGGGTCCATAGTTATTAGCTAGATGGCTTCTTCTCTCTTTTTGGATCTCAATACAATGTCCCCCCTCTCTTGTGGAGTACTATTCGATGTAATCTTCTTTTTGCGGTGTGTTTGTTGAGATCGATGAATTGTGGGGTTTATGATCAAGTCTATCTATGAATAATATCCGAATCTTATCTGAATTCTTTTATGTATGATTGGTTATCTTTGCAAGTCTCTTTGAATTATCAGTTTGGTTTGGCCTACTAGATTGATCTTTCTTGCAATGGGAGAAGTGCTTAGCTTTGGGTTCAATCTTGCGTCTCCTTTCCCAGTGATAGTAGGGGCAGCAAGGCACGTATTGTATTGTTGCCATCGAGGATAAGAAGATGGGGTTTTCATCATATTGCATGAGTCTATCCCTCTACATCATGTCTGCCGGATTTCGGGTTCCGACAGACCCTTGAGGTTCGAACACTGGGGTGCGCGTGGAGATCTCTCCCCTACCGATCTACGTCCAATCTCCTCGCGTGATCTAAGCTGGAAACAATGAACAACACAAGGGACACGAGGTTTATACTGGTTCGGGCCACCGTTGTGGTGTAATACCCTGCTCTAGTTTGTGGTGTGGTGGATTGCCTCAGGGGCTGATGATGAATAGTACAAGGGAAGAACAGCCTCGCGAGAGGTGTTCTTGAGCTGGTGCGGTGAACTGCTAGGGTGAGTTCAGTTGCCTCTCTCTCTCTGCTGGGGTTCTACCAGATCTCTAGCCATCTCCCTCCTAGATCGCTCTCTGGATCCTTCTATATTGTTCTCTCTCTATATATTGTTCTCTCTCCCCTACTCTGTGGTGGCTAGCACTATTTATAGAGGCCCTGGGCCTCTTCCCAAAATAATGAGTGGGAAGGGCGCCAACAATTGGCCATTTTGACGGGGAACATCTAGTATAAGTTATCCTGACCAAAGGTGGTCTTCGGCTGCCAAAATTACTGGTGATGACGCCGTCTTGCGCTCCATGGTGACCTCCGTCCTGCCGCTCTGCTGGTCTTGGTCTCGTTGCACCGGAATGGTAACCTTTGCCCGATGCCTTGGTCTGTGCTTGCCCCCTTTGCACCAAAGGGGAAACAAGGACACTGCGTAGGCCGGCGCCCGCCTGGTCTCGAACGTCATGGCTTGCGTCACGGGTTCCTCGTGAGGTACCCCTGCCTTGATCTCTCCACCTCCTCGCGAGCCTGCCTGACGAGGCTGCCTCTGAGGAAGCTTCCTGTCATCCGCCCCGCGAGGCTTGGTCCCTCACGAGGGTCTTGAGCTTGAGCCAATGAAGATGGGCCGCGCTGGGCCCCCACTTGAGCCACACCGCGGGCCGCAGGCAGGCAAGTCTGGGGACCCCCGTTCCCAGAACTCCGACAGTAGCCCCCGGGCCCAAGGCGCGCCCGGGCTTGGCCTAGCAGGAAAGCGAAGGGGCAAGCGCGAAGCGCCGCGGGCCCTAACAGCCTGCGGCCTTGGGCGCCGCGTGGCAATTGATTGGACGTGGGCGACTGCGCTTCCCCACGACGCCTCGGCGACCGCACGACTTTGATAAGTCCCTACATGCAGAGAAACCGATCATGATTACCTGCGATCGTGGTGCTCGGCGGTTGGCCTCCTCCGGCTATAAGTACGGGGTTGGGCGAGCCCCTTCAGTCCATCCTTTCCTGCTGCTCCTTTCCTTCTTCTTCCTCCTTCTTGCTCCTCCTTACGCCAATGGCACCAATCCGCCGGTTTTCTGCAGAAGAGAAGGGAAAGGCCCCCCGAGAGGGTCCTGACCCACTTCCGCCGAAGAAGCGGCCGGCCCTCTACCACCGAGATGAGGGTGCTTAGCAGGAGGCACCGAGGACCTGGTACGAGCGACCGCCGCCTGGGTTTCCGCTACCCTTGCACGCCCGCGTCGTAGGTCCTGGGGGAGAAGGCGTCGAGCAACATCGACGGTGCCGCCGTCGAGTCATGGTGGTGCACGTCATTCGTCCTAGAGTCCACGCCGAACGCTCCTCTCGCGAGCTCGTGCTCCAGACTGCCATGCCTCGAAGCTCTTGGATTCGCTTCCCTCCTTCCTTCGCCTTCGAGATGCCACCGAGCAGGGCTCTGGAGCTCTGGCTGCAGCATGCTGACTGCAGCACCCTTGTGACCGGAGTGGTGGTCGCGGTCGTCGCTCTGGGCAAGGTCTTCATGACCCGGGGCTGGGACAAAATCGCCCGGGTCTGCTGGACGGTAGGTGCCCTCGTAATTCATCTTGAATACGACGATGCCTCCCTGATGTTCTTCAAGGTCTTCAACGCTGAAGGGCGCCGGCTGGAGTGCTGCCCCAGGGAGAGCGGCAGGGGCAATGAACTGGCGAGGACCTGGCCCGCCCATCGACCCCCAGCAGCTCCTCAGGCAGCAGCGGAGGAGCTGGGAATCGAGCGGCTCCCCCGCGCTCCTCGCGACTCCGGAGACGAGCGACGACAGCTACGAGCCCCCGAGCCCGCGCGGTGCTCTGAGCGGGACAGCTGCATCCAGCCGCCGACGCCACTGATTTGGATGGGGTTGGCGCCGGCGTTGGGCAGCCCACTGTTGATGATGGCGTCCCTTGCGGAGGTGCGGGCGATTAGCGTTCCTTAGGATTAGTACTTTTGTTCCCTGCGAGGAATCGAAGAAACACCCCGTGGGGGTATGTAAGGCGCCTGCCATGTCTTTTGTGAACATTATATCTCAATATGAATCAATGCAAGGTGCTTGTCCTGTCTCGGCTTGGCTCCCCCTTTCTATCCTCGTGAGGACTTGGCGCTCTACGCTGACAGGTCCCAGTCCCTAGGCGGGCTTCAGCCGACGCTGGTATGCCAGGTCACGATCCGTGGTCAAGGCCAGGAGGTGAGCAGCTCGAGGTCCGGTAAGAGCCCCCGAGTCGCGATGCTCGGGAGGTCCCCTTTAGCGCTCAAGAAGCCCTTGTTGGGCGAGAAAGGAAGGTAACGTCGCCGTGACAGAGCCGCACTAGGCGAGGGTTTTGCGCTGCGTTGGTCCAACTCTTGTAAGGGCGTGACTTATCTCTTGAGTTTGGTGTAGTTCCTCGATGAAGCGCCCGGCCCGAGTGGTGGCAGCGGAGGCGCTGCTGGGTTAGGTCCTCGCGAGCTTCTTCCCACTCCCCCGCACTTTCCTTAATGCTCTACGTCCTCAGGTCCTGGCCCTCGAGCGAGCTAAGCCGTCGCTGGTATGACAGGTCGCGATGCCGTGGGTCAAGGCCAGGGGGTGAGGGCTGGAGAGCCACTAGGAGCCCATGAGTCACGATGCTCAGGCGCCCCCCTTTTAACGTGCAAATGGTCCGTGCCGGAGAGAGGGAGAGACAACTCGCGACGTCCCTAGCATTGCTCCTGTAGTAGGTCCTGCACACCAATCATGAAGAGAAACAAGACCTGTTGTTACGGTTGCCGACCAACCTTTGTCGCTCAGGGGAAGTGATTGGGGCACTGAGGGCCTGGTGAGGTGGCGCCTTGCGGGGCTGCCGCGGCCAGAGCTCGACCACTCAGATTTATCGGTGTTGCAGGGACGGACCAGTGCGCAAATGCCGTGCTAGAGCGAGCGGCTCCATAGGTAGGCGTCAATCGAGCAGGCGATTAGGCCGGGTACGTTAAGCACGTAGGAGGAAATTCATTTTAAGTAGACGCAGGAAAAGCAAACGCCGCTGGGCCAGGCCCGAGCAGCTCGGGGATGATGTAGCCCGAGGGGCGCCCCCAACAAGGTAAGTAAAGAGCATAAGCAAAACGGATACATGCCGCAGGGATGGACCCACGCGACCTAGGAATGATGCGGCCCTGTGGGCGCTCCCAGCTAAAAACGGAACTTAGAAAGATGTCACCTGGTGCCGTTGAAGATGGAGTGGTGTTGAAGAAGCGGGCGATGCGTGATGAAGGCGTCGACCCTCAGGAGCCCCTAGGCCCAGGAGCCTCGGGAGGCTCCGGGGGCACAGGCGTGTCTCCGAGGGCCATCTCCATCTCCGCCAGGACCGCACAATGCCTGACCTCCCGAGCCTCCAGAATGCTCCTCAGCAGGCACTGATGAGCGGCTACCGTGTTTGGCAGGCCTAAAGGCATGCGAACGTAGCTGTGAGGTGGACCCTCGCAATGCCCCACGCGCGAAGGCCAGAGGCACTCCTGAGACGCGGCTCGGTTGAGCCCTGGCACGTCGACGCAGACGCGGAGCCCACCATCGTCGCCTGGATGTGGGGCCACGGTGGGCAAGCGGCAGCGGTCGCGCATGATTCTTGACTCCTGTAGCTCCTGGGTGCTCCTTGCGATGAACTCCTATGGGTTTGGTCTTCCTTGCCTTGTACCTTCCGGAGGGAAACGTGCCTGGAAGCACCCCTCCAAGTGGTGCCCGAGCGCCTCCCTCGCGACCTTGGCAAAGTCGGTGGCTCTCCAAGAAAGATCCCCGAGCCCTGCTTGAGGAGGGCGCCAGACGCGCCTTCCTATGCGAGGGAGGGTGGCGCTCCCTAATTGGGCGCAGATCCTGACGCAACAGCTGCGGAGGCGCCTGCCTCCTTGTGGCTTGGGCCAGGCGAAACCTTCTTCTTCTTAAGGGTCGCCTCGGGAAGTGTTCCATTCCTGCGGTCCGGGTCTTCGATTGCTGTGGCTTGGAACGCGCGCTCAAGTGAACACACCGCGTCCCTTTCTTCACAGGGTATGGTGATGACTCCACCGCTTCCTCGCATCTTGAGGACATTGTATCCATGGTGAGTCACTTCCATGAACTTGGCCAGGGCTGGGTACCCGAGGATGGCATTGTATGGTAGACGGATGTGGGCGACGTCGAAGTCGATGAGCTCGGTGCGGTAGTTGTTGCGCTACCCGAAGGTGACTGGAAGGTGAACCTGCCCTATTGGAACAGTGGAACCATCAGTGACTCCTGAGAATGGCTTGGTTCGCTGAAGCTAATCGTACGTCACTTGGAGATTGTCGAATGTCTCGACGGACAGGACGTTGAGTCCTGCTCCGCCGTCAATGAGAGTCCTGGTGACCTCCACGTTGCTGCTGACTGGGGAGCAAAGCATCGGGAGGACCCCGGCCGTTGCCGCGCACTTGAGCTGATCCGCTGAGCTGAACATGATAGCGCACGCGGACCACCTGAGAGGGCGTGTGGCCTCTAGCTTGGGGAGGACTGCATTCACCTCGCGAGCAAACTGCTTGAAGATGCGCTGTGAGGCTGGGGCCTGCGCGCCATCCAAGATGCAAGCGATCACGCGCGGCTCCTGGAAGCCCCCAGCTCCCTCGTCTTGATGTTGGTCTTCGTTCCTCCTTGGCGGTGGCGACAGAGGAGGAAGGCCTGCATTGCCGTGCGTGCGATCCTCACAAGGCTGATCTCTCCAGCCTTCCTCGCGAGGCTGGTCCTGCCAGCGACCCTCGCGAGGTCGGTCACGCCTCCCTTGGCGAGGGCCACGGTCTTCCCATCGTCCGCCACCTCTTCATCCTCCTCGGCCATAGCCCCTGTCGTTGCGCTCGGGGCGTCGGCCGACACGCCCATCTCTCACGGCCCCGAGCTCTTGAGATTCGTTGGTGTTGTGGGTGTGGAGGTCGTGGTACACGCAGTACCGGCTGCCCTTGGATGACTCAGGCTGATCCCTGCCTCGCTTGGTGTCTGGTTCCGCTGCAAGCATGACAGCCCCCTTGCGCTTCACGTCCTTGGCCTTAGGCTTCTTCTCTTCTGGGTCGGCAGCCGGGAATTCGAGGAGGGAAAGGCGCCCTTCCTCAGCCCTGGCGCACTTGGTCGCCAAGTTGAACAGCTCCAGGGATGTGCACAGGTCTTCATGGATTGCTAGCTCCTCCTTCATTTTGACGTCGCGTACGCCACCGGAGAAGGCCGAGATGATGGCTTCTTCAGTCACCTAGGGGATCTTGAGGCCAGCGTTGTTGAAGTGCTGGATGTATTTTTGCACGGTTTCCCCTTGCTGCTGCTTGATGCGGCGTAGATCGCTCATGGCCGGGGGCCGGCCGCGAGTGCCCTGGAAGTTGGCGATGAAGCGAGTGCGCATCTCGTCCCAGGAGGAGATCGTGCCAGGAGCCAGGTTCAGGAGCCAGGTGCGGGCCCCGTCCTTGAGCGCCATGGGGAACCAGTTCGCCATGACCCTTTCGTCTCCGTTGGCGGCTTCGATGCATAGCTCATAGAGCTGCAGGAACTCCGCAGGGTCCGCCGTGCCATCGTAGCGAGGGGGCAGGTCAGGCTTGAACTTGCCTGACCATGCGACGCCGCGTAGCTCGGGGATGAGAGCACGACAGCCTGCTGTGGCCACCGGTGCCTTTTGCAGGTACTGGGCTTGCTCCTGGGGATTACCGCGCGCCGCCGCTTGGAGCAGCGCGGGGTCTTGGCGTGGAGGTGCAGGGACGTGATCTTGGCGCGCCGGCGCTGGGAGCGCGCGATCACCTTCTTGGGGACGAGGGATCTCTTGGTAGCTCCTTTATTGCTGCGCAGGCGCCGGGCACGGAGGGTCTCGCCTTGGGGCTGCGCGCCTTGGAGCCAGGGCACCTACTTGGGGAGGAGGTGGTGGAGGCACCTCCTGATCTTCGCCTCCTGCGCGGAATGGAGGGCGGGGTAGCGAGAAGGACGGCAAGGGGGAGCCCCCTGCGGCGCTAACGAGCTCGGTGATGCGGGCGAGCCAGTCTTCGTAGAGGTCGTCGACGGGGCGGTAGTCCAAGAGCTCTCTTGCCAGGAGCAGTGCGGCGTGCGCGTCCGTGGGGGTGAGATGGGCGTGGGACGACGAAGCGGCTGGAGTCAGAGACGGTGTGGCGGTGCAGCCTTCCCGCCGTACAGAAGGATGATGGGACGAGGCCTGCTGCTCGTTACCCGCCGGGCCGGTGGTGGCGTTGGCGGCAGGCGACCGGGAACGACGAGGGCGTCCGCCGATGGGCGCCGTCTGGGCGACGCGGGTGGCGAGAGCAGCCTGGCGCTCGGCGCGAGCCCGACGAGTGTCAGCCATGGACACGACGGAAGATCACACGCGAACAGCGGAAGAAAGATTCCGACGCACCCCTACCTGGCGCGCCAAATGTCGGATTTCAGGTTCCGGCAGACCCTTGAGGTTCGAACACTGGGGTGCGCGTGGAGATCTCTCCCCTACCGATCTACGTCCAATCTCCTCGCGTGATCTAAGCTAGAAACAACGAACAACACAATGGACACGAGGTTTATACTGGTTCGGGCCACCGTTGTGGTGTAATACCCTACTCCAGTGTGTGGTGTGGTGGATTGCCTCAGGGGCTGATGATGAACAATACAAGGGAAGAACAGCCTCGCGAGAGGTGTTCTTGAGCTGGTGCGATGAACTGCTAGGGTGAGTTTAGTCGCCTCTCTTTCTCTCTGCTGGGGTTCTACCAGATCTCTAGCCGTCTCCCTCCTAGATCGCTCTCTGGATCCATCTATATTGTTCTCTCTCTATATATTGTTCTCTCTCCCCTACTCTGTGGTGGCTAGCTCTATTTATAGAGGCCTTGGGCCTCTTCCCAAAATAATGAGCGGGAAGGCGCCAACAATTGGCCATTTTGAAGGGGAACATCTAGTACAAGTTATTCTGACCAAAGGTGGTCTTCGGCCGCCAAAAGTACTGGTGATGACGCCGTCTTGGGCTCCACGGTGACCTTCGTCCTGCCGCCCTGCTGGTCTTGGTCTCGTTGCACCGGAATGGTAACCTTTTCCCGATGCCTTGGCCTGTTCTTGCCCCCTTTCCACCAAAGGGGAAACAAGGACACTGCGCAGGCCGGCGCCCGCCTGGTCTCAAACATCATGGATTGCGTCACGGGTTCCTCGCGAGGTACCCCTGCCTTGATCTCTTCGCCTCCTCGCGAGCCTGCCTGATGAGGCTGCCTCTGAGGAAGCTTCCTGTCGTCCGCCCCGCGAGGCTTGGCCCCTCGCGAGGGTCTTGAGCTTGAGCTAATGAAGATGGGCCGCGCTGGGCCCCCACTTGAGCCACGCTACGGGCCGCAGGCATGCAAGTCTGGGGACCCCCGTTCCCAGAACGCCGACAATGTCATCTTGCTTAAGGCGTTACTCTGTTTTTAACTTAATACTCTAGATGCATGCTAGATAGCGGTCGAGGAGTGGAGTAATAGTAGTAGATGTAGGCAGGAGTCGGTCTACTTGTCTCGGACGTGATGCCTATATACATGATCATACCTAGATATTCTCATAACTATGCTCAATTCTGTCAATTGCTCAACAATAATTTGTTCACCCACCATAGAATACTTATGCTCTCGAGAGAAGCCACTAGTGAAACCTATGGCCCCCGGCTCTATCTTTATCATATTAATCTCTTACTACTTAGTTATTTCCTTTGCTTTTTACTTTGCCTTTATTTTACTTTGCATCTTTATCTCAAAAATACCAAAAATATTATCTTATCACATCTATCAGAGCTCACTCTCGTAAGTGGCCATGTAGGGATTGACAACCCCTATCCGCGTTGGTTGCAAGGATTTATTTGTTTTGTGCAGGTACGAGGGACTCACGCGTAGCCTCCTACTGGATTGATACCTTGGTTCTCAAAAACTGAGGGAAATACTTACGCTACTTTGCTGCATCATCCCTTTCTCTTCGGGGAAAACCAACGCAGTGCTCAAGAGGTAGCAAAGATCAAGTCTCCACGGGTGTCCGCAACGTAGTTCAAGATTCCGAATCTGACCTGATGGCCAGGGGCGTAGCTTTCGATCTGCTCCAGATGTCCAAATGAATTGGCCCGCAGTGCGAAGCCGCCGAACACGAAGATCTGTCTGAGGAGGAAAGTTTCTCCTTGGACAACGTCATTATGGACGATTGAAGGGGCCATCAAACCTTTTGGTGACAGCACAATGGAACTCTCAATGAAAGCACCAATGTCGGTGTCAAAACCGGCGGATCTCGGGTAGGGGGTTCCAAACTGTGCGTCTAAGGTCGATGGTAACAGGAGACAAGGGACACGGTGTTTACTCAGGTTCGGGCCCTCTTTATGGAGGTAATACCCTACGTCCTGCTTGATTGATATTGATGAATATGAGTATTACAAGAGTTGATCTACCTCGAGATCGTAGTGGCTAAACCCTAGAGGTCTAGCTTGTATGGCTATGATAATGAGTCTCCTATCCGGACTAAGTCCTCCGGTTTATATAGACACCGAGAGGATCTAGGGTTACCCAAGGTCGGTTACAAAGAAGGGAATCTACATATCCAGCCGCCAAGCTTGCCTTCCATGCCAAGGAGAGTCCTATCCGGACACGGGTGCAGTCTTCGGTCTTCGTATCTTCATAGCCCATCAGTCCGGCCCATGGCTAACAGGACGGACGCCCGAGGACCCCTTAGTCCAGGACTCCCTCACTACCCTCAATGCCCGTGTGAGTTTCGAGATAGCTGCAAGGCCCAAAGAGCTTGTTGCGAAGCCGTCTCCCATAGAAAATGAGAAGAAGAAGAAGAAGAAGAAGAAGATAAGGCTCCACCAGCAGCAGGGCATTATGGATGGATGAACTATTTCCTCTCTTGTACAAAAAAATTATTCCCTCTTGGTGTATATTGATATAGATGGACTATTTCGATGGTGTGCATGTCTTTGGAACAAGTAGTAGCATGGGTCCGCTTGACTATAAGGAACTATTTATCTGCCTAGCTTTCTCTACTACTCCTTCCAGTGATCAGTATGCAATGCATGTGTCCGTAGACATGACAGCTTGTCCATGGAAGTTCAACTACGATGACCATCACGTTTCATCCACTGCCACTCGCGATTCCCACGATGCTGCTCCAACCTACGGCACCACGTCCCCCGACATGCGCCTCACCCCTGTCGGCCGCACCGCCCCTCTTCCTTTGTGTGCATGACATGTGGGACACCTTAAATGCGGCGAGCATCAAATTTCTACCACAACCACACGCGATTTCCACGATGCCGCACGAACCCATGACACCACACGTCCCCGACCCGCGGCTCACCCCTATCGGCCCCACTGCCCCTCTGCCTTCAGGAGCATTACATGTGGACCAGCCACCTATCGGGTCCACATGTTATTGACTCAAAGGCAGGTGTAGTAAGGCGTTGAAGCTCAATCCCGAGGGCCCTGAGAGGGAAATGTAACTCCTGCGCCAGGCTGGTGCTACCGCTGCATGAACTCGTGCCAAACTCGAGATTTGTTTCTTTACTATACATGCACGCAACGATTTAATGGACATTGTAATCTCAACATGTGACGGGGAGCTCTAAATTTGAATTTGAAACTTATAAAACAAAAAGATTCAAAACAAATAAACTTGGAGAGAGGGAGTATATTGTAGGATATGTCCCATACGAAACAAGTCCCCTGGTTTGTCACTGCGAAGATGCGGTTAGAAAGGAGCATAGCGTCTTCGTACTCATACGGCGACAAATCGGCCGCAGACAACATGGTCCACCTTTGACCGCCATGTGCAAGGTTCGTGCTATCTTATTCAATCCCATCGTGGTTCCATCGTACCAATTCAAGCGGTGGCCCGTTGCATGGCTGATCCCAATGTTGGACAAAGGTTCTACGGGAACGGTGTCACTGTTGTAAATGTTGTGCAAATTGACGTTGGTACCCTCCCGTACATATGCAAGCCAATCTCCACTCGCACCGAGCCTAACCTGTGAAACAGTGGGCAGGGGGAGAATTAGGAAATGGACACGGAAGTAGTCTTTAGAATGCATTTACTATGTGATCAAACTCATCTTACCTGCTCATCGGAGGAAATCCGAGTGCTCCTTGATGAAGCTATGTACCTAGGGTAGGGTCATAGGCCTGACCTAGACACCCTCCACTAGGACATCACCCTAAATCCAGAAGTATTCAAGGGATACCATCATCCACTTGACCAGAAACGTTCCACTTGGAAGACTCAGTGTCACTCGACCATGACAATGATCACTCGATGATCAGAAGACCTAAAGCCACTCTGTATAGCAACGGTCGAACGTTTACTCTGTAGACTTAATGGTCATTTATATCACTTTATTGCTGGCGTTACCAGAAACACCCCATCTTTATGTATCGTAAACCCTGTGTAACTGAGGGCTGGAGGGGTCTGGCGAACTCTATATAAGCCACACCCCTCCTCCAGTCGACCGCCTCCGAGCACCGAGACGTAGGGCTTTTACTTCCACCGAGAAGGGCCTGAACTCATAAATCTTGTGGGTACAACTTCACCATAGATGGGATCTTGCCTCCTCATACCTACCCCCCATTCTACTGTCAGTCCTAGAACCACGACAGTTGGCACCCACCTTGGGGCCGGTGTCTTAGCGATTTTTTGGTGAAGTTGCGATTTTTCCGATCCATATCATCATGGTTTCCGGCGGTGGATTGGCTGAGGGCCGTGAGATCTGTCTCGGCGTGCTCGTCTTCATTGCCGACGACTCCGCCTGGCTTCAGGAAGCTCCCCTTGATGTTGAGGCACTCCCCGTCCACGGGGCAACGCACTTTCGCACGTGCGCCCGTGGCGTCCTTCTCCGGCAGCCGTCGACCCAGTATCGGTCGGCTCCCGTGGTGTCTTCGCTCCCCGCTGTTCGCCGGCGCAAGCGATCCGGTCGGTCGCGGCTTCAGCGGTGGGTGAAACATGCGGTGGCCCGCCAGTCGGCCACCCCACAAGTCGCGCAATCGAGCCCGATGAAACTCTCTACAGCCTGTTTGACCTGTCAACTGGCTCCGTCGAGACAGCATCCGAATGCGACAACATTGATCCTGTGACTGAGGTCTTGATGGTCGACGGACCTCATAGTCCTCCTGGCTTCTGCCGCGACGACGGCGGCGATGGCGGCGGCGATCCGTCACGCGCTCACGAGGAATACCGCCCCGAGCCTCTTTCTTCGCGGCAAAAAGAAGAGCTTTGCGCCGCAACATGGATGCACTTCACACGCCCATCGTTGGGGATACTTCCGAGGCCCGGGCCTTGGAGGAGGCGCGCCTGGCCAATTTGGAGGCTGGCAGAGGTTTGATGCAGATCCGGGCCTTACTCCGGGCAGCAGGAGAGCATAACACAACAATATCTCAGTCGCGGAATAGGATACATAGCAAGTATGTGATGGCGGATACAGTCCAGTCGGCCCACTGCCCAAGATCACCCCCGCGGCGTGAGGGACGTGGGCATCGACAGGAGCAATACAGAAACCACGAGCAGTATGATCACCGACTCAGTCATGATGACCGTCGTTGAGTTCCCACACCTCCTCTGAGGAGTGGATCATATGTGCCTCAGCAATATGATGACACACGCCCTCGCAGTGGTGAGCGAAGAGTACCAGCCGACCCAAAGGAACCAGGCTTTGATGCGAGATCTATTCTCGTTCAAGGTCTAGTTGACAGGAACAGAGCACACAGGGAGGGTGTTACGTCTCCAACGTATCTATAATTTTTGATAACTCCATGATATATTATCTACTACTTTGGACATTATTGGGCTTTATTATCCACTTTTATATTATTTTTGGGACCAACCTATTAACCGGAGGCCCAGCCCAGAATTGCTGTTTTTTTTGCCTGTTTTAGGGTTTCAAAGAAAAGGAATACCAAACAGAGTCCAAACGGAATGAAACCTTCAGGAACGTGATTTTCTCAACGGTTAAGACCAGAGAGACTTGGACCCTACGTCAAGAAAGGAAACAGGAGGCCACGAGGTATGGGGGCGCGCCCACCCCCACCAGGCATGCCCTCCACCCTTGTGGGCCCCCTGTTGCTCCACCGACGTACTCCTTCCTCCTATATATATCTACGTACCCCCAAACGATCAGATACGGGGCCAAAACACTAATTCCGCTGCTATAACTTTCTGTATCCATGAGATCTCATCATGGGGCCTGTCGGAGCTCCGCCGGAGGGGACATCAATCACGGAGGGCTTCTACATCAACACCATAGCATCTCCAATGAAGTGTGAGTAGTTCACCTCAGACCTACGGGTCCATAGTTAGTAGCTAGATGGCTTCTTCTCTCTTTTTGAATCTCAATACAATGTTCCCCCCTCTCTTGTGGAGAACTATTCGATGTAATCTTCTTTTTTCTGGTGTGTTTGTTGAGACCGATGAATTGTGGGTTTTGATCAAGTCTATGTATGAATAATATTTGAATCTTCTCTGAATTATTTTATGTATGATTGGTTATATTTGCAAGTCTCTTTGAATTATCAGTTTGGTTTGGCCTACTAGATTGATCTTTCTTGCAATGGGAGAAGTGCTTAGCTTTGGGTTCAATATTGTGGTGTCCTTTCTCGGTGAAAGTAAGGGCAAAAAGGCACGTATTGTATTGTTGCCATCGAGGATAACAAGATGGGGTTTTCTTCATATTGCATGAGTCTATCCCTCTACATCATGTCATCTTGCTTAAGGCGTTACTCTATTTTTAACTTAATACTCTAGATGCATGCTGGATAGCGGTCGATGAGTGGAGTAATAGTAGTAGATGCAGGCAGGAGTCGGTCTACTTGTCTTGGACGTGATGCCTATATACATGATCGTACCTAGATATTCTCATAACTATGCTCAATTTTGTCAATTGCTCAACAGTAATTTGTTCACCCACCGTAGAATACTTATGCTCTTGAGAGAAGCCACTAGTGAAACCTATGGCCCCGGGGTCTATCTTTATCATATTGATCTCCAACTACTTAGTTATTTCCTTTGCTATTTACTTTACCTTTATTTTAATTTGCATCTTTTAGCATAAAAATACCAAAAATATTATCTTATCATATCTATCAGATCCCACTCTCGTAAGTGGCCCTATATGGATTGACAACCCCTATTTGCGTTGGTTGCGAGGATTTATTTGTTTTGTGCAGGTGCGAGGGAC
This sequence comes from Triticum urartu, assembly GCF_003073215.2. Classification (NCBI taxonomy): domain Eukaryota; kingdom Viridiplantae; phylum Streptophyta; class Magnoliopsida; order Poales; family Poaceae; genus Triticum; species Triticum urartu. The sequence goes on from NC_053025.1 coordinate 424,533,729, forward strand.
TCGCGCGTAGCCTCCTACTGGATTGATACCTTGGTTCTCAAAAACTGAGGGAAATACTTACGCTACTTTGCTGCATCATCCCTTCCTCTTCGGGGAAAACCAACGCAGTGCTCAAGAGGTAGCAAGAAGGATTTCTGGCGCCGTTGCCGAGGAGGTCTACGCAAAAGTCAACATACCAAGTACCCATCACATACCCTTATCTCCCACATTACATTATTTGCCATTTTCCTCCCGTTTTCCTCTCGCCCACTTCACCCTGGCCGTTTTATTCACCCTCTCTCTCTATCCTCCCTCTCTATTTGCCTCTTTTTGTTCGCTTGCTTTTTGTTTGCTTGGGTGTTAGTTTGCTTGCTTGTCACGATGGCTCAAGATAATACTAAATTGTGTGACTTCACCAATACCAACAACAATGATTTTATTAGCACTCTAATTTCTCCTCTTACCGATGCTGAATCTTGTGAAATTAATACTGCCTTGCTGAATCTTGTCACGAAAGATCTGTTCTCCGGCCTTCCTAGTGAAGATGCCACTACTCATCGAAATAGCTTCGTTAATTTGTGTGACATGCAAAAGAAGAAATATGTGGATAATGATATTGTTAAATTGAAGCTATTTCCTTTTTCGCTTAGAGATCGTGCTAAAGCTTGGTTTTCGTCTTTGCCTAAAAATAGTATTGATTCATGGAACAAGTGCAAAGATGCTTTTATCTCTAAGTATTTTCCTCCCGCTAAGATCATCTCTCTTAGAAACAATATTATGAATTTTAAGCAACTTGATCATGAACATGTTGCACAAGCTTGGGATAGAATGAAATTAATGATACGTAATTTGCCTACTCATGGTTTAAATTTGTGGATGATTATACAAATTTTTATGCCAGATTGAATTTTGCTTCTAGAAATCTTTTAGATTCGGCCGCGGGAGACACTTTTATGGAAATCACTTTAGGAGAAGCTACTAAACTCCTAGATAATATTATGGTTAATTATTCTCTATGGCATACTGAAAGGTCTACTAATAAAAAGGTGCATGCGGTAGAAGAGATTAATGTTTTGAGTGGAAAGATGGATGAACTTATGAAATTATTTGCTAATAAGAGTGTTTCTTCTGATCCTAATGATATGCCCTTGTCTACTTTGATTGAGAATAATAATGAATCTATGGATGTGAATTTCGTTGGTAGGAACAATTTTGGTAACAACGCGTATAGAGGAAATTTCAACCCTAGGCCTTATCCTAGTAATCTCTCTAATAATTATGGTAATTCCTACAACAATTCTTATGGAAATTATAATAAGATGCCCTCTGATTTTGAATCTAATATTAAAGAATTTATTACTTCGCAAAAGAATTTTAATGCTATGGTTGAAGAAAAATTGCTTAAGATTGATGATTTGGCTAGGAACATTGATAGAATTGCTCTTGATGTTGATTCTTTGAAACTTAGATCTATTCCACCTAAGCATGATATCAATGAGTCTCTCAAAGCCATGATAATTTCCATTGATGAGTGCAAATAAAGAACCGCTAGGATCCGTGCTAAGAAAGATGCCTTTATAAGAGCGTGTTCTTCTAGTTCCTATGAAAATAAAGATGAAGATCTAAAAGTTATTGATGTGTCCCCTATTAAATCTTTGTTTTGCAATATGAATCTTGATAATCATGGGACTGAATATGATCCACCTTTACCTAGAAGGCATTCCAAGAATTCGGAATTTGTTGATCTTGATGCTAAAATTGATAAAAGTGGGATTGATGAAATTAAAACCCTAGATGTTGCTAAACCCATTATTATGGATTTCAAGGAATTTAACTATGAAAATTGCTCTTTGATGGATTGTATTTCCCTGTTGCAATCCGTGCTAAATTCTCCTCACGCTGATAGTCAAAATAAATCGTTTACTAAACATATCATTGATGCCTTGATGCAATCTTATGAAGAAAAACTTGAATTGCAAGTTTCTATCCCTTACAAACTTTATGATGAGTGGGAACCAACTATTAAAATTAAAATTAAAGATCATGAATGCTATGCTTTATGTGATTTGGGTGCTAGTGTTTCCATGATTCCAAAGACTTTGTGTGATATGTTAGGATTCCGTGATTTTGATGATTTCTCTCTAAACTTGCACCTTGCGGATTCCACTATTAAGAAACCTATGGGAGAATTAATGATGTTCTTATTGTTGCAAATATGAATTATGTGCCCGTATATTTTATTGTTCTTCACATAGATTGCAATCCTTCATGTCCTATTATTCTTGGTAGACCTTTCCTTAGAACGATTGGTGCAATTATTGATATGAAGGAAGGACATATTAGATTCCAATTTCCATTAAGGAAAGGCATGGAACACTTTCCTAGAAAGAAAATTAAATTACCTTATGAATCTATTATGAGTGCCACTTATGGATTGCCTAACAAAGATGGCAATACCTAGATCTATTCTTGCTTGTTATGCCTAGCTAGGGGCGTTAAACGATAGCGCTTGTTGGGAGGCAACCCAATTTTATTTTTATTCCTTGCTTTTTGCTCCTTTTTAGTAATAGATAATTTATCTATCCTCTGTTTTGGTTGTGTTTTTTTTGTTTTTAATTAGTGTTTGTGCCAAGTAGAACCGTTGGGAAGACTTGGGGAAAGTCTTGTTGAACTTGCTGTAAAAAACAGAAACTTTAGCGCTCACGAGAACTGCTGTAATTTTTATTTGGGAAGTGATATTTAGTTAATTATTTTTGCAGATGATTAATAGATAAATTCCTAACGTCCAGCAATTTATTTTAGAATTTTTGGGGTTCCAGATCTTGCGCTAGCTACAGATTACTACAGACTGTTCTGTTTTTGACAGATTCTGTTTTTCGTGTGTTGTTTGCTTATTTTGATGAATCTATGGCTAGTAAAATAGTTTATAAACCATAGAGAAGTTGGAATACAGTAGGTATAACACCAATATAAATTAAGAATGAGTTCATTACAGTACCTTGAAGTGATCTTTTGTTTTCTTTCGCTAACGGAGCTCACGAGATTTTCTACTTTAAGTTTTGTGTTGTGAAGTTTTCAAGTTTTGGGTAAAGATTTGATGGATTATGGAACAAGGAGTGGCAAGAGCCTATGCTTGGGGATGCCCATGGCACCCCCAAGATAATCTAAGGACACCTAAAAGCCAAAGCTTGGGGATGCCCCGGAAGGCATCCCCTCTTTCGTCTACTTCTATCGGTAACTTTACTTGGAGCTATATTTTTATTCGCCACATGATATGTGTTTTACTTGGGGCGTCTTGTATGATTTGAGTCTTTGCTTGTTATTTTACCACAATCATCCTTGCTGTACACACCTTTTGAGAGAGCCATGCATGATTTGGAATTTGTTAGAATACTCTATGTGCTTCGCTTATATCTTTTGAGTTATATAATTTTGCTCTAGTACTTCACTTATATCTTTTAGAGCACGGTGGTGGATTTGTTTTATAGAAACTATTGATCTCGCATGCTTCACTTAGATTATTTTGAGAGTCTTAATAGCATGCTAATTTGCTTAAAATCCTAATATGCCAGGTATTCAAAGTTAGTAAAATTTTCTAAAGAGTGTTTTGAATACTAAGAGAAGTTTGATGCTTGATGATTGTTTTGAGATATGGAGGTAATAATATCAAAGTCGTGCTAGTTGAGTAGTTGTGAAATTGAGAAATACTTGTGTTGAAGTTTGCAAGTCTCGTAGCATGCACGTATGGTGAATGTTATGCAACAAATTTGAAACATGAGGTGTTATTTGATTGGCTTCCTTATGAGTGGCGGTCGGGGACGAGTGATGGTCTTTTCCTACCAATCTATCCCCCTAGGAGCATGCCCGTACTACCGAGGTTTTTTTTATGACTTGTAGATTTTTGCAATAAGTATGTGAGTTCTTTATGACTAATGTTGAGTCCATGGATTATACGCACTCTCACCCTTCCACCCTTGCTAGCCTCTTTGGTACCGTGCATTGCCCTTTCTCACATTGAGAGTTGGTGCAAACTACGCCGGTGCATCCAAACCCCGTGATATGATACACTCTTTCACACATAAACCTCCTTATATCTTCCTCAAAACAGCCACCATACCTACCTATTATGGCATTTCCACAGCCATTCCTAGATATATTGCCATGCAACTTTCCATCATTCCGTTCATCATGACACATTCATCATTGTCATATTGCTTAGCATGACCATGTAGTTGACATAGTATTTGTGGCAAAGCCACCATTCATAATTCTTTCATACATGTCACTCCTGGTCCATTGCATATCCCGGTACACCGCCGAAGGCATTCATATAGAGTCATCTTTTGTTCTATTATCGAGTTGTAATCATTGAGTTGTAAATAAATAGAAGTGTGATGATCATCATTTTCTAGAGCATTGTCCCAAGTGAGGAATATATATATAAAAGGCCAAAAAAAGAGAAAGGCCATAAAAAAGAGAAGGCCCAAAAAAAAATGAGAGAAATGGAGAGAAGGGACAATGTTACTATCCTTTGCCACACTTGTACTTCAAAGTAGCACCTTAATCTTCATGTTAGAGGGTCTCTTGTTTTGTCACTTTCATATACTAGTGGGAATTTTTCATTATAGAACTTGGCTTGTATATTCCAACAATGGGCCTCCTCAAGTGCCCTAGGTCTTCGTGAGCAAGCAAGTTGGATGAACTCCCATTAGTTTCTTTTGTTGAGCTTTCATACATTTATAGCTCTAGTGCATCCGTTGCATGGCAATCCCTACTCCTTGCATTAACATCAATCAGTGGGCATCTCCATAGCCCATTGATTAGCCTTGTTGATGTGAGACTTTCTCCTTTTTTGTCTTCTCCACATAACCCCGCTCATTATATTCTATTCCACCCATAGTGCTATGTCCATGGCTCGCACTCATATATTGCACGAAAGTTTATAGGTTTGAGATTACTAAAGTATGAAACAATTGCTTGGCTTGTCATCGGGGTTGTGCAAAATGAGAGCATTCTTGTGTGACGAAAATGAAATATGACTAAACCATATGATTTTGTAGGGATGAACTTTCTTTGGCCATATTATTTTGAAAAGACATAATTGCTTAGTTAGTATGCTTGAAGTATTATTATTTTTTATGTCAATATGAACTTTTGTATTGAATCTTTCGGATCTGAAAATTCATACCACAATTAAGAAGAATTACATTAAAATTATGCCAAGTAGCACTCTGCATCAAAAATTCTGTTTTTATCATTTACCTACTCGAGGAGGAGCAGGAATTAAGCTTGGGGATGCTTGATATGTCTCCAACGTATCTATAATTTTTGATTGCTCCATGCTATATTATCTACTGTTTTGGACATTATTAGGCTTTATTATCCATTTTTATATTATTTTTGGGACTAACCTATTAACCGGAGGCCCAACCCAGAATTGCTATTTTTTTGCCTGTTTTAGGGTTTCGAAGAAAAGGAATACCAAACAGAGTCCAAACGGAATGAAACCTTCGGGAATGTGATTTTCGCAACGAATAAGACCAGAGAGACTTGGACCCTACGTCAAGAAAGGAAACAGGAGGCCACGAGGTAGGGGGGCGCGCCCACCCCCACCAGGCATGCCCTCCACCCTTGTGGGCCCCCTGTTGCTCCACCGACGTACTCCTTCCTCCTATATATATCTACGTACCCCCAAATGATCAGATACGGAGCCAAAACCTAATTCCACCGCCGTAACTTTCTATATCCACGAGATCCCATCTTAGGGCCTGTTCCGGAGCTCCACCGGAGGGAGGATCGATCACGGAGGGCTTCTACATCAACACCATAGTCTCTCCGATGAAGTGTGAGTACTTCACCTCAGACCTAGGGGTCCATAGTTAGTAGCTAGATGGCTTCTTCTCTCTTTTTGGATCTCAATACAATGTTCTCCCCCTCTCTTGTGGAGAACTATTCGATGTAATCTTCTTTTTGTGGTGTGTTTGTTCAGACCGATGAATTGTGGGTTTATGATCAAGTCTATCTATGAATAATATTTGAATCTTCTCTGAATTCTTTTATGTATGATTGGTTATCTTTGCAAGTCTCTTCGAATTATCAGTTTGGTTTAGCCTACTAGATTGATCTTTCTTGCAATGGGAGAAGTGCTTGGCTTTGGGTTCAATCTTGCGGTGTCCTTTCCTGGTGACAGTAAGGGCAGCAAGGTACGTATTGTATTGTTTCCATCGAGGATAACAAGATGGGGTTTTCTTCATATTGCATGAGTCTATCCCTCTACATCATGTCATCTTGCTTAAGGCGTTACTCTATTTTTAACTTAATACTCGAGATGCATGCTGGATAGCGGTCGATGAGTGGAGTAATAGTAGTAGATGCAGGCAGGAGTCGGTCTACTTGTCTCAGACGTGATGCCTATATACATGATCATACCTAGATATTCTCATAACTATGCTCAATTCTGTCAATTGCTCAACAGTAATTTGTTCACCCACCGTAGAATACTTATGCTCTTGAGAGAAGCCACTAGTGAAAACTATGGCCCCCGGGTCTATCTTTCTCATATTGATCTCCTACTACTTAGTTATTTCCTTTGCTATTTAGTTTACCTTTATTTTACTTTGCATCTTTTATCATAAGAATACCAAAAATATTATCTTATCATATCTATCAGATCTCACTCTCGTAAGTGGCCCCATAGGGATTGACAACCCCTATTTGCGTTGGTTGCGAGGATTTATTTGTTTTGTGCAGGTGCGAGGGACTCGCGCGTAGCCTCCTACTGGATTGATACCTTGGTTCTCAAAAACCGAGGGAAATACTTACGCTACTTTGTTCCATCATCCCTTCCTCTTTGGGGAAAACCAACGCAGTGCTCAAGAGGTAGCAGACAGAGGTCATCTGACTGATAGCAGAGTGTTTCAGCAGAGCCATCAGAGCCGCAGTGATTCCTACCAACTTCAAGCTGGCGACTGGAGTCAGCAAGTTCACTGGTGAGTCCAAGCCTGATACTTGGCTTGAGGATTACCGAGTGGCTGTACAAATTGGTGGCGGCAATGATGAAGTATCCACGAAGCATCTTCCTCTGATGTTGGAAGGATCGGCCAGAGCATGGTTGACTCAGTTAGCACCAGGAGTATATTCAGCTAGGAAGAACTTGCCCGAGTGTTTGTCAAAATTTTTGAGGGTACTTGCAAGCAGCCAGCAGGATTAACGGAATTGCACCATTGCGTGCAAAAACCGAGTGAGACTTTGAGAGATTACATTCAAAGGTGGACCACTCTGCACCACACAGTGGAAAATGTGTTCCACCATCAAGCAGTTTGCGCTTTCAAAGAAGGCGTCAAAAATCGAGAGCTGGTCCTAAAATTTGGTCGGACAGGAGATATGTCTCTGACTCGAATGATGGAAATAGGCACTCGGTATGCTAACGGAGAAGAGGAGGATCGGCTCCGCAGTGGAAAGAGTAAACCAGTCGGTCAGGACACCGGTGGAGGCAATTCCAATCGGAAATAGAAGCGTAAAGCTGAACTTGAGGACCTAGTGAAACTTCAGCAGTGATTCAAGGAAAGTTTAAAGGGAAATTGAAGGGGCCCTGGACCCCTAAGAAAGTAAAAGATGCAGCAGGTAACGATGTAATGGATTTGCCATGTCACATTCACACCAAGAAAGTCGAAGAAGGCAATCTGATTTATCCCAAGCATACCACTCGACAGTGTCGAGTTCTGATCGAGCAATTACGAGAGAAACAAACTCATGAGAAGGAAATGGAATCTGACAAGGATGAAGACAAAGAAGAAGATGATGGTTTTCATGATATCAATTCCACCCTAATGATTTTTGCTGACGTTGAGAGCAAAAGTCGACTGAAAGTAATCAACAGAGAGGTGAATATGGTTGCTTCGGCAATGACAACATACCTGAAGTGGTCACCAACGGCCATCACATTCGACCAGTACGATCATCCTGCTTGCATAGCCACTCCTAGGAGGCAAGCGTTGGTGGTCGACCCAGTTGTTGGAGGCACTAGACTGACCAAAGTGCTAATGGATGGTGGTAGTGGCCTGAATATCCTTTATGCTGAAACCTTAAAGGGGATGGGCATTCCGTTGTCCAAACTCAGTGAGAGCAATATGAGCTTTCACGGCGTCATCCATGGCAAGAAAGCTGAATCAATCGGCTAGATAACCCTTGACGTGGTTTTTGGCGATTCAAAGAATTACCATAAGGAAAAGTTGACATTTGAAGTAGTGGATTTCCAGAGTGCTTATCATACTATTCTGGGAAGGCCTGCATACACACGTTTTATGGCCCGACCATGTTACGTGTATCTCAAGTTGAAAATGCCTGGTCCCAGAGGAGTGATCACGGTCACTGGCAATTGGCAGAAGGCGGAGGAATGCTTCCAGAAGGGTTCCAAAATTGCCGATGCACAAATGGTAGCAGTTGAAATGCAAGAGTATCAGAAAAATGCAGATCCGAGTGATTTGCTGTGAGCAAAGAAGCCTGCCACAGATTCTGCATTTTAGTCATCCGGAGAAACGAAACCGATTCATATTCACGTGACCGATCCTAATGCTGCTCCTACTCATATCTCAACTTCACTCGACAACAAATAGGAAGAAGCGCTCATCTAGTTCCTCCGTGAGAACTGGGACATCTTTGCATGGAAACCTTCTGACATGTCGGGTGTACACAGGGGACTGCCTGAGCATCGTTTGTGAGTCGACACGAAAGTGAAGCTAGTCAAGGAACATCTTAGACAGTCTGCCGTATAGAAGAGAAAAGCAATTGGCAAGGAAGTGGCTCGGCTCCTAGCAGCTGAGTTCATCCAAGAGATTTATCACTCTGAGTGGCTTGCCAATGTTGTCATGGTCACCAAGAAGGACGATTCACTTCGTATGTGCATTGACTTCAAGCATATCAGTCGGGCCTGCCCGAAAGATCATTTTCCTCTCCCCCGTATTGATCAAATCCTCGACTCGACTGCGGGGTGTGAGTGTTTGTCTTTTCTAGACGCCTATTCCGGGTATCACCAGATCCGACTGTATGGACCCGATGAGATAAAAACAGCTTTCATCACTCCATTCATGTGCTTTTGTTATGTCACCATGCCATTTGGTCTCAAGATCGCTAGCGTCACATTTATGAGGGTGATTCAGAAGTGCCTGCTCACTCAAATCAGTCGGAATGTGGAAGCATATATGGATGACATTGTGGTCAAGTCGCGCAAAGGTTCCGACCTACTGACTGACCTCGCTGAAACCTTTGCCAACCTAAGAAGGTATGATATCAAGCTTAATCCGTCGAAATGCACATTCGGAGTTCCAGGAGGAAAGTTACTCGGTTTCCTCGTTTACGAACGACATATCGATGCCAACCCAGAGAAAGTTGGAGCCATACTCCGGATGAAACGCCCTGTGCCTGTGCATGACGTTCAGAAGCTTACTGGGTTTTTTGGCCCCCTTGAGTCGATTCATCTGTCGCCTCGGTGAAAAGGCACTGCCTCTTTACCGACTGATGAAGAAATATGATAAGTTCGAGTGGACTCCTGAAGCTGATGCAGCGTTTGCAGAACTCAAAACCCTCCTTTCCACCCAGCCGGTCCTCGCTGCCCCAATCAGCAATTAGCCTTTACTGCTTTATATTGCAGCCATTGGACAAGTCGTCAGTACAGTACTTACGGTCGAGCGGGAAGAAGAAGGAAAAACCTATAAAGTTCAGTGCCCAGTGTATTATATTTCTGAAGTCTTGACTCCATCCAAGCAAAGATATCCTCACTATCAGAAGCTTGTCTATGGGATCTACATGACCACGAAGAAGGTTGCACATTATTTCTCTGATCACTCTGTTATAGTCGTCAGCAACGCACCTTTGTCAGAAATTCTGAACAACAGAGATGCAACTGTTCGAGTGGCAAAGTGGGTGATTGAACTCCTTCCCTTGGATATCAAGTTTGAGGCAAAGAAAGCTATCAAGTCACAGGAAATAGCAGATTTCCTCGCCAAGTGGGTCGAGTAGCAACAACTGACTCAAATTCACTCGGAGAATTGGACCATGTTCTTCGATGGATCCAAGATGTTGAACGGTTCTGGTGCTGGGGTGGTATTGGTATCCCCTCGAGGAGACAGACTCAGCTATGTTCTTCAGATCCATTTTGTTTCCTCCAACAACGAAGCCGAATATGAAGCACTTCTCTATGGGTTGCTTATGGCCATTTCACTCGGCGTCCGTCGCCTAATGGTCTACGGTGACTCAGATTTGGTGGTTAATCAAGTAATGAAGGAGTGGGACGTCAGAAGCCCGGCTATGAATGGTTATTGTAATGCAGTGAGAAAGTTGGAGAAGAAGTTTGAGGGGTTAGAGCTCCATCATATACCCCAACTAAAAAATCAAGCAGCTGATGATTTGGCAAAGATAGGCTCCAAGCGTGAGCCCATTCCCAGTAATGTTTTCTTGGAACATCTCCACACGCCATCTGTCCAAGAGGATCCCTTCACGGAAGAGCCCCCACAACCTAAGAGCCCTACCGACCCGACTGAAGTTGAAGTCCCAACCGTGGTCGACTTGGTCATGGAAGTTTTGGTTGTCATACCCGATTGGACAGTGCCGCACATCGCGTATATTCTCAGGAAAGAGCTTCCAGAGGATGAAGAAGAGGCTCATCAGATTATCCGTCGATCCAAAGCTTTCACAGTAGTGGGTGGATAGCTTTACAGACAAAGCGCTACCGGAGTTGCTCAGAAGTGCATAACACCAGAAGAAGGTCGAGTGATCCTCAACGACATCCACTCGGGGTCCTGTGGTCACCATGTGTCCTCTCGGACCATTGTAGCCAAAGCGTACTGAGTGGGATTTTATTGGCCATGAGTGAATGAAATGGCGTAAGACATAGTCGACAGATGTGAAGGTTGCCAGTTTTACTCCAACATGTCTCACAAGCCTGCATCAGCCCTGAAGACCATTCCACTCATCTGCAACATGTCTAGGGATTAGATATGGTTGGACCTCTAAGGACTGGCGGAAGTGGCTTCACCCATATGTTGGTAGCAGTCGACAAGTTCGCCAAATGGATTGAAGCCAAGCCTATTAAAAACCTCGAAGCAAGTACCGCTGTCAGCTTCATCAGAGAGTTAACATTCAGATATGGTGTCTCGCACAGCATTATCACGGATAATGGGTCGAATTTCGATTCTGATGATTTAGAGCCTTTTGTGCTTCCCAAGGCACTCGGGTCGACTATGCTTCAGTTGCCCACCCCCAGTTGAATGGACAAGCTGAAAGAGCGAACAAACTGATTCTCAAAGGACTGAAACCCCGATTGATGCGTGACCATCAGTACTTTGGGGATTGAGGACAACTCCTAATCGGTCGACTGGTCGAACTCCATTCTTCTTAGTCTATGAGGCTGAAGCTGTGCTTCCGAGTGACTTCATAACGCCCCGCGAGTGGAACTCTTCTTAGAAGGCAAAGCAGAACAAGCCCGTCAGGATGCTGTTGACCTTCTAGAAGAAGAAAGATACATGGCGCTGATCCGGTCGAGCATCTATCAGCAATACCCGCGTCGATTCCATGCCAGAAACGTGAGAGGTCGAGCATTTCAAGAGGGAGACATGGTTCTTCGAGTGGATCAGTAGAAACCACACAAGCTCGCTCCTGCTTGGGAAGGCCCCTTCATCATCACCAAAGTACTTCACAATGGGGCTTATCGCCTCTACAATGTGGAGCACAATAAAGACGAGCCACACGCTTGGAATGCGGAGCTGCTCCGTCACTTTTATACTTAAGCATTCAGATCATTGTGATGTAATAAGAAATACATGCTAGTTAGATTATCAAAGACACAGTTTCTCAGATGATTGTTGTTCCTTTTTTAAGCGTTCTAAATCCCCCAGTGGGTGCCTTAGCTGCGAACCTGCTTCGCCTAAGTTAAAAAATCCTACCGAGTGATGAGCAAATCTCTCACTTGGGGGCTTAGCTGCGAATCCGTTTCGCCCAAGTTTAAAAAATCCTACCGAGTGATGAGAATGTCTCTCACTCGGGGGCTTAGCTGTAGTTCACTATTCGCCTGAGTTTAAAAAAAATCCTACCGAGTGATGAGCAAGTCTCTCACTCGGAGGCTTAGCTGCAGTTCAATACTCGCCTAAGTTTAAAAAATCATACCGACTGGTGAGCAACCCTCCCACTCGGGGGCTTAGCTGCAGTTCAATACTCGCCTAAGTTCAAAAATCCTACCGAGTGGTGAGAAACCCTCCCACTCGGGGGCTTAGCTGTAGTTCAATACTCGCCTAAGTTTAAAAAATCATACCGAGTGGTGAGCAAGCCTCCCACTTGGGGGCTTAGCTGTAGTTCAATACTCACCTAAGTTTAAAAAGTCCTACCGAGTGGTGAGCAACCCTCCCACTCGGAGGCTTACCTGCAGTCCAGTACTCGCCTAAGTTTAAAAAAAATCCTGCCGAGTGGTGATCAACCCTCCCACTTGGAGGCTTAGCTGTAGTTCAATACTCGCCTAAGTTTAAAAAATCCTACCGAGTGGTGAGCAACCCTCCCACTCGGAGGCTTAGTTGCAGTCCAGTACTCGCCTAAGTTCAAAAAATCCTACCGAGTGGTGAGCAACCCTCCCACTCGGGGGCTTAGCTGCAGTTCTATACTCGCCTAAGTTTAAAACAATTCTACCGAGTGGTGCACAACCCTCCCACTCAAGGGCTTAGCTGCAGTCCAGTACTCGCCTGAGTCTTAAGGCTCGCTCCATCCTTACGCGTAAGGACGGTGAGGTGCAGGTCAACTACGATCTGCCCTCGGAGCTTCGCCACAAATATAACGTCCGCTCCATCCTTACCCGTAAGGACGACGAGGTGCAAGTCGGCCATGATCTGCCCTCGGAGCTTTGCCACAAATACAACGTCTGCTCCATCCTTATCTATAAGGGTGGCGGGGTGCAGGTCGACCACAATCTGCTCATGATTCACTCGACTGAGCTGCATCACAAAGTCAATAGCGACTCAAACTGCGAGAAACAAGTCATGCGCAAAGAGTCAAAAGATTCAAAAGCAACCAAAGTTCAGATAAAATCCTAAGGTTCCAGAACACGGATTAAAGTACTCGGGCATCAGGCCCGAAGGAGTTTAATGATTACAAAATCACTCGGCATTCCGAGGCAAATTTAAGGCGAGGCATAAACTTTGTTCACTCCACAGGAGGAGGGCTTGCAGGCTCGACGAACTCGTCCAGATCAATCCCGTCAGCAATCCAAGTGGCAGCAGCAATGAAGGTTTCCATGAATGATCGGAAGTCATGCATTTTGGTATTGGCAACCTTGATCGCTGCCAGCTTCTCTTCTCAGGCTTCCTTCAAGTGGACACGAACCAGCGACAGAGCCACATCAGCACCGCATCGAGCAGAAGACTTCTTCCATTCTTGCACTCGACCAGGGACCTCATTGAGTCGAGTCATCAGAGACTCGAGGTCATTTTGAAGTGTCGCCCTTGGCCAGAGTGCTGTATCAATGCGTGACACTGCCACCTTCAGGCGAGCAAGGTAGCTCGTAACACTGGCAACACGGGATTCCAGTCGAAGCACGTTCATAGCAGCATCATCACCGGCGGGAGAAAGGATGGGGTCCAGACCTCTCTTGACCCGCCCAGTCTCTTCTTTAAAGTTTTGACAGAATTCTACAAACTCATAGAAATAATGAGTCGACGAATGCCTGATGAATCGACGACAGTTAAACAGTCGAGCAAAGGGAAATACCTTCGAGCACAAGAAACAGCTTTTTGGCAAGTTCCCCCAGATAAGCCTCCAGGTCATTTCTCTTATGAGAAATGCCTTCTTTGTCCTTCTTCAGACGGGTCGCTTCTTTGTTGGCCTCAGTGAGGGATGCCTTCACTTTGGCGTTGTCTTCCTCCAGTGCTCCGGCTGAAGCCAGCTTCTTGTCGGCTAGTGTAGTCTTCTCCATAGACTCCTTCTGCGCAGCTGCAAGGTCAAGATCCTTTTGCGCCAAAGCTTGCCTCATTTTCTCTGAAGAATGCACATTCGAGTCAAGGAGAGGAACAAACAGATTACTTGATGGATAGTCAATATAAAACAATCGACATGTCATTACCTTCCATACCAGCTACTTCGCCTTGAGCCTTTTTCAAGTTTTGATTGGCCAGCTCCAAATCAAGGTTGAGTTGCCTCTGCTTTTCTTCGAATTCAGTGAACTTGAAGATAAGCTCACATAATTTCTACAGTCAGCAAAGGTACATCAATGGACAATATCAAAGATCATTCGCTTCCAAGTGAATAGAACTCTAAGACTACTGCAGAATCAAACATTCTACAGTAGTCTTGGGGACTACACCCAGTGGGTGCACTTATCGTGCCCCCACTGGTTTCAACTCGACATGGCTGCCCAGGCTGAGTGGAGAGAGAGAAAAAGAAAAAAAAGAAAGACATACTCAGACCCCAACCGACTGCTAGCAGTCGACTGCGGTCTCGGGGACTACACCCAGTGGGTGCACTTAGCGTGCCCCCACTGGTTCGGATTCCACTCGACATAATCCGCCAGGACCGAGTGGAAGAGTGAAACAATATTGATTCCTAACCCAACTGAGAAAGCTACTCGACATAAATTCAAACACCCAGTGGGTGTGCAGATGCGAAGTGCAGAATAACAGGAGGATGCACGAAGAAAAGTTTTCAAGTAGCATATCCTAATAGAACAAGCAACAAGATAAGAGTTCAGTCGGAAGCCAACTTACCTGGACATTGGCTCGAAGGGCCGCACTGGCATCATAAGTAGCCTGACTGTTTTCATGCACCACCTTCACTCGCTCCATCATTATGCTAGCTTGGCGAATGGCTTCTGCAGCGACGTCTGCCTGGCTTTCTGGAACATGATGAATAGTGAAGAATGGGGTTGATGGTGCAGTCGCAGTAGATTGAAGTTCCGAGGCATGAGTCTGGATAGTTGAAGCAAACACTGGTGCAGTCGACGATGTGGGTCATTCGCTTGATACTGGAACAACGAAAGTAACGGAAGCCCGAGTAACATCTTTAGGCTGTTCAGTCACTGGCTCTGCCACCGACACCGATTGGGACGTCTTGCAAGTTGATGCCTTCTTACTCCTCCTAGGCCTCAGTGGCACGTCCTCGTCGTCATCCGGAAGATCAATGACATGGGGAGGAGCTGCAAAAAGAATTAGTTGTCAGAATTCAGTCGGTCAACAAAATGGATGAGAAAGCAAAGGCAAGTTTGCAAAAATCATACCCGGGATAGAAGTAACCATGTATTCTACATCTTCATCACCATCCCTGTAAGCAGAAGTCCCAGAAGTGGCAGCTCTGCAAGTTTCAAGATTCACTCAGACAAGTGAGAAAGAGAGTCGACAGCATAAACCCTCGATTGAAAAGTGGAGACAAGATGCTTACGCAGAAGCGACGGGGACGTTGATCTTGATCTTGGGCAGGACCTTCCGAGGCTTTGGTTTTGTAATCTTTTGCTGCTTCGGGGCCTTCTCAGTCAACACAGGTGAAGAGGTCCGAATGCGCTTGGAAGTTTGTCCGGTCGACCTAGCTACTTCTCCACGGACACTCGCTAGGCCGTGCTTATGTTTGGAATGCTTTTCAGTGCGAGGCGGTGACTCGACTTCCTCGCCGCTGCTCGAGTCCTTGCTTTCCTCCTCCTCCCCTCCATCAGATTGCCAATCCATGCTTTCACCTCCGCTCGCCCCCCCTTCCGGGTCCTGCTCTTGCTCTCCATTGGGCATCGAGTACATCTCAATGAGAGCCTGAAAGACAACAAGTGGAACAAATGCCAGTCGATTGTCAAAAAGAAATTACATGATAGATCAAAAAACACTCGGAAGATAGAATTGGACTTTGTGTGGTTCATATGAGTTGTTGACTGGAGTGATTCTCCTGGACCCCTGGGGTTATCTTTGTTGCTAGTGATGCCCCTCAACCACTGGTCCACCATATCCTCGTCGACTTCTTCTGGGTGGATCCGAGTGGTATCTTTGAGGCCCGAATACATCCACATCGGATGGTCGCGAGCTTGAAGTGGCTGAATGCGTCGTCTGAGGATGACCTCCAGCAAATCCATGCTAGTCACGCCATCACGAACGAGCTGGACCACTTGCTCGACCAGCACCGCCACCTCCGCTTTCTCCTCTGGAGTAACTTTCAAGGCAGAGGGCTTCTCGACTCGAGCCATGGAAAAGGGGGGAAGTCCAGTCAACTGGCCTGGAGTCGGCTGGTCTTTGCAGTAGAACCATGTCGACTGCCACCCTCTGATTGACTCGGGAAGAATCATGGCTGGGAAAGTACTATTACCTCTCATTTGGATCCCAAGCCCCCACACATCTGGATCACATGTGTCCTCTCATCACTCGGATTGGCCTTTTTGACCGACTGAGAACGACAGGTGAAAATGTGTTTGAAGAGGCCCCAATGTGGTCGACAGCCCAGGAAATTCTCACACATGGACACGAATGCAGCGAGGTACACGATAGTATTGGGGGAGAAATGATGAAGTTGTGCCCCAAATAAGTTCAAGAAACCTCGGAAGAAAGGGTGGGGAGGCAAAGAAAAACCACGGTCGACGTGGGTGGCGAGGATCACACACTCACCCTCCTACGGCCGCGGCTCGGTCTCGTCCTCTAGGAGCCGCGCTGACTTGTGGGGAATTAGTCCCCCTCGACCAGATCATCGATGTCGTCTTGCCGGATCATCGACTGAATCCAATCTCCCTGGATCCAGCCGCGCGGCAGCGCGGATCTCGACGAGGATCTGCCTCGGCTGGTCTTCTTCCCCTTCGCCTTCGCCGCCACCTTCTTCACACGCTCCAAGGCCGCCGTCTTCTCCTTCCCCATTGCAGCGAACGGAGCTCGAGCGGGCCGACAGCTCCAAGAGCAGAGGTGGATGCGGTGGAGAAATAGAGGAGAAAGGGAGAGAATGGGGCGCACTGTGCAGAAATCCCCAGCCACGTCGCTTTATATGAGGTCTTCTCCCGAGTGGCTGACTTGTGGGTCCAAGTAATCCTGTAAAATGCCGCAACAGTCGTGCGCGCAGTACGTGGCCAAAAAGGTGGCGCGGGAATTGAGGCAGCCCTGCCTAATCTTCTCCTATTACTGCGGCCTCCTCCTCCCCGCGCGCTTCCCGAAATTCGAATCCCGCAGGATCCGCAAGCAGCACAGCAACCTGTCAGACGAAAGATTTTTTCCATATCAACACTCGAAGCTTTTCAATAAAATTTCACTCGACAAACTAAGAATGGATCAAGGCGACTGAAAAAGAAGTTGAAGTCATCGTAATTGGTCATTTGATCTCAGTAAGACGCTTCCGAAGCGCAAGAATTGAGTCAGAGGTATTTTCAACTCCTTCTCCACTCAAACCCGGAACCATTCAGGGGCTAATGATGAAGCTATGTACCTAGGGTAGGGTCATAGGCCTGACCTAGACACCCTCCACTAGGACATCACCCTAAATCCAGAAGTATTTAAGGGATATCATCATCTACTCGACCAGAAACGTTCCACTCGGAAGACTCAGTGTCACTCGACCATGACAATGATCACTCGATGATCAGAAGACCTAAAGACACTCTGTATAGTAATGGTCGAATGTTTATTCTGTAGACTTAATGGTCATTTATGTCACTTTATTGCTGGCGTTACCAGAAATGCCCCGTCTTTATGTACCTTAAATCCTGTGTAACTGAGGGCTGGAGGGATCTCGCGAACTCTATATAAGCCACCCCCTCCTCGGGGACAAGGGTTCGCATCCCTGTAATACCACAATCATATAATCCAGTCGACCGCCTCCGAGCACCGAGACGTAGGGCTTTTACTTCCACCGAGAAGGGCCTGAACTCGTAAATCTTGTGTGTACAACTTCACCATAGCTGGGATCTTGCCTCCTCATACCTACCCCGCATTCTACTGTCAGTCCTAGAACCACGACACCCCTCAACGTCGGCATCTCAAGGGGCGTCAACTTGCAACTACCGCCACGCCGTGCTGGAGAGACCCCCAAGTAAACATCCTCGTGCGTTCCACGGAACATCAAGATGCATTTGTAAGTAGTTTATCTTGTGAGAGAAAAGGATGAACGAGGGAAGGCCTCTATAGATAGAGATAGACACTACTACTACCAATGTGCTAGCCCGTGCGTTGCAATCGATCCAAAGTAGTAGAATAATACTTGTTCACGTGCTTGAAATATAAACACTCTAGTTTTGATATACATGTGTTAGGAGACATGAAAGCTTTTCCATGGAAGTTGAACCACGGCGACCATCACGTTTCTTGTTTGTACCACTGCCACACCCACATGTGATTCCCATGACGCCGCTCCAACCCTACCTGTAAGCACGACGTCCCCCGACGTGGACATGGATCCTCTAACATGGCTATCACTGCCTTACCCTGCCTTTCCTTTGCTGACAGGTGGGACCCACACTTGGGGGTCCCACATGTCAGTGAAAGAATGGTAGGATTGTTCATGTCAGGGGATCCTCATCCCCCCGATGTGCGCCTCATCCCTCTCGGCCCCACCGCTCCTATGCCTTTGTGTGCATGACATGCGGGCCAGCTGAACTGCGGTGACCATCAACTTTCTACCACAGCCACACCCGATTGGACACGGTTTGCCTGCTCCGCTGCTGTGCTCTGATCCGTACTCCAGCACCATCGAATTTTCATCCAGCGGCTGTGACACATTTCGTCCCAGGCATCAATCCTCAACTGGAGTACTTCTATACTACAGGTAGTACCTGCCGGTGTGGCCATCTACGCCTCGTAATGCCCCGACGCCCAGCTGTGGCATCCTCGCCACGGCCACGCCACCATCGGCCAGTTCATCTCGAACGAGTGAGTCGTGAACCACACCACCTGTCGGAGTAAATAACCATGGGTAGCCTAGCCGGCTCCCCCTGGCCCTTCAGAAAAAATTACAAGCCGATCCGGCCCTCAAGAATCCAAGACATGGGGCCGCCTTCCCCTTGCCGGCTGTCTCCTAGGCCGGCTATCGGAAGGCAACCCGACTTTAGCCCTCATGAAGAAAGCCGCGGGAGGGCCGGCTCCGAGAAGCCGGCCGCGAGAAGGCCAACTCCAAGAAGCCGGCTCCCACAAAGCGGTCAAGATCGTACCCTCCAAGTCTGCATCCACATAACGACGATGTGACGGGGCGTGGCTACAGTAAAGCCTGCCACCCCCGAATCCCGGAGCACGCCTGGCAGAGTGCGCCGTACGGGTGGCCATGACCCGTCCGGCGCGACAATATTACCACATTGACCCTGATGTCATCCACGACGGGCTGCCAGCACGGCCCACGGGCGGTGGGCCCCTTCGGGCAGAGAGACACCCGAAGGCGGCCAGGCCTCCCCCAGTCAGCCCAAGACATAGCCGGCTCCCCACAGCCGGCTTGCCACCTCCCTCGAAGGAGACACCCCATTAAGGAGACAAGACGCGGTGAGGCTACAACGATCACCCGCCGGACGGCGGCACTGTAGCCACGCCCACCTCGGCGAAGCCCTCGTCACCAGGATTGAGCAACAGTAACCAGCCGTCGACAAGGCCCTGGACAGTGGGGCCTGCCTGTCGACCAGGAGCCGGCAGCCGGCGGGCCCCAGCAGCCGGCGCAGAAGCCGGCGAGTGTAGACACAGATAGCTGGGCCCCACGCCCAGCCGGATTACCCTTGTACCCCCGGGGGGTAGGCCTATATAAACCCCCCGGGACACCCATGCAAAGGGTTGATCCCTGCTAGTTTTAGACACCTCATAGGGAGGAGAAGAGAGCAAGCAGTGCCCTTCTTCCTCCTCTCGCCAAACAGCTCAAGGAGCATCGTGTAGCTACTTGTTCATCTAGTGATCATGCGGAGACCCCGCAGAGCAGCAGTAGGGGTGTTATCTCCACGGAGAGCCCCGAGGCTGGGTAAGATTCGCCGGCGTGCATGTCTTCACCTCATCCCGCTTCCAGGCACCGGCGACGTCTTATTGGCTCCCACAATGATAAGCCACCCGTTGGCATATGTCGCATCTACCACCCGACATTTGGCGCCCACCGTGGGGCCAGGTGCACCGTCGTCCGGAGACCTGTTCTGGACGGGAACCCTCTTCCTCCCCCGCGAGCGTAGCCAGCCCGGCACGCCCGACGGTGCTTGCCACGACGCGCTGCAAGGCGTCACCAACGTCTGCGCAACGAGCGGCCTCGCCGATCTCCTTGACAAGACGCTCATCTCCGACGAGCTCGCCTCTGACGCGGGCACCGACCACCTCGTCAACCTCCTCGGCCAGCTCCACGTCTCTGGCGAGCCTGCTGTGGACTTGGAGTCCGTTGGCTCCACCGATCCGATGCTTGTCAACTCCGACACGGCCTCACTCGACACTTTCCCCACCGACGTCACGATGTACAACGACCCGCTTCCCCAGGCCGATGGCGGCGACGCTGTCATCACCGAGGTGATGGTCATCGGCCACGGCGGCGCTTCTGACGAGAGGGCCCGCGACGCCCCGCACACGGCGATCCACGACTTGTCCATCCCCCTCCCGGCCGATGCCGACGCTGAAGCACTGGAGGCTCGCCGAAAGTTGGTTTCCATGAGACGCCTCGCTGAGGCCCACCGACGCGAAGCCGACCGCGCCGCCTTTGGCACGCCGCACCCAGGCGGGCCCAGCCGGGCCGGCGCTGTCAGACAGCGCGGCGCTGTCGTCGCCGACATGTTAGGAGTCGACCGCCTAGTCTACGCCACTCCACTCGAGAACCTGCGCGCCGCCCAGGCGGCCGTAGATGAGCTAGATGGACTGGGGGCCGAAGAACTCCCCCACATGACCCGACGCATCCAGCAGCTAATCGATGTAGCCGCGCAGCGGCACGAAGCCGACGCCCGCGCGGAAAGCCCTCCCCCGCGCCGAGACCATGGCGCGACGTCCCGGACGCCGACCGCGGGCAAAACCCGCGCGCGGCGCGAGAAAGAGCTGGCTGCCAGCCGAAGCCGAACCCGAATCTCCATCGAGCGAGATGCAGAAGGCCAACCCCGGGCCGTGGAGTGGCGGGCCAACCCGCCTCCGCCTCGGCCCCATGGGGAGAGACATCCCACCCCACCGCCTGTTGCGCATCCGACTCTCAGCGGCCGGCTAGGTCGCCGCGAAGGAGTCGGCGAGAACGACGCCCGCCATTGGATCGACCGCCTAGCGCGATCCCTGGCGGTGGAAGAAGAAAACGATGTCGGCCCGCCTTGCTTTGGCCCCCGCATCCGCGACGAGCCTTTCCCCAAAGGGTTCTTGCTCCCAATAGACACGCCCAAGTACAACAGCTCTGTGAAGCCGGAAGATTGGTTAATCGACTACTCCACGGCGGTTAGCATAGAAAATGGCAACAGGCGCGTTGCCGTGAAGTACGTGCCCCTCATGCTGCAAGGCACAGCGCGGACCTGGCTCAGCAGCCTCAAGCCATACAGCATCAATAGCTGGCTAGACTTCAAAGAAGCCTTCGTCCGCAACTTCACCAGCACCTACAAGCGGGCTCCCAAGCCCAGACAGCTCTCCTTGTGCGTACAAGGCCCCGCCGAGTCTACTCGCGACTACCTCACGCATTGGGCCGAGCTCCGCAACTCTTGCGAAGGGGTGCACGAGGTGCAAGCCATAGAATACTTCACTGCCGGGTCCGAGAAGGCACCCTCCTCAAGCACAAGCTCCTCTGCGACGAGCCGACTACCCTCGACGAGATTTTGGTCATAGCGGACAAGTACGCCACCGCCGACTCCTCAATGAAGACCGAACTCCGGGTAGACGCATCCGGGAAGGTACTCAACCCGGCGCCCAAGACGCCGGCTGGGGACTCCGGCCGACGCCCACACCAGAACGACCAGAAGCGCAAGGGCCCCGTGCCGCCTTCCGCCAGTCGGCCGGTGGCCACAGTCGAAGACGAGCGGCCCGAAGGGCGGCCCGCGCCCAAGAAACCCAAGGGCGGCTTGGCAGCCGGCCTTCTCCTACGAGCAAACTCTCGACGCCCCGTGCAAGTTCCACAGCGGCGTGAAGCCGTCCAACCACACGACCCAGAAGTGCCACTGGCTCACCCGAATCTCCAAAGGCGAAGGGCTTGTGCCTCCTCCGCTTGCCGGTCCGCCGCCTCCGGCTCCGCAGCCACCAACCGCTCGGCCCGCAGTCGGAGCCATGCACGATGAGTTCCCCAACGAGCATGTCGCCTATGTCATTTTTACAAGCCAGCCCGAAGACCGGCGCGGCAAATTCCGAGAGCACCAGGAAGTCAGCATGGTCGCTGCCAGCCCCGCCGAGCACATGCACTAGTCAGAAAAACCTATCAGCTGGAGCCGGGCCAACCACCCAGAGATGATGCCATCTCCCGGCTCTTATCCATTGGTTCTGGACGCCACCCTTGCAACGGACAGACGCGCCGCCTGTTTCTCCCGCATGCTGATAGACGGCGGGAGCAGCATCAACATCCTGTACCATGACACCCTGGAGAAGCTGAACGTCAAGGCAAAGCAACTCATGCCTACTCAGACTGTGTTCCATGGGATTGTACCCGGCCTGTCATGCGCCCCCATTGGCAAGATCAAGATTGATGTACTCTTTGGGGACAAGGAGCATTTCCACCGAGAAGCGATCTGGTTTGAAGTGGTGGACCTGGAGAGCCCCTACCATGCATTGCTTGGCCGACCTGCCTTGGCCAGGTTCATGGCAGTTCCCCACTATGCTTACCTCAAGATGAAGATGCCGAGCACCAAGGGCGTCATCACCATAGCCGGCGATTACAAGAAATCTTCCGAGTGCGCTAAAGCCAGCAGCCGGCTGGCCGAGTCCCTTGTGATTGCCGAAGAAAAGAAGATGTTGGACCGAGTTGTGGCCATGGCGGCAAACAGTCGGCCTTGTCCCCCGATCCCAAGGAGTATGATGCTCAAGGATCTTTCCAGCCGGCCAAGCAGACGAAGAAGATACCTCTTGACCCCGAGCACCCAGAGAGGTTTGCCGTCATCGGGGCGAACCTAAACAGCAAATAGGAAGGCGATCTCGCCGATTTCCTCCGTGAGAATCGGGACATCTTTGCATGGTCCCCCAAGGACATGCCGGGTGTTCCGAAGGAATTCGCCGAGCACAAACTACACGTCCGAGAAGACGCAAAACCAGTCAAACAACCCCTCCGCCGACTGTCGGAGGAGAAGAGAAGGATTCTAGGAGAAGAGATAGCCTGGCTTCTGGCGGCCGGCTTCATTATGGAAGTTTTCTTTCCAGAATGGATCGCTAACCCGGTCCTCGTGTTAAAGAAGAATAACAAGTGGCGCATGTGCATAGACTACACGAGCCTCAACAAGGCCTGCCCCAAAGATCCCTTTGCCCTGCCAAGGATTGATCAGGTGAAAGACTCCACGGCCAGATGTGAGCCTTTGAGTTTCTTGGATGCTTACTCAGGGTACCACCAGATAAAGTTAGATCCGGCAGACCGCCTGAAGACCGCCTTCATCATGCCATTCGGAGCCTTTTGCTACCTGACTATGACATTCGGCTTGAGAAATGCCGGTGCCACTTTTCAGCGTTGCATGCAGAAGTGCCTCCTCAAGCAGCTCGGCAGAAACGCCCACGTCTACGTAGACGACATTGTGGTGAAGACGGAGAAGCGCGGCACCTTGCTGGAAGACCTCAAGGAAACATTTGAGAACCTACGCCGGTTCCAAATCAAGCTCAACCCCGAGAAATGCGTGTTCGGAGTGCCAGCCGGCCAGCTCCTAGGCTTCCTGGTCTCCGAACGCGGCATCGAATGCAACCCAGTAAAGATCAAGGCCATTGAGAGAATGGCGATTCCCACCAAACTTCGAGACGTCCAAAAGTTCACCGGATGCTTGGCCTCCCTGAACCGCTTCATCAGCCGGCTCGGAGAGAAAGCTCTCCCCCTCTACCGCCTCACTTCAAGTGGAATGACCAAGCCGACCAAGCTTTTCATGAGCTGAAGAAGATGCTGGCCACGCCGCCTGTCTTGGCAGCGCCGACTGAGAAAGAGCCCATGCTCCTCTACATTGCCGCAACTAGCCGGGTGGTCAGCACCGTCATCGTAGTCCAACGCCCAGAAGAGGACCGAGCCCAGCCGGTCCAGAGGCCAGTGTACTATTTGAGCTAGGTGCTGTCTACCTCGAAGCAGAACTACCCGCACTACCAGAAGATGTGCTATGGCGTGTACTTCGCCGCCAAGAAGCTGAAGCCCTACTTCCAAGAGCATCCCATCACGGTCGTATGCACCGCCCCGCTGGCCGAGATCATAGGCAGCCGGGATGCATCCGGCCGGGTGGCGAAATGGGCCATCAAGCTGGCCCCTTACACGATCTTCTACCAGCCTCGCACCGCCATCAAGTCCCAAGCATTGGCCGACTTCCTCATCGACTGGGCTGAGACCCAGTACCTGGCGCCAGCTCCCGACTGCACTCATTGGTGCATGCAGTTTGATGGGTCCAGGATGCGCACCGGCTTGGGATCCAGCGTCATCCTCACCTCTCCCAAAGGCGACAAGCTCAGATACACGCTGCAAATTCACTTTGCCGCCTCCAACAACGTGGCCGAGTACGAGGCGCTCATACACGGGCTCCAGCTTGCCAAAGAGCTCGGCATTCGCCGGATCCTATGTTATGGCGACTCGGACTTGGTGGTCCAGCAATCATCCAGCGACTGGGATGCCAAGGACGCAAATATGGCAAGCTACCGCTTCCTCGTTCAGCAGATCAGTGGGTATTTTGAAGGATGCGAGTTCCTCCATGTACCACGAGCCGACAACGAGCCAGCTGATGCCCTGGCTCGAATAGGCTCCACTCGGCAAGCAATACCTACCGGTGTCTCTCTACAACGCCTCCTCAAGCCGTCTATCAAGCCGTCTCCAGAGTCCGATTCCATCTTCGTACCGCCTGACCCCGATACAGCCGGGCCCGGCTTGAAGAACCAAGAGGGTGACCCGGGGACTTCGATAGTCGGCCAGGGGACATCAGCAGGCGGCTCGGGGACTTCCGTAGTTACGCCCGACCCAGGGACTGCCACACCCGGCTCAGGGACTGCGGTAGTCGGCCCGGAGACTGCACCAACACAACAGGCGGCGGCCGACTCCAGCATTTCACCACCCAGCCCACCCGCCCTGGTCGCAGTAGCCGCATTGGCAATAGAAGAAGTCGCAGCTCCATCATGGGCTCAGTCCATCCTCAACTTCCTAATAAACCAAGGTCTGCCGGCTGACGAAACAGAGGCAAGACAAGTCCAATGCCGAGCCGGAGCATACACAATCGTCAACAGAGAGCTCGTCAAGCGCAGTGTCACTGGAGTCCTCCAGCGATGCGTTGAGCAAGAGAAGGGCATTGCAATCCTCAGAGACATCCACCAAGGAGAATGCGGCCACCATGCGGCCTCAAGATCACTCGTCGCCAAAGCCTTCCGCCATGGTTTCTTTTGGCCGACTGCTTTGGATGACGCCAAGGGGTTAGTTAAACATTGCAAAGGATGCCAACTCTTCAGCTCCAAGCAACACATGCCGGCTTCAGCACTCAAGACCATTCCCCTCACTTGGCCCTTCGCCATTTGGGGAATGGACATGGTGGGCCCATTCAAGACGGCACGTGGCGGCATGACTCATCGGCTTGTCGCCGTGGACAAATTCACCAAATGGATTGAGGCAAAGCCGATCAAGAAGCTGAATGGGCCGACTGCCGTGCCATTTATCGCAGATATAACAACTCGGTACGGCGTGCCACACAGCATCATCACCGACAATGGCATGAATTTTGCCAAGGGAGCCTTGGCACGTTTCTGCGCGATGCAAGGAATCTGCTTGGACTTAGCGTCCGTTGCCCACCCGCAGTCAAACAACCAGGTCGAGCGAGCCAACGGCCTCATCCTTTCCGGCATCAAGCCCCGACTGGTCGTACCACTGGAGCGTTCAGCCGGCTGTTGGTTCGTTGAGCTGCCGGCCGTCCTCTGGAGTCTGCGCACTACCCCAAACAAGTCAACCGGCTTCACTCCTTTCTTCCTCGTGTATGGTGCCGAGGCGGTCATCCCAACTGACATCGAGTTCAACTCGCCTCGAGTAACCATGTACACGGAAGCGGAGGCCAAGGAAGCATGGGAAGACGGCGTCGACCTGCTGGAAGAAGGCCGACTGTTAGCCCTCAGCCGGTCCGCCATCTATCAGCAGGGCCTGCGCCGCTACCACAGCCGGAAGGTCAAGCCAAGATCCTTCCAAGAGGGCGATCTTGTGCTCCGGCTGATCCAGCGAACAGCCGGCCAGCACAAGCTCTCGGCCCCTTGGGAGGGCCCCTTCGTCATCAGCAGAGCTTTAGGCAACGACTCCTACTACCTAATCGACGCGCAGAAGCCGAAGGCACAAAAGAGAGACGACCCCGGCAAGGAGTCGGAATGACCATGGAACGCCAACCTCCTCCGAAGATTTTACAGTTGAAATGCAATATGTATAACGCTAACTTTGTACTAAGTACGAGACAATAGGCCCCCCGAGGAGAGCTCGGAGACTACCATCTTTTATCTATGGATGGAGAGTATCATGCTTATGACCTTGTCATTACATTCATTTTTTTCGTCCGGCACCGGGTTCGACTAGTCGGCCTGGGGACTGGCCGCCTGGAGTTATATTAGAAGTCCTACCCGCAGTCAGACAAGTAGTGTGCCGGCTCCCAAGCCTTCTCTTGCCAAAAGTCGCAGATCGAAGAACCGGCTGTCCGGCCGGCAAGAGTTAAGGCAGGAAAGGACGCCCACACGAAAAACGGCTAGGGACTAACGGACTAATATAACAAAAGCCAGTTTTTCTCCCACCACCGACCGACTACCAGAGTAGCCGGCCGGCCGGCTTCCATTCACCTCGCTTCAATCTAAGAAAGCTCGAGTACTTGCCTTCCCAAAAGGGGAAGGCGGCAAAGGAAACAGCCTAAGGATAAAAAGCATACACGAATGGAAACCAAACACGCACACAATAATATTTACATAAAAGACCTTCAAAAGGCCAGCATTCAACATAGTTCGAATACACCCCCAGTGGGTGGAACTGCACAAGTTTAATAAAATTGTTCAAAAGGCAACAAGCAGGAAAAAACAAGGACGGCAGATTAAGCCAAGGGAGCGACTGGCGAGTCGGGCAGGTCGGTGGAGACGGCAGTGCCGGCTGGAGGAGTGGCCGGCTGGCGAACCTCGGCATGATCACCGCCTCCCGCAGAGGGTGCACTAGCACGCGCCTCGTTGCTGGAGGCACGATCAGGCTGAGGCTGGCTGGCCGCTTCACCGGTCGGCTCAACGTCTTCGCCTTCCTCTCCTTCGTCGTCTTCGCCTTCATCGCTGGAGGCGATCTCCTCTGCCGAGTCTTCACCCGCTGCTGGGTCCAGCCCGAACCACTCCTCCGGCTGGGCAACGCCGTCGTCATTAATTTCAGGAGCGAAGACGCTGATGTCAGTACACTCGGCGATCGGCGAAGATGCTGGAGGTGGCGGAGCATATGGTGAGCCGGCTGCAGCCGGGCTTGGACCGCCAAGAGCTGCTCCTCAAGCGTCCGGATCACGTCCGGCGCGATTTCAGCCCCCGCCTGCCGGCGCGCCTCGCGATGGGACTCGATGGTTTGGGTGGCGAAGACGGAGTAGCCGGGAAAGTAGTCTGCACAGAGAACAAGAAGCAGCACAAGTCAGAACACAAATCAGGGATCAAGGGACAGGCAAGGAGTGAATAAGGCGGCTTACCATCGATCAGATTCTCGATACGACTGAAGCCCTCGCTCAGTGCCTGCTTCGCTTCAGCCCAGCCCGCCGCTTCGGTCTTGAACTCGGCCCTCAGGGCGTCCTCGCTATCCTGCGCCTTCTTCAGGGCCGCCTTGTGGCTCTCCTCCTGGTCGGCCAACTTCTTGGCCAGGTGGTCACGCTCCAGGACCAAGGCGTTGTATTCGGCTTCCTTGGCGCCAAGGGCGGCCTGGGCCCCGCTGAGCTGCCCCCTCAAGTCGGCATTGGCTCGTGCAAGCATGAAGACAAAGGAAAAATTAATAAGGAAGAAGTCGTCAAGGAAGATCCGACCCGGCTGCTCAGCAGTCGGCCCGAATGTCGGGGACTACACCCAGTGGGTGCGCTGACGCGCCCCCACAGGAGATGAACGAGACAAAGCACGCACTCCGGCTGCTGGTCAGGTCCTCGGTTCTCCGGCCCAGCTCCTGAGCCTGGGAGTTGAAGGCGGCTGCGCGAAGGTTATGATACTCCTGGAAGATTTTACAGGAGGCGAGGATAAGTTAAGTTGTCAGGACCTAGTAAGTTCCAAGCCACCTGCGCAGCAGCCGACTCGGAACTCGGGGACTACACCCAGTGGGTGCGCTGACGCGCCCCCACGGAAGAAATCAAAAGAGCAAAATAACCAAGTCCAGAAGACTCACCCGAATGACGGCCCGCGTCGCGAGGAACTCTTGGGTGTATCGCTGCAGCGAGGCGGCCTGATCTCGAAGCCGGTTCCGGACCTCCTGGGCCGCCGCGTTCAGCTCGCCCGTCCCCCCGCTGGGAGTCCACTCGGACGTGCTGGCGCTGGCCGCCTCCACGGCCTCCGCCGTCTGGCTAGCGCCCGCAGCTCGGTGCGGTTCCGGCACGGAGGCGCCACCCCCTGCCCGCTGGCGCAATGCCGGCTGCACCTCAAGGCCAGCCCCTTCCTCCGGCTCGCCCCCGAACGGCTGCTCTGGCGCCGCAGCTGATTGGCCGCTTTGGCCTGCTCCAGTCGGCGCCGTCTGCGGAGCCCCCTCCACGAAGATCACGTGGTCCTCCCTCCTCTCCATCACCGGCGGGCCTTGGTCGACCTCCTCCGACGGGGGCAAGGGAATGTCGGGGGCCACGGCGCGAAGGGGAACGCCGAGCAGCGGAGGCTGGTTGTGCGAGGCCTCCGCCTCCGTCTCCGCGGCTGCCGCCTCAGCCCGGGCCTGGGCCGCCGCGTCGGCCTACTCCTTCGTCGCCTGGGCGGTCCTTCGTTCCGCCGCCTCCCGCTCCTCCCGCGCCTCCCGTGCGTTCCGCTCCGTAGCCTCCCTAAGGTCGGCACGGGGATCCACGCGACGGGAGCCTGAAGACCCTCCAGTCGGCCTGACTACGGAGCCGCCAGGACCCCGCTCAAAGGAAAGCGGTGCCCTGTCCGGCGAATAAAGAAAGGTTTAGAAGAGCTTCAGTCGAAAAAGACAACAAAAAATATATGCAAGACATTCGACGACTTACGCCGAGATCGCCTGCGGCTGTTTCACCGCCTTGCGAAAGCGGGCCACCTTCACGGCTGCCTCATCCCGCTTGGTCGCCGCCGTAGAAGCCTTGGATTTCTTCGGCCGGCTGCCGAAGAAGGTCGACGCGGCCCGGCGCGGCAGACGGGCCCGTGCCTTGATGATCAAGCGCCGGCTGGCGGTGCGGGGCGGCTTCGACCTTGTCGTCGTCCGGGCAGTCTTCGAAGCCGGCTCCGAGCCCCGCGCCTCCGGCCTCGTCGCCTTCCCCCACAATGGCGTCTTCCATGGCGGCCGCTCCCAGGTCCGGATCGTCGGCATCGTCCACCGTGCAGTCGGGGAGGAGTCAGCGCTCTACCCCTGCAGTCCTGGCCGTCGGCGGAAGAAGAGGGTTCTCCTAAAGGCAAACCAACTGATTAGAGGTCGGCTATCATGAGGCCGGCTACAAAAAGGAAGAAAAGAAGAAAAAACTTACGGCAGGCGGAGGGTTGGCGCGGGAATACGGCTCCTTGGCGTATCGCCAATCCTCGGCGAGCTTGCAGTTGGAGATGTAGTTCACCATGTAAGACACCTCTGCATGAGGCATCTCCCTGGTGCTCAGCCGGCATGGGTCGAAGCGGCCGCTCATCTGGCAAATCATGTGAGGCCGGCCTTGGAGCGGAAGTACCCGGCGCTCCATGAAGGCGGCCACCAAGTCGGCTCCGGTCAGGCCCTCCGACTGGATCATCACCCGAAGCCGGGAGACGGCTGCGTTCCCAGCCTGGGACAACGACCTGGCCCGGTAGCTCCATGAAGGTTGCCTCCCAGCCGGCGGGCCGGCTACGTAAACCGGCAGGTTGACGTAGTCGCCTTGCGGGGCGACGTTCCTCACGTAAAAGTAGGACTTCTGCCAGAGCTTCACCGACTGGATCAGCGGGATGGGCGGGAACGGAGTGTTCTCGCACGCCCGCCTCATGGCAATGAAGGCTCCACAGGGGGCGGGCACGCCCGCGACGACGGTGCCGAGCTTGCTCTGGAAGAATTCCCCCCCAGAGCTCGAGCGTGGGGACAACCCCAAGAAAGCCCTCGCACAGGGTGACGAAAGCCGACAGCAGCATCACCGCGTTGGGCGTGAGGTGATGCGGCTGGTGGTGGTAGAATTCAAGGAAGGCTCGAAGGAATCCGCTCGCCGGGAGGCCGAAGCCGCGCAGGCAGTGAGAGCGGAAAGATCACCCGCTCGCCCTCCTCCGGTGCCGGCGAAATCTCCCTCGCCGGCGCTTGACGAACCCACACGAAGTTCTCACCCGGCAGGCGTCGCGTCCGGCGGAGGAACTCGACGTGGTCCTCGTGGACGTTCGAGCCGTCCCACGAGCTCGACAGCGCCATGGGAGCGACGCGGCGAGGAGCGAGATGATGCGACGGTGGAGGCGCGCATGACCCCGCTACGGCGGGACCAAAGGAACCGAGAGGCCCGACGGCGGAACGTCGCGGCAATGGGTTGCCGCGGCGGCGAAGGGAAGAAGAAGGAAGGAGAGAAGGGGTGGAGCGAGGGAGAGCGTGCGAGCCTCTGCCGCTCCCCCTCCTCCCCCTACTTATAGACCCGCGCGCGGAGCCGAGGAGGCGTGGCGTGGGGGAACGTGGGGATCAGATGCGCCCACTCCCCCACGTCCCGCGATTATTGCGCCCTGATGGCGTAATAAAACCGCCGCGGGAAGGCGAGCGGTCCGCGTGGGCCGCAGAAGATCCGTGCTCGGGCCGAGGCCTAGGAGTGGCGGGCCCGGGCCTGCGGCGGAGTCCCGTCGCGTGCGTGCACTGGCAGGACCTCCTTGCCACGTGGCCCGCGGGATGGCGTGCGGTCAGCTCGCAGGCCGACCCACGTTCCCGCCAATGAGAAACGGGGTTTCCCGAAGACGACGCGCACAAGCATAGCCGGCCCCTCAGGATAGGAAGCTGACCGAGCTTTTCGTCCTTTTGTCAGCCTCGAAGCTCGATCAGCTTCGGGGACTACTGTCAGAGTAAATAACCATGGGTAGCCTAGCCGGCTCCCCCTGGCCCTTCTTAAAAAATTACGAGCCGATCCGGCCCTCAAGAATCCAAGACATGGGGCCGCCTTCCCCTTGCCGGCTGTCTCCCAGGCCGGCTATCGGAAGGCAACCCGACTTTAGCCCTCATGAAGAAAGCCGCGGGAGGGCCGGCTCCGAGAAGCCGGCCGCGAGAAGGCCGACTCCAAGAAGCCGGCTCCCACAAAGCGGTCAAGATCGTACCCTCGAAGTCTGCATCCACATAACAGCGATGTGACGGGGCGTGGCTACAGTAAAGCCTGCCACCCCTGAATCCCGGAGCACGCCTGGCACAGTGCGCCGTACGGGTGGCCATGACCCGTCACGGCGCAGCACTATTGCCATGTTGACCCTGATGTCATCCACGACGGGCTGCCAGCGCGGCCCACGGGCGGTGGGCCCCTTCAGGCAGAGAGACACCCGAAGGCGGCCAGGCCTCCCCTAGTCGGCCCAAGACAGAGCCGGCTCCCCACAGCCGGCTTGCCACCTCCCTCGAAGGAGACGCCCCATTAAGGAGACAAGACGTGGTGAGGCTACAGCGATCACCCGCCGGACGGCGGCACTGTAGCCACGCCCACCTCGGCGAAGCCCTTGTCACCGGGATTGAGCTACAGTAACCAGCCGCCGACAAGGCCCTGGATAGTGGGGCCTGCCTGTTGACCAGGAGCCGGCAGCCGGCGGGACCCACAAGCCGGCGGGCCCCAGCAGCCAGCGCAGAAGCCGGCGAGTGTAGACACAGACGGCTGGGCCCCATGCCCAGCCAGATTACCATTGTACCCCCGGGGGTAGGCCTATATAAACCCCCCAGGACACCCATGCAAAGGGTTGATCCCTGCTAGTTTTAGACACCTCATAGGGAGGAGAAGAGAGCAAGCAGTGCCCTTCTTCCTCCTCTCGCCAAACAGCTCAAGGAGCATCGTGTAGCTACTTGTTCATCTAGTGATCATGCGGAGACCCCGCAGAGCAGCAGTAGGGGTGTTATCTCCACGGAGAGCCCCGAGGCTGGGTAAGATTCGCCGGCGTGCATGTCTTCGCCTCATCCCGCTTCCAGGCACTGGCGACGTCTTATTGGCTCCCACAATGATAAGCCACCCGTTGGCATATGTCGCACCTACCACCCGACACCACCACCATGAGAATGACATGTGGGACAGCCACATTTAAGGTCCGCATGTCATTTACTCGTAGGTCGGGCACTAAGCCACTGAAGTTCGACCCCGTGGGCCCCAAGATGGAAATGTAACTCCTGTGGTAGGCCTTGTGGTGCTCCCGCAGTACGAGCTCATGCCAAACCCGGAATTTGTTTCTTACTACTACTCCCAACTACTAGTAACGTACACGTGCATTGCATGCATGAAATTCTGGTGGTTTGTGTATTATGCTTCTACATGTGGAGTCTTCTAGATTCTATATGTGGCAAAATCTGGTGGAATGTAGATGATATCCAACGGCCAGTAGTTGCTCGGATTTTCCATCTTTGTACCATTGTATTGGCTTCATCCACGACCAACTTTCAAAGTTATTCACACACTATATAGGGGTATAGATATTTGGTTTGCAGCCTAAGGTTGCCACGCCTAAGCTTAGGTGTGCCACAAGTGCATCTGGTTGCGTTCTCGTCTCAGCATAGTTGTTCCCTCTTCATGCATTCTCAACTCAACACCCCTCTTCATGTATGCTCTCTTCATGCATGCTTCTAGTGTATTTGTGCTAAGCTAGTGTGGACTCATGCACCCTCCATACACTCTACCAAACACCCAAAAGTGGGTCGAGAAGGGAACTCTTGGGATCATGCACCCTTCATACACCCTACCAAACACACCAGGCATGTGTTTGGTTCATTGCTACACTTGTGGCTTGCCACACTTTTCTAGCTACATGGTCCACATGTCATAGACTCAACTTCTTCCCAAATCTTGCCACACTTGTGGTGGCCATTTTGTTAGCCACATTTTTTGTGGCAGACACACTTTGCCTAAGCTTAGTTGTGGCAAAGTTATTCATGAATGAAATTAAACCATGGAGTCTTCTAGATTCTACATGTGGCACAATCTGGTGGAATGTAGATGATATCCAACGGCTAGTAGTGCTCGCATTTGCCATCTTTGTACCGTCGGATTGGCTTCATCCAACGACCAACTTTCAAAGTTATTGACACACTATATAGGGAGTCTAGATATAGATGTGCCGGCCCGTTGCAATGGATCCAAAGTATATCTATTTAGTGGAGTGCACTCTAAACACATTATCTATTTATTTTCTCTAACCTTCCGTAGCCATGCAACCAAGCCACATAAGCTTCATGGGTGCCCCCCCACATCATATTATTCATACTACGTTGACTGAAAAAAGATAAATCACCCAAAACAAGATCTTCCCGTTTTTTGTTCCTACGATGCTGTGCTGTGCATGTACCTACTAGTTGTATAGTGGTAGTACTAGTTGTATGGTACAAACTTGGTACTAGTAGGAGTAGAGTAGTACGGAATACTCCTACTCTATCAATGAGCCCCATCTGACACCAAATTTGTTGGCTTCCTTGCTACAGCTAGATCTTCCCCACATTTCTGTTTTCCAACCCAGCAGCGGGCGGGGTGCGGTTTGCCAATAGTCGGTTTGCTCAACGAAGGTCCCACATGAAAGTGAAAACGCTAGGCGACATGCCTTCCCTAAGCTATATGTCGTGCCGGACGGGCCGTGGAGTACTCCTGATTCCCGGGCGTGTGAGGGGGGGGAGTGCGACGTGAACGCGACATGTCTTTTCCTTTTACTAGCAATGTGCCCATGTGTTGTGACGGATCCAAAGTAGTAGCATCATAGTACTTGTTCACAAACTTGAAAGAAATCACTCTTGTTTTGATATACTCCTAATATATTACTCCCTCCGTTCCTAAATATTTATCTTTTTAGAGATTACAAATGGACTATCACATACGGATTATATAGACATATTTTGAACTGTAGATTCACTCATTTTGCTCCGTATGTAGTCACTTATTGAAATCTCTAGAAAGACAAATATTTAGGAACAAAGGGAGTACTTTTCACTCAAAATATATTTCTCAGCCTGTTTTGATGAGGTGAGGGAGGGATGTGGTTGCTTTCAAGATAATAAGGGGTTTTCTGCAAATTCAAGCAGAGAAGTGGGCTATTGTTGCAAAAATACCACAACTTACCTAACAACCGTTAGATGTAGATCTAATGGTCAGAAACGACGGATGGCAGACACACCACCATCACCAACTGAGTCTTTTATAGGAGTAGGAGTAGTGAAACATGTATAAATTGTAACATTTTGGTTCTGCTCCTTGGCATGATTGATAGATAGAAATAACGATTAGAAACGCTAGGGCAGGGCTATTTCCGCCAGATAAGCAGGGTACGTAGTAGCTAGGTTGGTGCATCGTCGGTTTGGTCACACACGGTCCGACATGTTCTAGTGTTTCTAGCAAGATGCCTGCACGTTGCACGAAGTTGATGGAAAAGGTAAGCACAACTTATAAGTTGACGAATGGAGTACTAGTTATAGTGATGCATATAATTAAGCAAAGGGATCACACATGTCGGTATTGATTGGAACGAGAATGCAACAACACAATAAGAATTAAGGCCACGATGATGATGCGATCGCAGTGGTGGTTACATAAGGCAAGAAGAAAGATGCATCCATCAACGTATGACCTCCTCGTCCTCAAGTTAGTGCGCCGGGCCACCGACCGGCGGCTAAGGAGCGGTGGCTTTTGTGGCGAGGTCGAGGTGCTTCTGAGCAAAGGCATCCAAGGCTTCCAGCCGGTTGAGGAAGGCCAACGTCGTAGCATCCTCACTGGTCTTGTAGATACCTATGTACATGATTTGCTCATACACGTGGATGTGTAGGTCGATGAATTCTTGCAGGGCAAGGCGCCTCGCGGCGAGCGCGACCTGCAGGTGGACATTCTTCATGGCGTCGGCGACCAGTCGCAGGGCCACCAATGCTTGAAAGAGGTTCCGGCCATGGAGGCCGATTAGGGTGGTAGGCAATGAGGAGCCCGGGCGCGCGAGATGGAGGAGTACGACGATGTCGTCCGTGAGCTTCTCGAGGACGGTGAACTTGTTGGTGGTGGCAACGATCATCTGGTCCAACTGAGAGTCGTAGTTGGCGTCGACGACGGCCATCCACCAGCCATTCGCCAACACCGTCTGGAGACGATCCTCAGCGCCATGCCGCAGGCCGGCGTCGTGGACCATCTGGCATAGCCGCTGTCCGCTCACGCGCATCGCCACCATGGGTCTGGAGCGAGGACTTTTGCGCGTAGTGTAGGTGCTTAGGCAAATGCTTAGGTGCATATGATGTGGTAGATGCATTGGAATGGAGGGGCGCCTTTATATGAGGGAAAACTGCGTTGCATTCACATGGTGCAACCTCTTTTCCCGGTCCTCCCCCCATTACTTCCCTCATGCATTAATTGAAGGAGGATGCATTGGTTGTTCAACATTTTGGGAACCGCTACTCCCTCCCTCGTCTGCATTAAAGCCATATCGGGAACTCCACCGCCCGCTGTCAAATCGAATAGTACTGCGCTGCTCGCTGCACGCCCGATTGAACACGCCTCCTTGCCTCCATTAAACCCACATGCAAACCAAAAAAACCTACTCCGGCCACACGTCCGTTCATGAGCGGGCCGGAATTAAACGCAACACCGGCCGAGCTCCTCCTGTCTGCCCTCAGTTTAAGCGACGCCAGACACCGGCCAAGCTCCTACTGTCCGCCCTCTATTTACACGAGGCTAGATAGACATCGGGCAAGAATCGCACCCCTTCGCCGCTCCCCCATATCCTCCTTCACCATTTTCTCCACTCTTTCAATGGCTTCCGAGGAGCCGTTCTCTGGCATATTACCCGGCTGGGTGGCCCGCCGAGCCCTCCGGATACGGGCGAGGCCGCTCGGTGCTTCACCAACCTCACTTGGCCCGACGGAGCCAGTTGCCGCCCCAAGCAGGCGCGTGGTTCAGCAACTCGCCGCTCCAATTCAGCTCGATGAGGAGTGGCGAGTTGCTCCATGCCGGCACGGTGGCGAGCACACCGGTACGGGCGTCGTTGCTGCCGCGTCGTACCGCGCCACCAGTGTCTATGGGCGCGCCTCCCGTGCCTGCGGCAGCACCATGCAGGAAGAGACAGAAGCCGGGTGCGTGGAGAGCAATGAGTCGGTGGCCAACTTCTCCGTGTCCGCCGCCATCATCGAGGAGAAGTAGAACACGGGAGGCCGCCGCCACTTGGGTCCCATGAAGGCCACCGTCGAGGCGACGACTGCGCATTCAGGTGGTTTCTTTGCTACTTCATCTCTTCCGAGGACCTTCCTCGACCCTGCAAGTGTCTGCCAGACATGAGGAACACAAAGGGCCCCGCGGGCAGCCATTTAGATTATGTACTCCCTCTCCAGCTGGCGGGAAATATTTGTTCTAAGAATGGATAAATTGTATGTATCTTTAACTAAAATAAGTCTAGATACATCCATTTCTAGGACAAGTATTTACGGACGGAGGGAGTATTCATTACACGAAGAGAGCCGGATTAGCACCGCTTAGTTCATGTAAATATAATGAAATCCATCATGTTTATATGAAGATCCGGCTTTTTTATACGAAATCCTTCATGCTTACATGAAATCAGTCCGTGTTTGCATGAATTTCATCTGGTTGGTTAGAGTTGTGAAAATGTATGCCGCTGGCGTTTGATGTCGTCCTCCGCGGAAGGAAGAGGGAGGAAATTTGCCGGCTGCCGTTGGAGATGCTCTTATGCTGGAAATAATAGAGTGACATCCAATCCATTTGAGTTAATTGCGTGTATGATTGTCCCTCTATAAAAAGTTAATTGCATGTACAATGTACACGTGACTTGCAGGGTGGCTACAACTTCGTACAGCAAGTTAAAAAGAAACAAGTCCATCCGTAATCTTGTATTCTAAGTACTCTATGGGTTCCACTATCAGTACAGTAGTGAAAGAAGTATATATGAAATAAGTAATATATAATATAAAAATCTAAAGTTAAAGGCAGAATTCGAACTCATGTCATCGCGTTGCGAGCATCCGACGCTAACCAGTCTAGCACATTTTTGTTGTAGACCATGCTGGAGATATATCTCCATGTCTACTCTTATACTCCATGCATTCCTAAATACTCCCTCAGTTCCCAAATATAAGACCTTTTAGGGATTCCACTATAGAGTATATACGGAGCAAAATGAGTGAATCTACACTCTAAAGTATGTCTATATACATCCCTATGTAGTTTATAGTAGAATCTCTAAAAGGTCTTATATTCAGGAACGGAGGGAGTATTTGTCTTTTCAGATTTCAAATGGACTACCACATATGGATGTGTATGTAGACATATTTTAGAGTGTAGATTCACTCATTTTGCTCCATATGTAGTCACTTGTTGAAATCTCTAAAAAGACAAATATTTAGGAACGGAGGGAGTAGAAAACAGAGTTGGTGATGATGGTGTGCGTGCCATCCTCCAATATAGGCCGTAAGATTTATATCTAACGGATAGGAAGGAAACTATGGAAATTTTGCAAAAATATACCCACACCCCTCTCCATGTTCGCAAATACGGCCTTCCCTCATTCATCCTTTTCTCTCACAAGATAAACTACTCATACAAATGCATCTTGATGTTCCGTGCAACGCACGGGCATCTAGCTAGTTTCTTTTAAAATAGTTACTGGGTTGAAGTGATATATTTTATGTCTGCCCCGAATGATTTAAGATTCACTAGTAGTAACAAAGAAAAGGTTGCCTTGTTAATTAACAGTAAACAGGGTGAAAACTATCACATGAGGCCGGTAAAAATGAGGCACACTGGGTTCAGCGTCATCATCACTACAGTTGTGCGCGCGCGAGAAGTCTAAATATCGAGGGGGCTACTGAGCGAGGCACAAAGACACAATGTCCGAGAGAGAAACCAATTGACAGATTATGATCAGATCGAGTTGTCACCCTTCTGCTGTCATTGTTGGGGTGGGGAGGGGGAGGAGAGAAAGACGTACCGAGAGTGTGCGCGGTAGGCACAGAGGCACAACTAGCGAGTGTGTGTGTGTGTTTGAAAGAAGAGTAGATAGATTACTATTAAGATCGAGGTGCCACCCTACTCCTTCGGCGTCGGGTAGTGTGTGTGTGTGTGTGTGTGCATGTGTGTGTGTGTGTGTTTGAGAGAGAAGCCAGTTGATAGATTAGTATCAAGATCAAGGTGTCACTCTACTCCTTCGGTGTTGGGAAATGTGTGTGTGTGGTTGTGTGGGTGTGGGTGGGTGTGTTGGGGGGGGGGCAGTGACACATACATATCTCTACTCTTATGAAAAACAAAGTTGGTGATGATGGTGTTCCTGCCATCCTGCAATATAGGCCATCCGATTTATATCCAGTGGATAGGAAGGAAATTGTGGCAATTTTGCAAAAAGATACCCACACCCCTCTCAGCATTTGCAAATAAGGCATTCCCTCGTTCTTCCTTTTTTCCCACAAGATAAACTACTCATACAAATGCATCTTGATGTTCCGTGCAACGCATGTGCATCTTGCTAGTAGGGAGAAGGAGTTTGTGTGACACATATCTAGCTATATTAAGGGATAGGTAGATAGCATTTGTGCGAGGCATACTTAAAGCATCATGAAGATAAACAAAATTGGGTGCATGCAAATGCAAGCATGTGTGTGTGAGAGAGAGAGAGAGAGAGCGAAATCTCAAAACAAAAGGTGCTCTGCTGGAATCCCATTGTATGTATTCATATGGTTCCGGAACTCAAGTTAACCTTAGGCATATGTGTGAGAGACATTATTATACTTTGAGACATTAGTGGCAGTGGGTGGGCGGAATTAAAGGGGTGGGCGTGTTCGACAGAGAGAGCGTGTGTGTTTTTGTGTGAGAGACTTGTAGGACAGGGTAGAAAGACGAATTCTAACCTTGATGGAGGGAGAGAAATACACGAAGTGCGCGTATGTGATTCCGATGCCCATAGGGAAGTGAGATATGTATGCGTGTGAGAGAGATTGCACAATTCATTCACAAATCACTATCTAGCGATCGTGGACGTGCATCGCTTGAACATAAATCAATATCTACTTCATATCGTGGCCAAAGGTACAATATCGATTCAACGCTATAAAGATTGGACACTCACGTATCACATTTTTTTCTATTTAAATAAACCTTTTCAGCTGTGCATGCCAAAGTTACAGTGATGTTTCTTCAAACAACCAATGTAGCTATCATGTACATGCACCATTGTTACTCTTGCATTCAAAATCATTAGTCTTGGATGATTTAAGGTTCTATTATGAAGTAATATATGTAATATTCATATACGAATTCAACGGGTACGCAATTTATGAAATGGAGGCTATGTAATATATGAGGTAACACTTTTAAGTAGCAGACTAATCCATTTCTTTTTGTGCGCCTCTACACTAACACGTCAATGCATTATGTTTAAAGTAAATAACCAATTGCACTAAATTATCTATTTACACAAGAAATACATAGGCTGAGCGTTTGATCCCTTTTTTGTGAACGCGCCACTACACCCATAGGATTGGCCGTGCCCGTGTGAACGTCCAAGTTATCAGCGCATCATCCCGAGTTATTGTCTTTTTTCCTGGGGTGGACTTCACACCAGTTATTAACTGCTGACGCGTGCCCCGTGTACACAGTCTCGCATGACCTTCCCGCTAGCACGGTCCAAAATTAGTTGAAACTGGATACGAACGATCCCGCGGGCGGCAAAATCTCCCGCCTCCTTCTAAAATTTCTGCCACCTTAGTCTTTAGCATGCGAAATTCCCCTTTTGTCCTTGGTGCACGGAGACGAACAGTTACAATACCGCCCTCATCTACATAATAGGTCGGGGCTGCTTTGGTAACTTCCGGTTCCCCCCACTACAGGGTACCCCCATTTCCTCTCCCCCTCCCACAAAAATGACTAACTCCACAGCACTAGAGCATCTTACATCACGCCACCCGTACTTCATCGGCCTTTCTCCCCTCCCCTCTCAAAACCCTAGCCTGCTCATCCACCGGCGTACCAGAGCCCATTCACTGCCAGCGGCGTCCACCTCGCCGGATCTACTTCTGCGGTCGCATCTACCCCTCCCACCTCGCCTAGAAACAAGTAGACTACTCATCCACCACTGTACCAGAACCCATTCAGTGCCGGCCTTGTCCACGGTGCCGGATCTGCTTCATCGGTACTCTCCTCAACCGCAGCGCATCTGCAGCGGCTCATTCGTACTCCCCACCGGAGACGCTTCGTCCATACCCCCCCCCCGGAGTTGCCCACCGATGCCCCCGTCGACGGCCTCTGATCCTCTTCGCCGACACCTTCCTCAACCCTACCAGAGCCGCTTCGCTGA
Source organism: Triticum urartu (assembly GCF_003073215.2). NCBI lineage: Eukaryota > Viridiplantae > Streptophyta > Magnoliopsida > Poales > Poaceae > Triticum > Triticum urartu. The sequence goes on from NC_053025.1 coordinate 424,574,333, forward strand.
CACCATCGTCAACCCCACCGGAGTAGCTTCGCCTATACCATTCTCAACCCTACCAGGTCCGCTTGCCAACTCACAAGTCCACGGCCTCAGATCCGCTTCCTCGCACCCTCATCCAACCTATGGAGCAGCTTCTGATGCCCCGTCCACGGCTGCAGATCCGCATCGTCGACACCATCCTTATCCCAACCACCGGAGCAGCTTCACCTACGCCCTCGTCCACGGACACAGATCCTCTTAGCCCACACCATAGTCCACCCTACCGGAGCCGCTCCACAAACACCCTACTCGACGGTTCTAGATCTCCTTACCGGACCCCGACAGCCAGCGCAGCATCATCACCCTTCACATTTCTAACCTGATTCCCACTGTCTGGCACGATGCCAAGCACCCGCCACGGCTTAGGTACTTGTCACCTTTAAACCCGTCCAGCATCACCCGCCCGATGTACTTCAAATATACTAACAGGTCGTTGTTACCTGTTATGCAGCTGGAAAAAACTACAAGGACGATGTTTCTTCTGGATCTAATAGCTTGGCCAACCAAGATCCTGGACTGAGGCATTGCTATGATCTTGTAAGTGCGTCTCTCTCTCTCTTGTATTGTTCTATGCCTACCAGCGTGCTTTGCTAGGATTTTCGACTAGTAATCCCTTTGTGCAGACAATGATTTCTACTACTGGCTGCTAAATTAGATATGTAGATGTCATACATGATACTACCTCGTACCTCCGTTCCTAAATATAAGTCTTTCTAGAGATTCCACTATAGGCTACATACGGAGCAAAATGAGTGAATCTACACTCGAAAATGCATCTATATACATCTGTATGTGGTCCATACTGGAATCTCTACAAAGACATATATTTAGGAATAGAGGCAGGTCATTACACAAAATCATAGGTGGCATGTAGGAATTCTAGTGCACTACATTAGGCTCCCTTAGAGTGCCTGCTAGTCCAGCACACCGAATCATGGCTAGTTTATCCTACGCACACAATCATTAATTGGTGGTTTAAATATGTGCAAGGGGTATGCAATGTATTATCATGTAGAGATGTCTGAAATTAGCCGTGTCAACTTGCAGATAGGGTTAGACAATGAGAAAGTACAAGATGTATGTGGCAATTTCATGGAACATCGCAAAAAAAAGGAGAGGCAGTGGTGAGCCTATACAGTGTGCTATGGTACGTCACTCCTCCATTGCAATCATCGTGACATGTTATTTATATGTCAGTTCTATTGGCCAAGTTTCTTAGGGACAGTTATTACGAGTTATCCTAAGAAAATAAGCACCTGTGAGTATAAGCTCCATGTAATAAGCCAACCAGTTATTTTCATTGTGTTTTCAGCTTATCTTTGGTATGATCAGTGAAAAGTCTAGATTGCATTATATTTTTTCATTTTGCTGCCCATATGAAAATTAATTTGACTTGCAAACATAACAAATTGAACCCAATGCAGTAATTAATATGATAGGAAAACAGACCATCACTATTTTCTCAAAATGCAAATACAAAGATACCATCTACTTGGCACAATCTACTTTGGTCAATGTTTTCCATAGAGATCCCATTGCCTAATTTAAACGAAGAATGCATGACCCACATTTAAATGAAGAACAATTATTTATTGAAATTTTATGGTCCAAGTGGCTGGTTATTATCATATAGCATCACCACTTGAAACCATCATATAGCAGCAGCAGCTCATAGCAACTCATCATACAGCAGCAGCAGTGTGCAATTCATCATATACCAACAGAAGCTCATAGCAATTCATCATATAGCAGCAGCAGGAGCAGCTCATAGCAATTCATCATATAGCAGCAGCAGGAGGAGCAGCTCATAGCAATTCATCATATAGCATCAGCAGGAGCAGCTCATAGCAAATCATCATACAACAGCAGCAGGAGCAGCTTATAGCAACTCATCATATAGCAGTAGCAACAGCTCATAGCAGTTCATCATATAGCAGCAGCAACAGCTCATAGCAATTCATCATATAGCAGCACCAGCTCATAGCAATTCATCATATAGCAGCAGCAGGAGCAGCTCATAGCAATGCATCATATAGCAGCAGTAGAAGCAGCTCATAGCAATTCAGCGTATAGTGGATCAGACTGAAAATTTGGCAAAAAAATCAGAGGAGATCCTCACCTTGTTGGATGAGCTCATCCTTCAACAACACCTCAAGGCCAAGGCCTGGGAGGTGGGGAGGGGGAATAAGGTGCCTTCTGCTGCAGTGTGGCATCGGCCATAGTTGTGCAGCGCCTGCCGGAGTAGTGCGTTGGACGGACCACAGTGATGCAGCTGCTGGAGACCATGAGAATGAGCAGCGGCGCCAGAGGGAGGATAAGCCAGGGAGATTTGCCCCTACCCACCAGCCATGTAGCCTAGCTGGACAGAGCATTGTCGAGGACCAGGCAAGATGGGACCAGTGGCGACGGCTCGCTAGAGTGACCCTAGTGCTGCAGGCAGGGGATCGAGGTAGAGGGAAAGGGGAGAGGAGATGCAAGCGGGCAGGGCAATGAACGCTTGCGTGCTTGTTTTTACTTGAGGGTGAGGTGTGACACGGGAGTCAGCAATTGCATTTTGAGTGTAATATAGGCAGACAACAGAGTCATTTCACTATTCCCCTTCCCTTCAATTTTTAGTGAGGTTCTACCCGAAACACCCCCTTCCAAAGCGAAATTAGTTAAGCCCAAGCCCATAACTCAAAAGTGACTTCTTTACATCTTTTATGGCTTATTTTTACAATAAGCCCTAAAAAGGCGGAATAGAACTGGCCCTTAACCTGCAATTCAATTGTGCGTGCAATGATGAATCACTCCTACCTGCTATAGTGTACATTTAGGCATCATCCTACATGGCATAACCTAATACATGTGCATTCCATTGTACAATCTAGAATATGCAATGTTTATGTTAGTTCATACGTTGCACATGATGTTTAAATGCCCCTTAAATCTGGTCAGTCAAGTGATGGTCTTTAAGCCTCCTTCTTTGCTTCTTTTTTTGATATGTAAGATTTGCTCACACATATGTTCAATTGCTTGTTTGCATCAGCCAGCCATACTAGGACTGTTTGCTTTGATTACTTGTTGTTCTTGACCTAACACTCTAACAGAGCTTGTCAACAATTTAAACACTAAGGGCTGCTGTAGTGGGGCCTTTTCTAACTCATAGGTGACATAAAGGTTTGGCTGTACACTAAAGTAGGCTCTCCAAGAGTACCTGGAGATCCAGTTCGAAAGTAGTGCAGACATAGTAAATGCTCATTTCATTGTGTGCAAGTGCAAGAGATGCGTCATGTTTCATTATGTGGTGTTGTTTTGTTATAATCTCATCCTTTTGTGTTCACAGATCGGAAAGTATGCATATTTATCTTCCAAGGAGACGAGTAACTAGTTTGTGTCACCTTGTAGAGGGGGTGCAATGAAGATAAGATTGAGGATTTCCAAGTACAAGATGTTAGGAAGGAGCCTTGCAAAAGAAGTAGGAGCTACGCTGAGCCTCTTCAACCTGGTAAGGTAAGTCACTGTATGCAACTCAACAATTCAATTCCTTGTTTGTTTCAGGCATAGTTAATTTGCTCTTTTCAATTGCTTTATTTGTCCTCAGTTAGTGAGATGCCCAAAGAATGATGTCTGATGTTGGGTACTTGTATAACTATTAGTTCACATAATTAAAGGCCTTACCATTTAATAACTCTGGCGAAGTGTGCCTGAAGCTTTGAAGTCTATTAACCAACTATTATTGCATGAGGCTCACAATCTAGTTTATACTAGGCTAATGATTGCATAGTTTTGCTTGCTGTAGTATGTTTGTATGAAACCCTCTGCTATTCATTATGTTCCCTAAGACATTAATTGAGCTACAGAATGGCCAACTGCTTGCTTACTTCTACGGAACGTGATGTCTAAATTTGTAACTTGTCTGTCTTTTGGATTGGGCCCCAACATCATGCTCCTCTAGTGAGCAAAGAGAGATTTCTGTATGCAGGCTGCACAAACTACCTTTTTAATAATTTTTAAAATATCACCTGCTTATGCTTCATGACGTGTAACATTATTGTTAGTCCTGTTTTGCCATGTACAAAATAGTCTGTCTTGCTTGCTTCACTGTTGTAACTATATTTTTGCCCTAGTCATGTGTACTTACAGAAACATTTCAGGATGAAGTGACATCAACACAAAGATCTGCGAGCAGTGCAGCATGGCCGTTACCGAATAATTATGGATTGGAATTGGAATGTGCTGATGTTCTCGAGCATCAACTAGAGGTGGCAAGACAACGTGTACATGATTCTCAACGTACAATCAACAAGTTGAGACTGGACATGTAGGTATTAGATGCAGGAGTCAAAAAAATGAAACAAGACACTGAGGTAACAACGAAGGAATTGGAGATTTTGCAGACTGAAATTTGTGCTATCTAAATCCGGCCAATCCTATTTTCTAAAGAGATTATAGTTCAAATGGTAAGTTATGTTGATGCGTGTCCATGATGTAGGAGATGTATTTGACCAGTGTATATAATTTGCTGTTTGTGTATGCTTTATTATCACTACTGCCGAACCATAATGCCTAGTGGGTATAATCGGCTATAATTTCTTTATTGTATAGTGTAGGATTATTCTACATTTCTATGCCTTAGTCTCTTTATTGTATAGTGTATGTTTCTAGAGGTGATAGTATAGAGTAGGATAATTCTTTGAATATGCTATATCGTTCAAATGGGGGCCAACTCGCCCAAACGTTGTAGTGACCATGGCCCTCCACAGGCCGTACGATCCATGGGCCATCTACGGGACGGACGATCCATGGCCTTCTATGGCCGTCGAATCTGTGGGCCTTCTATGGGCTGTCGGATCCATGGGCCTTCTATCGGTTGTCGGATCCATGGGCCTTCTATGGGCCATCGGATCAATGGGCCTTCTATGGGCCATTGGATCAATGGGGCTTCTACGGGCCGTCTCATCTATGGGCCTTGTACGGGTCGTATAAGGGGCCGTAAATGGGCTAGAGTGGAAATCATACGTTTTATGGGCTGACCATAACGGGCCTTTAATAGGCTGTATTTGATGATGCTATGAAAATGGCCTAACAGATTAACGGGCCACAAATGGGCCGACTGTATCCACGGGCAGTGTTTGGTCCACAAGCAGAAAAGGCCAGTAACGGGCCGTAAGTAACCGAATGCTTGAAATGAGCCCAAGAATAAATGGGCCCTGAGAAGGCCGAAAGGTAACACGGGCTAGAAATGACCCAATGGAATAATGGGCCGCTAATGGGTATAAAGCGATACACTGTTCATTACGGGCCGGTTTCACCACGGGTCGTTAATGGGCCAAGAGTTACAAAGGGACTCATTTGGGCCGAAATACATCATGGGCCATACATGGGCCGGAAGTTACAATGGGCTGGAATCATATTGGACGGCCCAGATGACGCTACTGGGCCTAATTCTGGTAGGCCGTAACGGGCCATGAGTTAGCGTGCTGTAAATGGGCTATATGCGAACATGCCGTTAACAGGCCTTTCCGTGGGCCAGCCCGCCACCTTTTGACCAAGTCAAAGGGGTCGACCTTTTCATAGGAATGGGCCTCTGTTGGGACGTGCCACGTGTCGACGTATCATAGGCGCCTTGGGTCCAATAGTGGATGACATCTGTCCCAACGGTGAGCCGACACATGTTTCCTCCAGCCAATGATGATTATACACGTGGAAAATCCCATTGGTCGGGGCTGTTAACGGGTTACCGGATCCAAAACCGGACCCGATAGCTTAACGGCGTTCCGTTACGGTGGATGTCACGTGTCGGTCACCCTTGAGGAAAGCACTTTTGTGATGCGCTATATATCGTCATGGAAGTGGACACTTCCGTGACGATAATTTTGGTAATGTCATGGAACACTTCTACGACAGCACAGGTATGACTATCTTGATTCTGTCATAAAATTGTCATGGATGTACATGCATGACAAAAACGCGACCTACTGTGACAAACACGTATCATCACGGAAGTGTATTTTTTTTGTAGTGACCCAGGCCCATGAGAATGCCAAGCTGTTTAAAGAAAAGGTTAAAGGATGGCATGACAAAAGGATACAAAAATGTGAGTTTAATGTAGGTGATTATGTATTGTTATACAACTCTCGTTTAAGATTTTTTGCTGGAAAACTCCTCTCTAAATGGGAAGGTCCTTACGTTATCGAGGAGGTCGATCGTTCTGGTGCCATAAAAATCAACAACTTCAAAGGCACAAATCCGAGGGTGGTGAACGGTCAAAGAATCAAACATTATATCTCAGGTAATCCTATAAATGTTGAAACTAATGTTATTGAAATCGTAACCCTGGAGGAGTATATAAGGGACACCTTCCAGAACATTTCAGCCTCCAAAAAGGAAGAGGTATGTGGTAAGGTAAGTAAACCGACTCCAAAACAGTTCTAATAGCAATTTTTCTCCGTTTTGGAATATTTTATGTATAAAGGTAAGTAATAAAGAAATAGAGGTTTTCACGTATAAATATACTATCTTGGACATATTTTATGATTGTGAGCACTCATTAAAATATGACATGCTAAAAAGTTGATGTTGGACAAGGAAGACAATGTAACGGGTTATGCTTTCTTACATCCGAAATAAATTATATTGTCATGGATCATCCAACATGTTGAGCTTGCCTTTCCCCCTCATGCTAGCCAAATTCTTCGCACCAAGTAGAGATACTACTTGTGGTTCCAAGTGTCCTTAACCCAGTTTTTCCATGAGAGTCCACCATATCTACCTATGGATTGAGTAAGATCCTTCAAGTAAGTTGTTATTGTTGCAAGCAATAGAAATTGCTCTCCAAATATGCATGATTTATTAGTGTGGAGAAAATAAGCTTTATATGATCTTGTGATGTGGAAGAAATAAAAGCGACGGCCCGCATAATAAAGGTCCATATCACAAGTGGCAATATTAAGTGACGTTCTTTTGCATTAAGATTTTGTGCATCCAGCCATAAAAACACATGACAACCTCTGCTTCCCTCTGCGAAGGGCCTATCTTTTATTCTTGTCTTATACTTCATACAAGAGTCATGGTGATCTTCACCTTTCCTTTTTACATTTTATCCTTTGGCAAGCATAGTGTGTTGGAAAGAACCTGATATATATAACTAATTGGATGTGAGTTTTCATGAACTATTATTGTTGACATTACCCTTGAGGTAAAAGGTTGGGAGGCAAAACTATAAGCCCCTATCTTTCTCTATGTCCGATTAAAACTTCATACCCTTAAGTATTGCATGAGTGTTAGCAATTGTGAAAGACTAAATGATAGTTGAGTATGTGGACTTGCTGAAAAGCTCTTATATTGCCTCTTTCCGATGTTATGATAAATTGCAATTTCTTCAATGACTGAGATTATAGTTTGTTAGTTTTCAATGAAGTTTCTGATTCATACTTGAAATTGTGAATGAATTGTTACTTTAGCATAAGAAATCATATGACAATATGTCCGTGTTGTTATTCTAAGAATGATCACGATTCCCTCATGTTCGTATTTTATTTTATTGACACTTCTATCTCTAAACATGTGGACATATTTTTCAATATCGGCTTCCGCTTGAGGACAAGCGAGGTCTAAGCTTGGGGGATTTGATACGTCCATTTTGCATCAGGCTTTTATATCGATATTATTGCATTATGGGCTCTTATTACACATTATGTCACAATACTTATGCCTATTCTCTCTTATTTTACAAGGTTTACACGAAGAGGGAGAATGCCGGCAGCTGGAATTCTGGGCTGGAAAAGGAGCAAATATTAGAGACCTATTCTGCACAACTCCAAAAGTCCTGAAACTCCACGGGAGTCATTTTTAGAATATACAAAAATTATTGGGCGAAGGAAGCACCAGAGGGGGCCACCCACCATCCATGAGGGTGGGGGCGCACCCTACCCCCTGGGCGTGCCCCCTGTCTCGTGGGCCCCCTGGCAGGCCTCCGGTGCCCATCTGTGGCTATATGACGTCTTTCGCCCTGGAAATAATCATAAGCAAGCTCTCTGGACAAAACTCTGCCGCCACAAGGCGGAACCTTGGTGGAACCAATCTAGGGCTCCGACGGAGCTGTTCTGCCGGGGAAACATCCCTCCGAAAGGGGGAAATCATCACCATCATCGTCACCATCGATCCTCTCATCGGGAGGGGGTCAATCTCCATCAACATCTTCACCAGCACCATCTCATCTCAAACCCTAGTTCATCTCTTGTATCCAATCTTTGTCCCAAAACCTTAGATTGGTACTTGTGGGTTGCTAGTAGTGTTGATTACTCCTTGTAGTTGATGCTAGTTGGTTTATTTGGTGGAAGATCATATGTTCAGATCCTTTATGCATATTAATACCCCTCTGACTATGACCATGAATATGCTTTGTGAGTAGTTACGTTTGTTCCCGAGGACATGGGAGAAGTCTTGCTATAAGTAGTCATGTGAATTTGGTATTCGTTCGATATTTTGATGAGATGTATGTTGTCTTTCCTCTAGTGGTGTCATGTGAACGTCGACTACATGACACTTCACCATTTTTTGGGACTAGGGGAAGGCATTGGGAAGTAATAAGTAGATGATGGGTTGCTAGAGTGACAGAAGCTTAAACCCTAGTTTATGCGTTGCTTCGTAAGGGGCTGATTTGGATCCATATGTTTCATGCTATGGTTAGGTTTACCTTAATACTTCTTTTGTAGTTGCAGATGCTTGAAAGAGGGGTTAATCATAAGTGGGATGCTTGTCCAAGTAAGGGCAGTACCCAAGCACCGGTCCACCCACATATCAAATTATCAAAGTACCAAACGCGAATCATATGAACGTGATGAAAACTAGCTTGACGATAATTCCCATGTGTCCTCGGGAGCGCTTTCCTTTATATAAGAGTTTGTACAGGCTTGTCCTTTTCTAAAAAAAGGATTGGGCCATCTTGCTGCACCTTATTTACTTTTGTTACTTGTTACCCGTTACAAATTACCTTATCACAGAACCATCTGCTACCGATAATTTCAGTGCTTGCAGAGAATACCTTATTGAAAACTACTTATCATTTCCTTCTCCTCCTCATTGGGTCCGACACTCTTACTTATGGAAAGGACTACGATAGATCCCCTATACTTGTGGGTCATCAATGATCCATTCTTAGCAACGAATATCTTGCCTTGGGATCTGTGATAGAAGGTGTACCCAACAGTCTCCTGTGGGTATCCTATGAAGACACATTTCTCCGATTCGGGTTCAAGCTTATCAGGTTCAAGCTTTTTCACATAAGCATCGCAGACCCAAACTTTAAGAAACGACAACTTGGATTTCTTTCCAAACCAAAATTCATAAGGTGTCGTCTCAATGGATTTTGATGGTGCCCTATTTAACGTGAATGCAGTTGTCTCTAAAGCATAACCACAAAACGATAGCGGTAAATCAGTAAGAGACATCATAGATCGTACCATATCTAATAAAGTGAGGTTACGACATTCGGACACACCATTATGCTATCGTGTTCCAGGTGGCATGAGTTGCGAAACTATTCTGTATTGTTTCAAATGAAGACCAAACTCATAACTCAAATATTCACCTCCATGATCAGATCGTAGAAACTTAATTTTCTTGTTACGATGATTTTCCACTTCACTCTGAAATTCTTTGAACTTTTCAAATGTTTCAGACTTATGTTTCAATAGGTAGATATACCCATATCTACTCAAATCATCTGTGAAGGTAAGAAAATAACGATACCCGCCGCGAGCATTAACACTCATCAGACCACATACATCAGTATGTATTATTTCCAACAAGTCTGTTGCTCGCTCCATTGTTCCGAAGAACGAAGTCTTAGTCATCTTTCCCATGAGGCATGGTTCGCAAGCATCTAGTGATTCATAATCAAGTGATTGCAAAGCCCATCAACATGGAGTTTCTTCATGCACTTTAGACCAATATGACCTAAACGGCAATGCCACAAATAAGTTGCACTATCATTATTAAACTTATATCTTTTGGCTTCAATACTATGAACATGTGTATCATTACTATCAAGATTTAGTAAAAATAGACCACTCATTAAGTGTGCATGACCATAAAAGATATTAATCATATAAATAGAACAACCATTAATCTCTGATTTAATTGAATAACCGTCTCACATCAAACAAGATCCAAATATAATGTCCATGCTCAACGCTGGCACCAGATAACAATTATTTAGGTATAAAACTAATCTCAAAGGTAGATGTAGAGGTAGCATGCCGACGGCGACCACATAGACTTTGGAACCATTTCCCACGCGCATCGTCACCTCATCCTTAGCCAATCTTCACTTAATCTGTAGCCCCTGTTTCGAGTTGCAAATGTTAGCAACTGAACCAGTATCAAATACCCAGGCGCTGCTGCGGGCATTAGTAAGGTACACATCAATAACAAGTATATCAAATATACCTTTCACTTTGCCATCCTTCTTCTCCACAAAATACTTGGCGCAGTTCACCTTCCAGTGACCAGTTCCTTTGTAGTAGAAGCACTCAGTCTTAGGCTTAGGTCCAGACTTGGGCTTCTTCACTTGAGCAGCAACTTGCTTGCCGTTCTTCTTGAAGTTCCCCTTCTTCCCTTTACCCTTTTTTCTTGAAACTGGTGTTCATGTTGACCATCAACACTTGATGCTCCTTCTTGATTTCTACCTCCGCAGCCTTTAGCATTGCGAAGAGCTCGAGAATTGTCTTATCCATCCCTTGCATATTATAGTTCATCACGAAGCTCTTGTAGCTTGATTGAAGAACTTTGTCAATGACACTATCATCAGGAAGATTAACTCCCAGCTAAGTCAAGTGGTTGTGGTACCCAGACATTCTGAGTATATGTTCACGGACAGAACTATTCTCCTCCATTTTGCAGCTGTAGAACTTATTGGAGACTTCATATATCTCAATCCGGGCATTTGCTTGAAATATTAATTTCAACTACTGGAACATCTCATATGCTCCATCACGTTCAAAATGTCGTTGAAGTCTCGGTTCTAAGCTGTAAAGCATGGCACACTGAACTATCGAGTAGTCATCAGCTTTTCTCTGCCAGATGTTCATAACATCTCATGTTGCTCCTGCAGTGGGTTTGTCACCTAGCGTTGCTTCCAGGACGCAATTCTTCTATGCAACAATGAGGATAATCCTCAAGTTACGGACCCAGTCCGTATAATTGCTACCATCATTTTTCAACTTAGCTTTCTCTAGGAACACATTAAAATTCAACGGAACAACAACACGGGCCATCTATCTACAACAACATATACATGCAAAATACTATCAGGTACTAAGTTCATGATAAATTAAAGTTCAATTAATCATATTACTTAAGAACTCCCACTTAGATAGACATCCCTCTAATCATCAAAGTGATAATGTGATACATATCAACTAAACCATGTCCGATCATCACGTGAGATGGAGTAGTTTTCCATGGTGAACATCACTATGTTGATCATATCTACTATATGATTCACGCTCGACCTTTCGGTCTTAGTGTTCTGAGGCCATATCTGCATATGCTAGGCTCATCAAGTTTAACCCGAGTATTCTGCGTGTGCAAAACTGGCTTGCACCCGTTGTATGTGAACGTAGAGCTTATCATACCCGATCATCACATGCTGTCTCAGCACGATGAACTGTAACAACGGTGCATATCAGGGAGAACACTTGTACCTTGAAATTTAGTGAGAGATCATCTTATAATTCTACCGCTGAACTAAGCAAAATAAGATGCATAGAGGATAAACATCATATGCAATCAATATAAGTGATATGATATGGCCATCATCATTTTGTGCCTTTGATCTCCATCTCCAAAGCACTGTCATGATTACCATCGTCACCGGCTTTACACCTTGATCTCCATCATAGTATCGTTGTCGTCTCGCCAACTATTGCTTGTATGACTATTGCTACCACTTAGTGATAAACTAAAGCAATTACATGGTGATTGCATTTCATACAATAAAGCGACAACCATATGGCTGCTGTCAGTTGCCGATAACTATGTTACAAAACATGATCATCTCATACAACAATTTATATAATCACGTCTTGACCATATGAAATCACAACATGCCCTGCAAAAACAAGTTAGACGTCCTCTACTTTGTTGTTGCAAGTCTTACGTGGCTGCTACAAGCTGAGCAAGAACAATTCTTACCTACGCATCAAAAACCACAATGCGGTGTAGTGATTTCTTTTTGATCTTTTGAAAGAACCCCGTTCATTGAATCCGATTCAACTAAAGTTGGAGAAACTAACACCCACTAGCCACCTATGTGTGAAGCACGTCGGTAGAACCAGTCTTGCGTAAGCGTACGCGTAATGTCGGTCTGAGCCACTTCATCCAACAATACCCCTAAATCAAGAATCAACTAGTGACGACAAGCAATATGTATATACCCACGCCCACAACTCCTTTGTGTTCTACTCGTGCATATAACATCTACACAAAGACCTGGCTCGGATGCCACTGTTGGGGAAGGCAGTAATTTCAAAAAAATTCCTACGCACACGCAAGATCCATCTAGGTGATGCATAGCAATGAGAGGGGATATAGTTGTCTATTTACCCTCGTAGACCGTAAGCAGAAGCGTTATGACAACACGGTTGATGTAGTCGTACGTCTTCATGATCCGACCGATCCTAGAACCGAAGGTGTCGTACCTCCGCGATCTGCACACGTTCAGCTCGGTGATGTCCCATGAACTCTAGATCCAGCTGAGGTCAAGGGAGAGTTTCGTCAGCACGACGGCATGATGAAGGTGATGATGAAGTTACCGACACAGCGCTTCGCCTAAGCACTACAACGATATGACCGGGGTAGAATTCTGTGGAGGGGGGCACCGCACAGGGTTAAACAATCAACTTGTGTCTCTATGGGGTGCCCCCTGATAACCTACAAGTATAGGGGATCGCAACAATTTTTGAGGGTAGAGTATTCAACCCAAATTTATTGATTCGACACAAGGGGAGTAAAAGAATACTCTCAAGTATTAACATTTGAGTTTTCAATTCAATCGCACCTGAAAGACTTAATATCTGCAGTAAAGTATTTAGTAGCAAAGTAATATGGAAGTAACGGTAACAGTGGCAAAAGTAACAATATTGGTTTTGTAGTGATTGTAACAGTGGCAATGGTAAAGTAACTAAGCAAAGATCAATATGTGAAAATCTAATAGGCAATGGATTAGTGATGGATAAATATGTCGGATGTGATTCCTCATGCAACAGTTATAACATAGGGTGACACAGAACTAGCTACAGTTCATCAATGTAATGTAAGCATGTATTCCGAATATAGTTATACATGCTTATGGAAAAGAACTTGCATGACATCTTTTGTCCTACCCTCCCGTGATAGCGGGGTCCTATTGGAAACTAAGGGATATTAAGGCCTCCATTTAATAGAGTACCGGAACAATGCATTAACACTTAGTGAATACATGAACTCCTCAGACTATAGTCATCACCGGGAGTGGTCCCGATTATTGTCACTTCGGGGTTACCGGATCATAACAAATAGTAGGTGACTATTGACTTGCAAAATAGGATCAAGAACTCACATATATTCATGGAAACATAATAGGTTCAAATCTGAAATCATGGCACTCGGGCCCTAGCAACAAGCATTAAGCATAGCAAAGTCATAGCAACATCAATCTCAGAACATAATGGATACGAGGGATCAAACCCTAACAAAACTAACTCGATTACATGATAAATCTCATCCAACCCATCACCGTCCAGCAAGCCTACGATGGAATTACTCACGCGCGGCAGTGAGCATCATAAAATTGGTGATGGAGGAAGGTTGATGATGACGATGGCGACGGATTCCCCTCTCCGGAGCCCCAAACGGACTCCAGATCAGCCCTCCCGAGAGATATTAGGGCTTGGTGGCGGCTCCATATCGTAAAACGTGACGAATCCTTCTCTCTGATTTTTTTCTCCCCGACCGTGAATATATAGAGTTGGAGTTGAGGTCGGTGGAGCATCAGGGGGCCCACGAGACAGGGGGCGCGCCCCAAGGGGTGGGCGCGCCCCCACCCTCATGGATAGGGTGTGGGCCCCCTTACGTAGATTCTTTTGCCAGTATTTTTTATATATTCCAAAAATATTCTCTTTGAAGTTTCAGGTTATTCCGAGAACTTCTATTTCTCCACAAAAATAACACCATGGCAATTTTGCTGAAAACATCGTCAGTCCGGGTTACTTCCATTCAAATCATGCAAGTTAGAGTCCAAAACAAGGTCAAAAGTGTTTCGAAAAGTAGATACGATGGAGACGTATCAACTCCCCCAAGCTTAAACCTTTGCTTGTCCTCAAGCAATTCAGTTAACAAACTGAAAGTGATAAAGAAAAAACTTTCACAAACTATGTTTGATCTTGTTGTTGTAAATATGTAAAGCCAACATTCAAGTTTTCAGTGAATATTATGAACTAACCATATTCACAATAACATTTAGGTCTCATGTTTACTCATATCAATAGCATAATCAACTAGCGAGCAATAATAGTAAATCTCGGATGGCAACACTTTCTCAAAACAATTATAATATGATATAAGAAGATGGTATCTCGCTGGCCCTTTCTGAGACCGCAAAACATAAATGCAGAGCACCTCTGAAGATCAAGGACTGACTAAACATTGTAATTCATGGTAAAAGAGATCTAGTCACAGTCATACTCAATGTAAACTAATAGTAATGCATGCAAATGACAGCGGTGCTCTCAAACTGGTGCTTTTTAATAAGAGGATGATGACTCAACTTAAAAGTAAATAGATAGGCACTTCACGGAGGGAAGCAGGGATTTGTAGAGGTGCCAGAGCTCGATTTTTGAAATAGAGATAAATAATATTTTGAGTGGCATACTTTCATTGTCAACATAACAACCAAGAGATCTCGATATGTTCGATGCTACACATATTATAGGCGGTTCCCAAACAGAATGGTAAAGTTTATACTCCCCCTACCACCAACAAACATCAATCTGTGGCTTGTCTGAAACAAGGGTGCCTCCAACTAACAACAATCTTGGGGGAGCTTTGTTCGCAATTATTTTAATTTAAGCATGGGACTGGGCATCCCAGTTACCAGCCATTTTCTCGTGAGTGAGGAGCGGAGTCCACTCCTCTTGAGAATAACCCGCCTAGCATGGAAGATATAGACAACCCTAGTTGATACATGAGCTATTCGAGCATACAAAACATAATTTCATTTGAAGGTTTAGAGTTTGGCACATATAAATTTACTTTGAACGGCAGGTAGATACCGCATATAGGAAGGTATGGTGGACTCATATGGAATAACTTTTGGGGTTTATGGAAGTGGATGCATGTCGGTGTCAAAACCGGCGGATCTCGGGTAGGGGGTCCCGAACTGTGCGTCTAAGGCGGATGGTAACAGGAGGCAGGGGACAAGATGTTTACCCAGGTTCAGGCCCTCTTGAAGGAGGTAATACCCTACATCCTGCTTGATTGTTCTTGATGATATGAGTATTACAAGAGTTGATCTACCACGAGATCGTAGAGGCTAAACCCTAGAAGCTAGCCTATGGTATGATTGTATGTTGTCCTACGGACTAAACCCTCCGGTTTATATAGACACCGGAGGGGGCTAGGGTTACACAAGGTCGGTTACAAGGGAGGAGATTTACATATCCGCATTGCCTAGCCTGCCTTCCACGCCAAGGAGAGTCCCATCCGGACACGGGACGAAGTCTTTAATCTTGTATCTTCATAGTCCAACAGTCCAGCCAAAGGATATAGTCTGGCTGTCTGGAGACCCCCTAATCCAGGACTCCCTTAGTAGCCCCTGAACCAGGCTTCAATGACGACGAGTCCGGCGCGCAGTATTGTCTTCGGCATTGCAAGGCGGGTTCCTCCTCCGAATACTCCATAGAAAATTTTGAACTCAAGGATAGTGTCCGGCTCTGCAAAACAAGTTCCACACCCCATCGTAGGGAGAATAATATTTCCATAAATCTAATCTTCTGTCACGTTTTGACAGCACGACATCACGTCAAGGCCCGGTCTTTATCTGAACCATTTTTTCTCAACCAGCGCTGCGCATATTGCGAGGCGGTTTTTCTGACACGTCTCGTCAAAGCAGAGATCGTGTCCCCCTTATTACGGGATTCTCATCAATACTGATGTGGGTAATCCAATCGTGCCTGTTGGTATGACTCCTAGATCTTAGGTAAGTCCCAGACGGCCACAAGGAGGACGCTTGATATTCACCTCCTTTATAAAGAGGGCGAGGCCTATCCTTTTTTCCCCGTCGTGCTCAATCGAATCCTTCCCCCGCCTCAAGTTCCAACACCCAAGGCTCAGGCCAGGCGCTTCAGACCTTCAACCATGCCCGAATCCAACCTTCAAGGTCGGTGGATGCCTTCCTCTGTCACAGAGGAGGACATCAAAAAGCTGAGAGAGGCCAGATATCCGACCGCCGAAATTTCGCATAGGCTGCCCACCCGAGGGCAAGTCATCCCTACTCCCGAACCCACCGAGAGTGTTGTGTTCATCTCTCACTTCCTCCGAGGACTAGGCCTCACTCTGGATCCCTTTGTTAGGGGGCTTATGTTTTATTATGGGCTGGATTTCCATGATCTGGCCCCGGATTCCCTTCTTCACATCACGTCATTTATTGTCGTATGTGAGGCCTTCCTTCGCATTACCCCTCACTTCGGCCTATGGCTCAAGACCTTCGAGGTGAAGCCGAAGATGATCGAGGGGCGGCACGCAAAGTGCGGAGGTGCCTTAATAAGCAAAATCGCTGATGCTCCGTGGCCAGAGGGTTCCATTTCAGAGATGTCCAGTTTGTGGCAGCGGGAGTGGTTTTACATCACAGCTCCCCGAAGTGCCAAGTGGGTAGCAGCCCCTACCTTCCGCTCGGGCCCCCCCACCGCAGCTGACGTCATGGATCTGCAGGGGGCTGAGCTGGGGTCCAGAAAAGGATGTGCCAATATAGCAGAGCCGTATCCGAGAACTCTTTGAGAGAGATTTCAGGCTGGTTATGGTAATGCAAGTTATGCTAGTTCGTCGAGTCCAGCCTTGCAAATGTCGGCCCCTCCGCATGTGGGAATTCAACCCGGAAGGACCGTGAGCTATTCAACACTTCTTCGGCATGACGCTCGAAGAGATGTTCAAATCATTCTTCGGACCACAAATAGAGTGTCCAGACACCACTGATGATGTGGGTTTAAGGTGCAAGCGCCCTGATACCCAAGAAAGTAATCCCATGGCCGAACAGACTATGCTTTTATTTATCATGACATCATTCTAAAAAGTCGCTCTTTGACCAGGACTGGATAACAAAGGCAAAGATGATCAGGTGTCCGGCCCCCCTTCCTGAAGGCTTGGACAATCCGGTACTGGACAAAATGCTCGAGCCGGCATCTTATCAAGTGCCCTCAAAGGAAGATGAAGGGGGGGAATAAAGAGGCCGACAGCGGGCCTCACTCGCTACTCGTCCCAACCGAGGGGATGAGCGCCTCCGCGAGGGAGGATAAACAGGGGAAAGAATCTGACATTCCCTCTCCCCGGGGAAGGAAGAGGACTACCTCTGAAGATCCGGAAACTAAGGTTTCCAAACGGGAGAAGAAATCTTCGCCAGAGGGTCCTGCCTCGAAGGGTATTCTTGCCGCGCAATGTCCGTGTGGGGATCAGCCCTCTACCGAGCTGTAAGTAATCAAAAAGTACTTAATAATGAAAATACCCTACCTTACTTCTGAAGACAATAACCGATGCTTATAAATTGTAGTCCGGATCGCAGCCCTTCTCGACAGAGTTCGTCTTCGGGGATCTACTTCCGGAGATGATGGGAGCGAAACGCCTCCTCCTGACACCCTGCCTCCGGAGGCGGGCGACCCTGAAGTGTCATCGCGGAGGGTATCTCCTGATCCACCTAGGCTAGAGGATAACCCTTTGGCTACTCGGAATCCTTAGTATCCAACTCCTAAGGAGAGCGATGGCAAGAGTCCAGAACCGTACAGAGTGCGGTCTGACGCACTGAGGGATCTTCTGGGGCAAGCAGCCGTCTCAGAAGCGCGTCGTACGCTGATGGGTATGGTAATTGAAAGGATTTCATCTGCTGAAAGTGGATTGCATGAAGCCTTTATGAGTCTGCTGAAAGGCTTTGGGGTACGTGAAATAGTGTATGTTTTTGATAGTACCGCACACGTTAGGTGTGCCCTATGCAGATAGTAGCCCCTGAGACTCTGGTTGTCATCGAGAACAGCGGCAAACCGAGGATCTTATTCCCAGGTAATAACCCGACTGCCTTTATGTGCAGGTGGCTGAGGCTCCGGTGGCTAGCCGGACCGATGAGTTTACCGAGCTAAAGCGGCAACTTGATGCGGCCCATGCCGATATCGTGCTTGTCAACCAGCGGCTTGACGAGGCACAGGGTAAGCGATTTCTCCGGTGATCATCACATAATAAGAGGAGCATGATGCCAATATCTTTAATATGTTGTGACTGCAGATGGAGCTGCTATCGTGGAGACCCTTCGGGCAGAGCTTGCCCGAGCCAAGGAACAAGCAAGGAGTAGCAATGCGGCCGCTCTAAAGGCGGCCGAAGAGTTGAATGCCGAACAGGCCGCGCATTGCGAGAGCAAGGAAAGAATAGCTAAAATGTCTATAGAGTTGAAAGATTCCGCTGACCGCTACCAGCTTCGTGAAGAAGAAAGCCGAGCAAAGGCGACGGACCTGGAGAAGGCCCTGGTAGCTGCCAAGGAAGCCTGCTCCAAAATTAGAGCGACGAAGGAGGAGCTGCATCAAGCTATAGATATCATGTGTGGGAAGCCCTTCTTGTTGCGGACGAAGTTCAGAGATCCGAAGTATACTCCTCTTGACCGACTATGGAGTTCTGCGGACACGTATGTTGATTTGGCTGCAAGTGCTGCTGATGTGGCCGAGTACTTCAAGGATCGGAAAGATCACTAAGTGGAACAGTTGTTCTGGTCATAGTTTCATGCTCCAGGCTGCCCGCTACTGTTGAATGAGCGAATGGCCGAGTGGGACGAGCTCCATAGGTTGTCCGGACTTGCCATGAGGTCCGTTGTGGATCATCTGTGGCCGGGAGGGCCAAGGCCGAATAGCTATTTTAGTTTAGTGCAACAATTCCTTGGTGTTGTGCCGCGCATTGATGCTATAAAGAGATCGACGTGCATAGAGGGTGCGCGGATGGCCTTTGCCCGTGTCAAGACATACTGGGCAGAGATGGAGGCCACCACTGTTGCCACACAGGGTTCGGGCAAGGCCGAGTGGCTGCCGAGCACTACTTTTAAGAAGTTCTTGAAGGCGCTCGTTCGATAGAGGCTCAGTGCTTGAAGAATATTATGTTCTAGTGACATGTACTCCCATTGTAAAAATAGAGTTTTATTGAGTTATCAAGGCTGTGTTTATACTTTTGCCTGAAAGTATTATGATGCCTCTTGTGGGGCCGTTTATGTATATATGTATATAACCTAAAAGCTTGTAGTCGTCGGCTTCCGCCCCCACACATATAATGCGGGGGTGTTCGCCAAAAACGTGTATCCACAGTTGATCCAACGTCTTGGTCCATTAAGGAGGTGGTAGCACAGCGAACGAGGCAATTGGACTATATTGCTTTAACACTTTCACTTAGCCATAGGAGTTTGACGGTGGGGCTACTATATAGCCCCTGGTACTTCCGCGCTCGTCCGAATACGGGGCGCGTACGTACATGGCCGGGAAACGGCCCTTCATTAATGCGGAGGAATCCTGAAGATTCCACTGAGTCATTGAGTGGTTGAACAGTCTCTCGCTATATCATGACACTCAGTTTTCGGCTTTCTCTACTGAGGTGCTCATCCGGATGAACCAGGGCACAATCGCAGTAGTTCTCCCAGTGCTACCTTAGCCGATATGGCGGAACGTAAGGTACCAAAACGTGGGAGTCGGGCAAACCCAACATTTGACCAAAGACATGATTAGGAGCTGATGCATATAGGGCCAAACTCTCGACGGCGAACACTCCCTAAGGTGTTCGGTCTTTATAACATATACCAGGCTGAACAATGCCCTTAATAATAAACCTCGTGTGTCCAGGTACGTGCAATATGCTAATGTGGCCACATGCCAATAACGTCAGCATCCTTCTCGGTTGTGTAGAGTATCCGGAGGATGTGAGCAACAAGAGACAGTAAAAAGGGTTTACACAGGGTCTTAATCTAAAAAGAAACCTTTGGGTGGGTCCCTGCTGCACGTCTGTGCCTGTGTCTCCGTTGTGCCGTGTCCTGGACAGATGTAGCACGATTGTCATCTTTAAAAGGAAAGAACTTAGGTGAAAGTTGTCGTGCCAAAAAAAAGGAATTGGTTATTATCAATGAACTATCAAAATTCAAGAGAAGTCAAGTTGAGCCGGGCTGGCCCTAATTACACGCGGGAAGCCCCTGGTATCGTCTATGAGGGTTTGATCATCAAACCAATCTCATGTATATGTAGTGGAGCGCCAGACTCATCTAACCATGTCCGTGGTCTTGACGACCTGTCATTTTTTCTTGTTGGTGAGGCCGTCTAGTTCGTGGCTGTTAAAGCCGCCGCATCCTCTTCTGTATGTGAAAAGCGTTCAGTATTTCCGCTAATTGTGATGATGCCACGTGGACCGGGCTTCTTAAGCTTGAGAAAAGCATAATGTAGTATTGCATTAAAATGAGCGAAAGTCGTTCTTCCGAGTAGTGCTTGATAGTCACTTCGGAATGGAGCGACGTGGAAAGTTAACCTTTCGCTTCGGAAGTTATTGGGAGGACCGAATACAACCTCTAGCAGTAGAGAGCCCGTACAGCGGGCCTCTTGGCCTGGATTACTCCCTTGAAGGTAGTATTACTGTGGCTTATTTGTGTCGGGTCTATCCCCATTTTGCAGACTGTGTCCTGATATATCATATTGAGATCACTACCGCCGTCCGTGAGGACTCGTGTGAGATGGTACCCGTTTATTATTGGGTCTAACACCAAGGCCGCCAGTCCTTCGTGTCGGATGCTTGACGCATGATCCCTGCGATCAAAAGTGATCGGGCAGACCAACCAGGGGTTGATCCTATGGGTGACGGGCTCTATGGCACGTGTGTCTCGGAGTGCATCTTTGCTTCTCTTCTTCGTCACATGGATCACGTTTACCGTTTTAACCTCTGGTGGGAATTTTTTCTGTCCTCCAGTTCTTTGCTGGCGAGGTTTGTCCTCGTCTTCACTTGGTGTCTCTTCCCCTTTGTGTTCGATGTTTAGCTTACCGGCCTGCTTGAAGACTCAACATTCTCTGTGGGTGTGAGTTGCAGGTTTGTCGGGGGTGCCGTGAATCTGACAGAGCTTGTCAAGAATCTTGTTTAGGCCAGATGGTCCTTCTCTGCTGCCTTTAAAAGGCTTTTTCCACTGACCTGGTCGAGAGCCCCTGAATCCGGCGTTTACCGCCGTATTATCTGGGCTACCTTCTTTATTTCGACGCTTGTTTTTGTTGCTTCGTGGTTTTCCATTGCCATCCCTGACTTCGAATGTGCTTGGGTCGCTGGTGCTGCTACGGGCTAACCAGCTGTCTTCACCCGTGCAAAAGCGGGTCATGAGGCTTGTTAGGGCTGCCATTGTTCTCGGTTTTTCTTGGCCGAGGTGTCTGGCGAGCCATTCGTCTCGGACGCTGTGTTTAAAAGCTGCTAAGGCTTCGGCGTCCGGACAGTCGACGATTTGGTTCTTCTTGGTGAGGAACCTGTTCCAAAGCTTTTGGGCGGACTCTCCGGACTGTTGGAATGTATGACTTAAATTGTCTGCATCCGGAGGCCGGACGTAAGTCGCTTGGAAATTAGCCCGAAAAGCGTCCTCGAGCTCCTCCCAACTTCCAATTGAGTTTTCAGGGAGGCTTTTCAGCCAGTGCCGAGCTGGTCCTTTGAGCTTGAGGGGTAAGTATTTAATGGCATGGAGATCATCTCCGTGAGCCATATGGATATGGAGGATAAAGTCCTCGATCCAGACTCCAGGGTCTGTGGTCCCGTCGTACGCCTCTATGTTCACTAGTTTGAATCCTTCTGGGAATTCGTGATCCAGCACCTCATTTGTGAAACATAGGGGGGGTGCGGCACCCCTGTATTGGGACATGCCATGGCATTCGAAAGGTTGTAGTATTCGGTTTTGATTTTGTGCCGGAGCGCGCTTCCTAGATCCGTAGATGGATCTGGTCGCACTGGATTTTTGGCGCAAGTTCTCACTTAGATCGTGTGTTGACTTATGTGCGACTTTGTTGGCCGCTCTATCGCGGTCACAAGGTGGTGGATCCGGCCGGTTGGTCGTGTCATTTTTCGGCTGTGTGGGCTGTAAGGCCTCATCGTCGAATTCAGGTAATAGCTTGCGCTTTGGATAGCTATTTGTGTGGTAACTTCCACCATACTTTGTTTCGTTGTCGAGCACTTTGTTCCACCTGCTGTTGAGCATATCTTGTGCAGCTTAAGCCTTTGCTTCTGCTTCTTCAGGCTCCTCGCTGTGGCAATAAGCCTTCTGCGGATGTTATCTTGCTCCAAGTGCGTTTCCGGGATGATATGTGCCTCTTGGTCCGGACTATTTTCCTCCTGAGACAGGGTTTGATGAGGTTTATCCTTGGCGTCGCCGTGTTCGGACACCGGATCCGCACTATGTTCGTCGTTTGCATCTTCGTTGTGCTCTGCCACCAGGGCAGTGCAGTCGTCGTTTCTTCTAGAGTCGACTGGACTGTTATTTCCTCTTGCACTGTTATCGCTGTTTTTGCTATGGCGGGACTTAGAGCAGTGCCGCTGACATCGGTGCTCGGGTTGCTTGGAGGGGGCATCCTCCGCTATCTCTTTGTCATTGCCCTCTTTGGGTGTATCCACCATGTATATGTCATGTGATGAAGTGGTTGTTCGGCACCCTGTGGGCGCTGGTTCCTGTTCGTCTCCTGCATCTTTGTTCATGCCGTCGATGTCTTCGGAGTTGAAGTTAAGCATGTCAGTTAAGTCGTCGACAGTGGCTACCAAGTGGGTGGTTGGTGGGCAGTGAATTTCTTTGTCGTCCGCATCCCGTTCTAGCCGAACATAGTTCGTCCAAGGTTCTCCTGATAGGGAGAGAGACCTTAATGAATTTAGCACATCGCCGAAAGGCGAGTGCTGAAAGATATCCGTGGAGGTGAACTCCATGATCGGCGCCCAGTCGGGTTCGACGGGCACGGATATAAGCGGCTCAGAGTCTGTGGCCAGGGGTGAATCCAGTGGTTCGGCAACATGGCTCTCGTAAGGGGTGAAGTCAACGTCTGGCTCTATCGCCGCAGAGAGCGCGGCCTCCATGGCGGGGTCTATCCCTCCGCTCTCGGATGGTGCGATTTGCTCCGGATTAACGGCCGGAGTAGTTGCAGATGCGATCTCCCGAATACTGTACGACGGCAGAGTTATGTCATGCTTGTCGTGACTGTGCGGCACACCTGACATGGGCTCGAATCCGTCGAAGATCATGTCTCCGCGGATATTGGCCGTGTAGTTTAAGTTTCCGAATCTGACCTGATGGCCAGGGGCATAGCTCTCGATCTGCTCCAGATGGCCAAGCGAATTGGCCATAAGTGCGAAGCCGCCGAATACAAAGATCTGTCCGGGGAGGAAAACCTCACCCTGGACCGCATCGCTACCGATGATCGAAGGAGCCATCAAGCCTTATGGTGACGACACAGTGGAACTCTCAATGAAAGCACCAATGTCGGTGTCAAAACCGGCAGATCTCGGGTAGGGGGTCCCGAACTGTGCGTCTAAGGCGGATGGTAACAGGAGGCAGGGGACAAGATGTTTACCCAGGTTCGGGCCCTCTTGAAGGAGGTAATACCCTACGTCGCGCTTGATTGTTCTTGATGATATGAGTATTACAAGAGTTGATCTACCACGAGATCGTAGAGGCTAAATCCTAGAAGCTAGCCTATGGTATGATTGTATGTTGTCCTACGGACTAAACCCTCCGGTTTATATAGACACCGGAGGGGGCTAGGGTTACACAAGGTCGGTTACAAGGGAGGAGATTTACATATCCGTATTTCCTAGCTTGCCTTCCACGCCAAGGAGAGTCCCATCCGGACACGGGACGAAGTCTTCAATCTTGTATCTTCATAGTTCAACAGTTCGACCAAAGGATATAGTCTGGCCATCTGGAGACCCCCTAATCCAGGACTCCCTCAATGCACAAGCAGTATTCCCGCTTAGTACAAGTGAAGGCTAGAAAGAGACTAGGAAGTGACCAGCTAGAGAGCAGCAACAATCATGAACATGCATTAAAATTAATCGACACTGAGTACAAGCATGAGTAGGATATAATTCACCATGAACATAAATATCTTGGAGGCTATGTTTATTTTGTTTCAACTACATGCGTGAACATGTGCCAAGTCAAGCCACTCGAATGGTTCAAAGGAGGATACCACCCTATCATACCACATCACAACCATTTTAATAGCATGTTGACACGCAAGGTAAACCATTATAAACTCCTAGCTAATTAAGCATGGCATGAGAAACTATAATCTCTAATTGTCATGGCAAACATGTTTTATTCATAGTAGGATGAATCAGGAATGATGAACTAATCATATTTACAAAAACAAGATAGGTTGAGTTCATACCAGCTTCTCTCATCTCAATCAGTCCAGCATATATCGTCATTATTGCCTTTCACTTGCACGACCGAACGGTGTGGATAATAATAATAGTGCACGTGCATTGGACTAAGCTGGAATCTGCAAGCATTCAATATTTAGGAGAAGACAAGGTAATATGGGCTCTTGGTTAGATCAACAATAATTCATATGAGAGCCACTCAACATTTTCATCATGGTCTTCTCCCCTCGACCCCCAAAGAAAAGAAAAGAAACAAAACTATTTACACGGTAAAGCTCCCAACAAGCAAAAGAAGAACGAGAAATCTTTTGGGGTTTTCTTTTAATTACTACTACAACAGGCATGGAAAGTAAACTGACTAAAAGCTACAACTATTTTTTTAGTTTTTATTAAGGTTTTTCAAACACACAAGAAGAATGCTGGGAAAAGAAATTAAAATAGCATGGATAGTACAATGAAAAAGTATGAGCACCAACAACTAGCATGAGTGTGTGAATGTGAATGTAATGTTGGTGAGAAATATGTACTCCCCCAAGCTTAGGCTTTTGGCCTAAGTTGGTCTATGGCCACAGCTGGCCTAGCGGATATCCGAAGTTGTAACTGGGGTCGTACTGAGATGCAACGACTATTGCTTCACGAGTTGCAGCTTGGAGGTGAGCTGCCTCCGTCCTCCTCTCATACTCGTTTGCCTCCTCCCTGGATATAATAGATCTCCCTTTTGTCTGAAAGTCAAAGAAAGCAGGAGCAGGGAGAGCAACATGGACAGTGCGATGTCTGTCAAAGATTAGTCGGTATTGGAGTAACTGTTCATTCCTCTCAACAAACTGATGACGAACCATAGCATTATAATCTAGATAAGCAGGAGGCAATTCAATATCATTTTCATGTATGGGTATCTCAAGATAATTAGCTACACGAGTTGCATAAATTCCACCAAACAAGTCTCCACTTAAACTATTAAGATGCAACCTACGTGCAACAATAGCCCCCAAGTTATATTGTTTATCACCCAATACTGCACTCTTGAGGACACAAAGATTTGGAATGCACATGTGACAAGCCTCATCTTTACCGTTAATGCATCTACCCACGATAAGAGAAAAATAATGTATGGAAGGAAAATGAATGCTCCCTATGGTAGCTTGTGTGATTTCCCTAGATTCCCCCACAGTAATACTAGCAAGAAAGTCTTTATATTCAGATTTGCAAGGTTCACTAACATTGCCCCAGTGCGGGAGTTTACAAGCAGTATTCAAATCTTCTAGGTCCATGGTATATGATTTATCATAAAGATCAAGTAAAACAGTGTGAGAATTGCACGAGGATGTAAATTTAAACCTTCTCACAAAGGAATCAGTTAGGTGGTGGTATTGCCGGCACTTATCTGACACAAAGCCCTCAAGATTAGTGTTACGCACGTACGCATCAAATTCATCCTTGATGCCTGCACGGATCATAAACTCCTCTTACGGCCATTCGCAAGGCCGCACTTGAGCTTCCCTCGGTAGTTCATAGTCCGGCTCACGTATAGCGAGCCTAGGTGCCTGCTTCCTTGAGGAACCACCTTGGTACATTTTCCTAAACATATTTCTTCCTCTAAAAAATTTCTGAAATTTTTAGTGACTCAAAATAAAAGTGAACCAAACTCAACAACATTGATAGCAGCTACTCCTACAAGTGCCTAGAAGCCATATCATGCATTAAAACTACTTTTGACCACATAAATTTGACATGCAAGCTCAATAATAGGGTCACCTAAGCAACAAAAAATTGCAATAAATAAGGCACTAGAACAAAACTAATTGGATCATTGGAGGAGTCACATACCGAAGAACAATCCCCCAAAGCAGTTTTGTGAATGGAGCTTTGAGCAAGGAGATCGAAAATGGCAACAAGATGAGCTAGAACTTGGGTTTGAGCTGGTGGATGATTTTTTCTGGAGGAAGACGAAGTGTGTGGGTGCAAGAATAAGTGGAGGGGGCCACGTGGGGTCCACGAGGTAGGGGGCGCCCCCTCCACCCTCATGGGCACATGGTGGGTCCCCCTGGTGTGTTCTCAGTGCCAAATATTCTTAAATATTCCAGAAAAAAATCATATTAAATTTTCAGGATATTTGGAGAACTTTTATTTTTGGGGTATTTTTTATTGCAAGGATAATTCAGAAAATAGACAGAAAATACTATTTTTGCTTTATTTAATATAAATAATAGAAAGTAAAAGGAGGGTATAGAGAGTTCTTCTTTCTAACTTCATCCATCTCATGCTCATCAAAAGGAACCCACTAACAAGGTTGATCAAGTCTTGTTAACAAACTCTTTTCGAATGACATGAAACCGGAGAATTTTCGAATAACACTAGGTTACCTCAACGGGGATATGCACATCCCCAACAATAAGAATATCATATTTCTTCTTGACAGTAGGAAGAGGAAATTCAAAACCTCCAATAGTAATCGTTGGGATTTTTCCAATAGAATTGATACTCTGGACTTGAGGTTGTTTCCTCGGAAAGTGTACCGTATGCTCATTACCTTTATCATGAAAAGTGACATTGCCTTTGTTGCAATCAATAACAGCCCCTGCAGTATTCAAAAAGGGTCTACCAAGAATAATAGACATACTATCGTCCTCGGGAATATCAAGAATAACAAAGTCCGTTAAAATAGTAACGTTTGCAACCACAATAGGCACATCCTCACAAATAGCGACAGGTATAGCAGGTGATTTATCATCCATTTGCCAAGATATTTCAGTAGGTGCCAACCTATTCAAATCAAGTCTATGATATAAAGAGAGAGGCATAACACTAACACCAGCACCAAGATCACATAAAGCAGATTTAACATAGTTTCTTTTCATGGAGCATGGTATAGTTGGTACTCATGGATCTCCCAGTTTCTTGGGTATTCCACCTTTAAAAGTATAATTAGGAAGCATGGTGGAAATTTCAGCTTCCTATATCTTTATTTTATTTGTAACAATATCTTTCATGTACTTAGCATAAGGATTCATTTCAAGCATATCAGTCAAACGCATACGCAAAAAGATAGGTCTAATCATTTCAGCAAAGCGCTCAAAATCCTCATCATCCTTTTTCTTGGATGGTTTAGGGGGAAAAGGCATGTGTTTCTGAACCCATGGTTCTCTTTCTTTACCGTGCTTCCTAGCAACGAAGTCTCTCTTATCATAACGTTGATTCTTTGATTGTGGGTTATCAAGATCAACAACAAGTTCAATCTCTACATCATTGTCATTGCTAGGTTGAGCATCAACATGAACATCATCATTAACATTATCACTAGGTTCATGTTCATTACCAGATTGTGTTTCAGCATCAGAAATAGAAATATCATTGGGATTCTCAGGTGTGTCAACAACGGGTTCACTAGAAGCATGCAAAGTCATATCATTTTTCTTTTTCTTCTTCTTAGAAGAACTAGGTGCATCAACATTAGTTCTTTGATAATCTTGCTCAATTCTCTTAGGGTGGCCCTTAGGATACAAAGGTTCCTGAGTCATATTACCCCCTCTAGTCATAACTCTAACAACATAATCATTTTTCATATTATTTAATTCATTGAGCAAATCATTCTAAGCTTTAAGTACTTGTTCTACTTGAGTGGTAACCATAGAAGCATGTTTACTAATAAGTTTAAGTTCACTCAAGTGTTCGATCATATAAGCATTATGTTTCAATTGTCTACTAACATAAGCATTGAAGTTTTCTCGTTTAGCAATAAAATTATCAAACTCATCTAAGCATTGGCTAGCAGACTTATAACGGGGAATATCACCTTCATCAAATCTATAGAGAGAATTTACCTTTACTACCTGTGTCGGCTTATCAAGATCATGTATTTCTTCAATAGGTGGTAAATTCTTAACATCTTCAGCTTTAATACCTTTTTCTTTCATAGATTTCTTTGCCTCTTGCATATCTTCAGGACCGAGAAATAGAATACCCCTTTTCTTCGGAGTTGGCTTAGGAGTTGGTTCAGGAAGTGTCCAATCATTTTCATTACTCAACATATTATTCAATAGCAATTCAGCTTGCTCAGCAGTTCTTTCCCTAAAAACACAACTAGCACAACTATCCAGGTGGTCTCTAGAGCATCAGTTAATCCATTATAAAAGATATCAAGTATTTCATTTTTCTTGAGAGGATGATCGGGCAAAGCATTAAGTAATCGGAGAAGCCTCCCCCAAGCTTCTGGGAGACTCTCTTCTTCAATTTGCACAAAGTTATATATTTCCCTTAAGGCATCTTGTTTCTTATGAGCGGGGAAATATTTAGCAGAGAAGTTATAAATCATATCCTGGGGACTACACACACAACCAGGATCAAGAGAATTAAACCATGTTTTAGCATCACCCTTTAATGAGAACGGAAACAACTAAAGGATAAAGTAATTGCGAGTTTTCTCATCATTAGTGAACATGGTGGCTATATCCTTTAATTTAGTAAGATGTGCCACAACTGTTTTAGATTCATAGCCATAAAAGGATCAGATTCAACCAAAGTAATTAACTCAGGATCGACAGAGAAATCATAATCCTTACTAGACATACAGATAGGTGAAGTAGCAAAAGCAGGGTCATATTTCATTCTAGCATTCAAGGATTTTTCTTTCAGCTTAGCTAATAATTTCTTAAGATTATATCTATCATTGCAAGCTAAAAAGTCTCTAGCAGTTTCTTCATCCATAACATAACCCTCAGGCACAAGAGGCAATTCATATATAGGGGGAGAATCTTCATCATCACTTCATCAATATTATCAGTTTCAATAATTTCATTCTCTCTAACCCTAGCAAGTTGTTCATCAAGAAATTCACCTAGTGGCACAGTATTATCATGCATAGAAGTAGTTTCATCATAAGCATCATGCAAAGTAGAAGTGGCATCATCAATGACATGCAACATATCAGAATGAATAGCAGGAGTAGGTGTCGCAAGTTTACTCATAACAGAAGGTGAATCAAGTGCAGAGCTAGATGGTAGTTCCTTACCTCCCCTTGTAGTTGGGGGATAGATTTTGGTCCTTTCATCTTTCAAGTTCTTCATAGTGATCAACAGATATAAATCCCAAGTGACTCAAAGAATAGAGCTATGCTCCCCGGCAACGGCGTAAGAAAATAGTCTTGATAACCCACAAGTATAGGGGATCGCAACAGATTTCGAGGGTAGAGTATTCAACCCAAATTTATTGATTCGACACAAGGGGAGACAAAAAATATTCTCAAGTATTAACAATTGCGTTGTCAATTCAACCGCACCTTAAAGACTTAATATCTGCAGCAAAGTATTTAGTAGCAAAGTAATATGGAAGTAATGGTAACGGTGGCAAAAGTAACAATATTGGTTTTGTAGTGATTGTAACAATGAAACGGCAAAGTAACTAAGCAAAGATAAATATGTGAAAAGCTCATAGGCAATGGATCAATGATGGATAATTATGTCGGATGTGATTCCTCATGCAACAGTTATACCATAGGGTGACAGAGAACTAGCTCCAGTTCATCAATGTAATGTAGGCATGTATTCCGTTGTTGTCCTCGTGGCAGCACCCGATGCCGCGACCATCGGCCCCAAATACCCTCATGAAGAGGGTCACTTTGTCGTCGTACTTGAAGTGGAGGGCACACCGCCCGCCCAGTCCGCACGCGCGGGCAAACGTCTGTCAGCCGCGAGCCAGGACTGTGTTGCCTGCGGTGGAGACCTCGACCGCGACCCACGAAGCCCTGCTGCAGCAGCCGCCCGCCTGCAGCCAAAGACCGCCCGCACAAGTGGCTGGCAGCTCGCCGACAGAGAAGCGCGGAAGCTGAAGCCAAGTGCTGGCCGGATTCTTTGACCACACGATGAACTCCGACAGCACTTCCACAGAGTGGAAGCACGGCTTGGGTGGCCGCGCGACCATGGCGCGCTTCCCTTCATCGACGGGGACCCCACGACCCGGGCGACCACCACCATGCGAAGAGGCGTCACCGCAGCCACGAGGGTCCACGGCGGGGGTCACAGCATGCTTGCGGGGACGGCCGCGCCCCCTCTTGGGCGGCGGTGAGCCGGGCACCTCCTGGCGAGCCTTCCCTTTCTCCGCAGCTGAGAGCCTCTTCACAGGCGCCATGGATGTCGCTGCCGGCAAAGAAGCAAGGAAGAAGAAGAAGCGCGGGAAGCAAAGGAAGAGATGGGCGACAGGGGCTCCGCCCCCTACCCATTTATAGCCAAGGGAGGCCAACTGTTGGCCTCCACAGTCTATGGTAATAATGATCTTTTTCTGCATGCAGCAAGGACCCGTCAAGTCGGGCAGTTGCCGAGGCGGCATGGGGAAGCGGATACGCCCACGCCTAATCAATCGCCACGCGTCAACCATGGCCGCAAGCTGTTGGGGCCCACGAAGCTCTGCACTTGCCCTTTGGCTTCGCCTCAAAGACAAGACCGAGCGCGCCTTGGGCCCGGGGGCTACTGTCGGCGTTGTGGGAATGGGGTCCCTAGACTTGCCTGCCTGCGGCCCGCGGCGTGGCTCCGCCAGCGGCATTGTCTAGCCCATCTTCACCAATAGACACTCAAGACCCTCATGAGGGGCCAAGCCTCGTGAGGTGGACAACACAAGACCTCCTCAGGGGTGATACGTCTCCAACGTATCTATAATTTTTGATTGTTCCATGCTATTATATTATCCATCTTAGATGTTTAATGGGCTTTACTATGCACTTTTATATTATTTTTGGGACTAACCTATTGACCCAGAACCCAGTGCCAGTTCCTGTTTTTCCCTTGTTTCTGTGTTTCGAAGAAAAGGAATATCAAACGGAGTCGAAACGGAATGAAACCTTCTGGAGAAGTTATTTTTGGAAGGAAAGCTACCCGATAGACTTGGAGTGCACGTCAGGAAAGAAACGAGGGAGCCATGAGGCAGGGGGGCGCGCCCACCCCCTAGGGCACGCCCTCCACCCTCATGGGCCCCTCGTGACTCCCCTGACGTATTTCTTCCGCCTATATATATCCATATACCCTAAAACAATCGGAGAGCAGAATAGATTGGGAGTTCCGCCGCCAGAAGCCTCCGTAGCCACCGAAAACCAATCTAGACCCGTTCTGGCACCCTGCCGGAGGGGGAATCCCTCTCCGGTGGCTATCTTCATCATCCCGGTGCTCTCCATGACGAGGAGGGAGTAGTTCTCCCTCGGGGCGGAGGGTATGTACCAGTAGCTATGTGTTTGATCTCTCTCTCTCTCGTGTTCTTGAGGTGGTACGATCTTGATGTATCGCGATCTTTGCTATTATAGTTGGATCTTATGATGTTTTCTCCCTCCTCTACTCTCTTGTAATAGATTGAGTTTCCCCTTTGAAGTTATCTTATCGGATTGAGTCTTTAAAGATTTGAGAACACTTGATGTATGTCTTGCCGTGCATATCTGTGGTGACAATGGGATATCACGTGATTCACTTGATGTATGTTTTGGTGATCAACTTGCGGGTTCCGCCCATGAACCTATGCATAGGGGTTGGCACACATTTTCGTCGTGATTCTCCGGTAGAAACTTTGGGGCACTCTTTGAGGTTCTATGTGTTGGTTGAATAGATGAATCTGAGATTGTGTGATGCATATCGTATAATCATACCCACAGATACTTGAGGTGACATTGGAGTATCTAGGTGACATTAGGGTTTTGGTTGATTTGTGTCTTAAGGTGTTATTCTAGTATGAACTCTAGGGCTGTTTGTGACACTTATAGGAATAGCCCAACGGATTGATTGGAAAGAATAACTTTGAGGTGGTTTCGTACCCTACCATAATCTCTTCGTTTGTTCTCCGCTATTAGTGACTTTGGAGTGACTCTTTGTTGCATATTGAGGGATAGTTATGTGATCCAATTATGTTATTATTGTTGAGAGAACTTGCACTAGTGAAAGTATGAACCCTAGGCCTTGTTTCAATGCATTGCAATACCATTTGTGCTCACTTTTATCATTAGTTACTTTGCTGTTTTTATATTTTCAGATTACAAATACTCATATCTACTATCCATATACCACTTGTATCACCATCTCTTCGCCGAACTAGTGCACCTATACAATTTACCATTGTATTGGGTGTGTTGGGGACACAAGAGACTCTTTGTTATTTGGTTGCAGGGTTGCTTGAGAGAGACCGTCTTCGTCCTATGCCTCCTACGGATTGATAAACCTTAGGTCATCCACTTGAGGGAAATTTGCTACTGTCCTACAAACCTCTGCACTTGGAGGCCCAACAACGTCTACAAGAAGAAGGTTGTGTAGTAGACATCAAGCTCTTTTCTGGCGCCGTTTCCGGGGAGGTGAGTGCTTGAAGGTATATATTTAGATCTTGCAATCGAGTCTTTTAGTTTCTTGTTTTATCACTAGTTTATTTTATAAAAGAAAATTACAAAAAAATGGAATTAAGTTTGCCTCATACGCTTCATCTTTTTAATATCTTTCGTGAGTATGATGGAAAGGAAAATTGTGCCAAAGTGTTAGAAGAAGAATGCATTAAAATGTTTGGCACTAAATATTTTAATGATGAGCATGATTACAATGTTGTTAGTATGAATTCCTTGAATATCCATGATGCTAATGATATGCAAAGCCACAAGCTTGGGGAAGCTATGTTTGATGAAGATGATATTTTTTGTCCCCCAAGTTTTGATGAGCAAATTTATTACGATGAAAGCATGCCTACTATTTATGATGATTATATTGATGAAAGTGGATTTGGAGAGGTCATGACTTTATTTTGTGATGAATCCACTATTTCAGAAGAGGTTCCAATTGATTATGAGAACAAAGTTGCTATCTATGATGATTATTGTGATGACTTGTATGCTATAAATAATAATGATAACCATGAAACTTGTCATCATGATTTTAGTTTTCAATTAGATATGCCTCACATGATAATTATTTTGTTGAGTTTGCTCCCAGTATTATTCATGAGAAGAATTTTGCTTGTGTGGAGAGTAATAAAATTTCTATGCTTGTTGATCATGAAAAGAATGATTTATGTGATGGTTATATTGTTGAATTAATTCATGATGCTACTGAAAATTATTATGAGGGAGGAATATATACTTGTACGAATTGCAATAATATCAAGTTTCCTCTGTATGTGCTTAAAGTTTTGAAGCTATGTTTGTTTTGCCTTCCTATGCTAGTTGATTATTGTTCCCATAAGTTGTTTGCTCACAAAATCCCTATGCATAGGAAGTGGGTTAGACTTAAATGTGCTAGTCATATTTTTCATGATGCTCTCTTTATGTTTCAATTCTTATCTTTTATGTGAGCTTCATTGAAATCATCATGCCTAGCTAGGGGCGTTAAACGATAGCGCTTGTTGGGAGGCTACCCAATTTTATTTTAGTTCCTTGCTTTTTGATCCTGTTTAGTAATAAATAATTCATCTAGCCTCTATTTAGATGTGGTTTTATGTGTTTAATTAGTGTTTGTTCCAAGTAGAACCTTTGGGAAGACTCGGGGAAAGTCTTTGCGATCTTGCTGTAAAAACAGAAACTTTAGCGCTCACGAGAATTGCTGCCATTTTTTTATTGGAGAGAGCTATTTCGTTAATTCTTTTTGCAGATGATTAATAGACAAATTCCTCAGGTCCACCAATTTATTTGAGAATTTTATGAGTTCCAGAAGTATACGTTTGATATAGATTACTACAGACTGTTCTGTTTTTGACAGATTCTGTTTTCTATGTGTTGTTTGCTTATTTTGATGAATCTATGAGTAGTATCGGAGGGTATGAACCATAGAGAAGTAGGAATACATTAGATATTACACCAAGATAAATAAATAATGAGTTCATTATAGTACCTTATGATGGTGATTTGCTTTCTTATACTAACGGAGCTCACAAGTTTTCTGTTAAGTTTTGTGTTGTGAAGTTTTCAAGTTTTGGGTAAAGATTCGATGGACTATGGAATAAGGAGTGGCAAGAGCCTAATCTTGGGGATGCCCATGGCATCCCCTCCTTCGTCTTCGTTCATCGGTAACTTTACTTGGAGCTATATTTTTATTCACCACATGATATGTGTTTTGCTTGGAGCGTCATTTTATTTTCTTTTGTTTTTCTTGCTGTTTGAATAATGTACCAAAATCTGAAATTCTTAAATGTTAGAGAGTCTTCACATAGTTGAATAATTATTGGACTACTCATTTATCTTCACTTTTATCATTCGGAGTAGTTTGTCGTTTCCTCTAGTGCTTCACTTATATCTTTTAGAGCATGGTGGTAGTTTTATTTTGAAGAAATAGATGAACTCTCATGATTCACTTATATTATTTTGAGAGTCTTAAATAGCATGGTAATTTTCTTAAATAATCATAATATGCTAGGCATCCAAGAATAGTAAAAACTTTCTTATGAGTGTGTTGAATACTAAGAGAAGTTTGATGCTTGATGATTGTTTTGAGATATGGAGGTAGTGATATTAAAGTCGTGCTAGTTGAGTAGTTGTGAATTTGAGAAATACTTGTGTTGAAGTTTGCAAGTCCTGTAGCATGCATGTATGGTAAACTTTATGTAACAAATTTGAAACATGAGGTGTTCTTTGATTGTCTTCCTTATGAGTGGCGGTCGGGGACGAGCGATGGTCTTTTCCTACCAATCTATCCCCCTAGGAGCATGCGCGTAGTGCTTGGTTTTTGATGACTTGTAGATTTTTGCAACAAGTATGTGAGTTCTTTATGACTAATGTTGAGTCCATGGATTATACGCACTCTCACCCTTCCATCATTGCTAGCCTCTTCGGTACCATGCATTGCCCTTTCTCACACTGAGAGTTGGTGCAAACTTCGTCGGTGCATCCAAACCCCGTGATATGATACGCTCTTTCACACATAAACCTCCTTATATCTTCCTCAAAACAGCCACCATACCTACCTATTATGGCATTTCCATAGCCATTCCGAGATATATTGCCATGCAACTTTCCACCATTCCTTTTATTATGACACGCATCATCATTGTCATATTGCTTTGCATGATCATGTAGTTGACATCGTATTTGTGGCAAAGCCACCGTTCATAATTCTTTCACACATGTCACTCTTGGTTCATTGCATATCCCGGTACACCACCGGAGGCATTCATATAGAGTCATCTTTTGTTCTAGCATCGAGTTGTAATCATTGAGTTTTAAATAAATAGAAGTGTGATGATCATCATTTTCTAGAGCATTGTCCCAAGTGAGGAATTAAAAAAAGGGGAGATAAAGGCCATAAAAAGAAGAAGAAGAGAAGGCCCAAAAAAAGAGAGAAAAAGAGAGAAGGGACAATGCTACTATCCTTTGCCACACTTGTGCTTCAAAGTAGCACCATAATCTTCATGATAGAGAGTCTTTTGTTTTGTCACTTTCATATACTAATGGAAATTTTTCATTATAGAACTTGGCTTGTATATTCCAACAATGGGCCTCCTCAAGTGCCCTAGGTCTTCGTGAGCAAGAAAGTTGGATGCACACCCACTTAGTTTCTTTTGTTGAGCTTTTATACATTTATAGCTCTAGTGCATCCGTTGCATGGCAATCCCTACGCCTTGCATTAACATCAATCTATGGGCATCTCCATAGCCCATTGATTAGCCTCGTTGATGTGAGACTTTCTCCTTTTTGTCTTCTCCACATAACCCCCATCATCATATTCTATTCCACCCATAGTGCTATGTCCATGGCTCGCGCTCATATATTGCTTGAAAGTTTATAGGTTTCAGATTACTAATAAAGTATGAAACAATTGCTTGGATTGTCATCGGGGTTGTGCATGATGAGAGCATTCTTGTGTGACGAAAATGGAGCATGACTAAACTATATGATTTTTTAGGGATGAACTTTCTTTAGCCATGTTATTTTGAGAATACATAATTGCTTAGTCAGTATGCTTGACGTATTATTGTTTTTATGTCAATATAAACTTTTGTCTTGAATTGTATGGATCTGAATATTCTTGCCACAATAGAGAATTACATAGAGAAATATGTTAGGTAGCATTCCACATCAAAAATTCTGTTTTTATCATTTACCTACTCGAGGACGAGCAGGAATTAAGATTGGGGATGCTGATACGTCTCCAACGTATCTATAATTTTTGATTGTTCCATGTTATTATATTATCCACCTTAGATGTTTAATGGGCTCTACTATGCACTTTATATTATTTTTGGGACTAACCTGTTGACCCAGAGCCCAGTGCCAGTTCCTGTATTTTCCCTTGTTTCAGTGTTTCGAAGAAAAGGAATATCAAACGGAGTCGAAACGGAATGAAACCTTCGGGAGAAGGTATTTTTGGAAGAAAAGCTACCCGATAGACATGGAGTGCACGTCAGGAAAGAAACGAGGGAGCCACGAGGCAGGGGGGCGCGCCCTCCACCCTCGTGGGCCCCTCATGGCTCCTGATGACCCACAAGTATAGGGGATCTATTGTAGTCCTTTCGATAAGTAAGAGTGTCGAACCCAACGAGGAGCAGAAGGAAATGATAAGCGGTTTTCAGCAAGGTATTCTCTGCAAGTACTGAAATAAGTGGTAACAGATAGTTTTGTGATAAGGTAAATTGTAACGAGCAACAAGTAAAAAAAGTAAATAAAGTGCAGCAAGGTGGACCAATCCTTTTTGTAGTAAAGGACAAGCCGGAACAAACTCTTATATAAGGAAAAGCGCTCCCGAGGACACATGGGAATATCGTCAAGCTAGTTTTCATCACGTTCATATGATTCGCGTTCGATACTTTGATAATTTGATATGTGGGTGGACCGGTGCTTGGGTGCTGTTCTTACTTGAACAAGCATCCCACTTATGATTAACCTCTATTGCAAGCATCCGCAACTACAACAAAAGTATTAAGGTAAACCTAACCCTAGCATGAAACATGTGGATCCAAATTAGCCCCTTACGAAGCAACGCATAAACTAGGGTTTAAGCTTCTGTCACTCTAGCAACCCATCATCTACTTATTACTTCCCAATGCCTTCCTCTAGGCCAAATAATGGTGAAGTGTTATGTAGTCGACGTTGACATAACACCACTAGAGGCTAGACAACATACATCTTATCAAAATATCAAACGAATACCAAATTCACATGACTACTAATAGCAAGACTTCTCCCTTGTCCTCAGGAACAAACGTAATTACTCACAAAGCATATTCATGTTCATAATCAGAGGGGTAATAATATGCATATAGGATCTGAACATATGATCTTCCACCAAATAAACCAACTAGCATCAACTACAAGGAGTAATCAACACTACTAGCAACCTACTAGCACCAATCCCGGACTTTGAGACAAGAATTGGATACAAGAGATGAACTAGGGTTTGGAGATGAGATGGTGCTAGTGAAGATGTTGATGGATATTGCCCTCTCCCGATGAGAGGAGCGTTGGTGATGATGATGGTGATGATTTCCCCCTCCCGGAGGGAAGTATCCCCGGCAGAACAGCTCTGCCGGAGCTCTAGATTGGTTCCGCCAAGGTTCCGCCTCATGGCGGCGGAGTCTCGTCCCGAAAAGTTCCTTCTTATTTTTTTTCTCATCGAAATACTTCATATAGGAGAAGATGGGCGTCGGAAAGCTACCAGGGGGCCCACGAGGTAGGGGGGCGCGCCCTAGGAGGGGGGCGCCCCCCACCCTCATGAGCAGGGTGTGGGCCCCCTAGCCTTCATCTTTGGCGAGGATTTTTCTTTATTTATTTTAAGATGTTCCGTGGAGTTTCAGGACTTTTGGAGTTGCGCAGAATAGGTCTCTAATATTTGCTCCTTTTCCAGCCCAGAATTCCAGCTGCCGGCGTTCTCCCTCCTTATGTAAACCTTGTAAAATAAGAGAGAATAGCCATAAGTATTGTGACATAAAGTGAAATAACAGTCCATAATTCAATAAATATCGATATAAAAGCATGATGCAAAATGGATGTATCAACTCCCCCAAGCTTAGACCTCGCTTGTCCTCAAGCGAAAAGCCGATAACAATAAATATGTCCACATGTTTAGAGGTAGAGGCGTTGATAAAAATAAAATACGGACATGAAGGCATCATGATTATTCTCATAACAGCAACATATATAGATTTTGTCATATGATTACTTATGTTCAAGTGATGATCTATTCACAATGCAAAAGTATAAATCATAAACCTTATTGGGCTCCGACAAACTATAATCTCAGTCATTGAAGTAATTGCAACTTATCATAACATCGGAAAGAGTCTATGTCAGAGCTCAAAAGCAAGTCCACATACTCAACTATCATTTAGTCCTTCATAATTGCTAACACTCATGCAATACATGTGGTTATGAAGTTTTAATCGGACACAGAGAAAGATAGGGGCTTATAGTTTTGCCCCACAACCTTTTACCTCAAGGGTAATGTCAACAATAATAATTCATGGTCCCCTATATCCAATTAGATATATATATCATGTTCTTTCCAACATGCTGAGCTTGCCAAAGGATAAAATGAAAAAGGAAAGGTGAAGATCACCGTGACTCTTGCATAAGGTAGAAGATAATAATAAAAGATAGGCCCTTCGCAGAGGGAAGCAGAGGTTGCCATGCGTTTTTATGGTTGGATGCACAAAATCTCAATGCGAAAGAACGTCACTTTATATTGCCCCTTGTGATATGAACCTTTATTATGCAGTCCATCGCTTTTATTACTTCCACATCACAAGATCATATAAAGCTTATTTCTCCCACACCAATCAATCATACATATTGAGAGCAATTTTTATTGCTTTGCACCGATGACAACTTACTTGAAGGATCTTACTCAATCCATAGGTAGATATGGTGGACTCTCATGGAAAAACTGGTTTAGGGATTTTGGAAGCACAAGTAGTATTTCTACTTGGTGCTGAGAATTTGGCTAGAATGAGGGGGAAAGGCAAGCTCAACAAGTTAGAGGAACCAGGACAACATACTTTATCTCAGATATAAGAAAGATATAACTCATTACGTTGTCTTCCTTGTCCAACATCAACTCTTTAGCATGTCATATTTTAATGAGTGCTCCCAATCATAAAATATGTCAATGATAATATATCTATATGTGAAAACCTCTCTTTCCTTATTACTTCCTATTAATTGCAACAATGACCAAAGCTATGTCTGACAACTCCCAACAACTTTTAATCATCATACTCTTTCTATGTGAAGTCATTACTCTCAATAAGATCAATATGAACTTTTTGTTTCTTTTTATTCTTTTTCTCTTTTCTTTTATTCACCCAAGATCATGGCAAAATAATGAAGCCCTTGACTCAACACTAATCTTTATTATATATAGCTCACGGACTCGATTACAAAGAGAGATCATAAAGCAAAACTCAAAACTAGATCATGCCATAGACTTTATTCTACTATATCAAGATACTACTAATAGGATCGATGATGAGGACATCAATTTGCCCCTATCAATCGAACTAACAAAAACGATAAAGATAGGAGTTGTGATGGTGATACGATACCGGGGCACCTCCCTCAAGCTTGGCAGTTGCCAAGGGGAGTGCCCATACCCATGTGATCATGTCTCCTTCTTTGTTGTTGGTGTAATATTCTTGGCGATGATTCCCCTCAGGATGCGGTTCTCCTCCTCGAGCTTATTGACTGGCTGTTTGAGGTCCATTATTTCCTTACGAAGTTTTCTTGTGACAGCTAAAGCTCCTTGCACCCAAGGGTGTTGCATAGCTGCGGGAGAACAAGTGACACTCCTCTTCATATTTTCATAAGAAAGAAATCTAACATTAGAAGGGATAACCGAGTTTGGAATAGCTGAGCTCTGTAGTTCCCCCATCGTGAACCCAGCTCGGAGGCGAGAGGTGACTTCTTGATCCTCCATGGCATCTACTCTCATCAAGTCAGCCTCCATCTCTTCCTCCGTTGCTGGCCCAAAGTGGTCAGCGTCGCTGTTTGCCCTTGGTTCCGGTGCCGGATTAGATACCCGGCTCTCCCCGATTGACTCTTGAGAAGACATCTTGCTCTAATCTGCAGCAGCAACAGCTCGAAAACAAAAACAGAGGAGATTTGCGTGATATGGGAGTCAGAACCTTCGGGAGAATACATAATGAATTTTTACTGACCAAAATACGTATCTTGCAAGAAAACGGAGTCCGGAAGGCACACGAGGTGCTCACGAGGTAGGGGGGCGCGCCCACCACCCTCGTGGGGCCCTCGTGTCCTTCCCGGACTGCTACTTATTTTTCTATTTTTCTAAATATTCCAAAACGTAGAGATATTGTCGTAAAAATTGTTTTGGAGTCGGTTTACTTACCGTACCACATACCTATTTTTTTCAAAGTCTGAAACGGTCTGGAAGGTGTCCCTTATGTATTCCTCCGGGGTTACGGTTTCAATAATATTTGTTTCAACATTTATGGGATTACCTGAGATATAATGTTTGATTCTTTGACCGTTTATCACCTTCGGATTTGTGCCCTCGTAGTTGTTGATTTTTATGGCACCGGAACGATAGACCTCCTCGATAACATAGGGGCCTTCCCATTTAGAGAGAAGTTTTCCTGCAAAAAATCTTAAACGAGAGTTGTATAGCAATACATAATCACCTATATTAAACTCACGCTTTTGTATCTTTTGTCATGCCATCTTTTAACTTTTTCTTTAAACAATTTGGCATTTTCATAAACTTGGGTTCTCCATTCATCAAGTGAGCTAATATCAAATAATCTCTTCTCACCGGCAAGTTTGAAATCATAGTTAAGCTCTTTAATACCCCAATATGCCTTATGTTCTAGTTCGAGAGGTAAGTGACATGCTTTTCCATAAACCATTTTATACGGAGACATACCCATAGGATTTTTGTATGCAGTTCTATATGCCCATAATGCATCATCAAGTTTCTTGGACCAATTCTTTCTAGACCTATTAACAGTCTTTTGCAAAATTAATTTGAGCTCTCTATTGCTCAACTCTACTTGACCACTAGACTGTGGGTGATAAGGAGATGCAATTCTATGATTAACATCATACTTAGCAAGCATTTTATGGAAGGCACATGAATTAAGTGTGAACCACCATCGGTCATTAAATATCTAGGGACTCTGAGGGAGTCCTAGATTAGGGGGTGTTCGGGTAGCCAGACTATACCTTCAGCCGGACTCCAGGACTATGAAGATACAAGATTGAAGACTTCGTCCCGTGTCCGGATGGGACTTTCCTTGGCGTGGAAGGAAAGCTTGGCGATGCGGATATTCAAGATCTCCTACCATTGTAACCGACTCTATGTAACCCTAACCCTATCCGGTGTCTATATAAACCGGAGGGTTGTAGTCCGTAGGCAATCAACTCCATACACAACAATCATACCATAGGCTAGCTTCTAGGGTTTAGCCTCCTTGATCTCGTGGTAGATCTACTCTTGTACTACCCATATCATCAATATTAATCAAGCAGGAGTAGGGTATTACCTCCATCGAGAGGGCCCGAACCTGGGTAAAAAACATCATGTCCCTTGTCTCCTGTTACCATCCGGCCTTGACGCACAGTTCGGGACCCCCTACCCGAAATCCGCCGGTTTTGACACCGACATTGGTGCTTTCATTGAAAGTTCCTCTGTGCCGTCGCAATCAGGAAGGATGCCTCCTCCCGTCTTTAAAGACGGCGCCGTTGCTAAGGGAGCCTTGGCTGTCGGCCAAACCCTCCGGCTAGGTGGTTTCCTCATGACCGCCTGTTCGGTTGTTGCGCCGACGGTGACCTCTCGGGTCATCAAAAGCAACCTACATGTCAACTCGGAGCTCGTCGAGCAGCTAGATCCAATGGAGCTATCTTCCGTAAACGAGCTCTTGGATCGCATCGCCGCCCTGGGGGTCACTATGGATTACGACCATGTTGGGCTTAAACCCGATCTAAGAGAAACTAACTCTCCCCAAGTCACCCACCACGTTGCCGTGGTAGAGGCGCAGTGCGGCAACCCTTCATCTATTTTAAGGACTAGCTACGTCCGAATTCCCGACTCCTCCAAGCCGGATACCCGCGGAGAGGAGGATGTAACTCAAGACCTGAGCTTAGGATCAGGCAATGGGCTAGATTCGTTGGACAACATCCAAGAATCCGAACTTCAGAGTTCAGAAACTCTTCGGCCTCCAAATCTTGGATTGGGTGAGGTTTCAGATTCAACGACACCCGCCCACCCTAACATAAGCGATCTCTCCCAAATCAGGTAGAAGCCCGAGGAAACAGTACATCATTACTGGGCCAGATTCCTCCTGGTTATGAACAGGATAAAGGATTGCCGCGAGGGAGACGCAATCTCAATTTTATGCAGTAATTGCAAGGACGGGGGAATCCTTAACACCGTAAGTCGTCGTGATATTACACGCTTCGCTGACTTGGCGTCCATAGTACAAAAATACTGTGCGATGGAAAGCGCCTGGAAAACCGAAATAAAATTTTGGGATAATCCGGCCTTGAATAATAATCCCGTCCGAACTAAGAGGGTGCATCATCATAGGACACCCGGGATAAACACCAAAAAGACAAAACCCTCTATAGGGCATGGAACCGTACTGGAAAGGTGGCTTGATGGACCCTATAGAATTCACAGTACAGAGGACGCCACACCAACTCATAGCCTTAGAGCATGTTGGATACTCTGGCAGGTGGCCAAAATTGGCGAGGACCTCTTAATTCTGGAGGCCGCAGAAAACCAGCCCGAGAACACCAGTACCGTTCTCACAGTCTTCGAGACTTTCGCATAAAACAATATGCGAAAAAGAACACTCCGCAGCCTCGCCGAAGTCTATCAAGTTGCAACAATAAATCCATGGAGCGACACTGCTATTACCTTCAACGCAACTGATGAACCTAGATCCTGAACAGCCCGAGCACCAGCCGCATTGGTCCTCAGTCCCATAGTGGACGGCTTTCGCCTCACCAAGGTGCTCATGGATGGAGGCAGCGGACTGAACCTCATTTATGAGGAAACCCTTCAAAAAATGGAAATAGACTGGAACCGCATCGAGCGAAGCAGCACAACCTTTAGAGGAATAATCCCGAGTCGGGAAGCGCGCTGCACAGGAAAAATCACACTAGATGTGGTGTTCGGCACGCTGGATAATTACAGGTCCGAAGAAGTCACGTTTTAGGTGGCCCCGTTTAAGAGCGGATATCACGCTTTACTACGGCGGGAAGCATTCACAATCTTCCAAGAAATACCCCATTACGGGTACATGAAGCTTAAGATGCCCGGGCCGAATGGAATTATCACTCTAGCTAGTGATCCGGACATAGCACTCCGCGCCAGAAACAAGATGGCCGCATTAGCCCTTGAGGCGCTATCCGAAGCCTTAGTGGCTGAGGAACTGACTGCGCTGCGCTCCACGGTTAACAGGGATGATGTGATACTCGATAAGAGATCCAAATCCACATCCTTCAAGCCAGCTGACGAAATAGTCAAATTCCAGGTCCATCCAACGGACCCCAATAAAACAGCTTCCATCGGGGCACGACTGAACCCTGATGTAGACGCCGCACTGTGAGAGTTCGTATGAGAGAACTGGGACATTTTCGCCTGGCACCCTTCAGACATGCCAGGGATCCCACGCAGGCTGGCCGAACACAGCTTAAATATCCTAAAAGGATTCAAACCTGTCAAACAAGCCCTTCGGCGTTTTTCCGAACCCAAGAGACAGGCTATGGGAGAGGAGCTAGCCAAGCTATTGGAGGCTGGATTCATTAGAGATATAAAACATACGGACTTGCTAGCAAAGTTGGTGATGTTACCAAAGAATGACAAATCCTGGCGCCTGTGTGTTGATTTTAAAGACCTTAACCAGGCTTGCCCAAAGGATCCCTTCCCCCTCCCCCGTATCGATCAAATTATCGATGCCACCGTAGGACATGACTCGTTGTGTTTCCTCGATGCATACTCCGGATACCATCAAATCAAGATGGCAGAATGAGACCAAGCCACAACAGCATTCATCACACCATACGGCCCATTCTGCTTCAACACAATGCCCTTCGGGCTGAAAAACGTCGGCGCAACATATCAGCGCATGATCCAGACATGTCTGGCAAATCACATCGGCAAAACAGTGGAGGCGTATGTGCATGATGTGGTCGTCAAATCAAGACATGTCGAATCTCTAGTAGACGACTTGAGGCTTACATTCGATAACCTCCGAAAATATGACATCAAGCTCAACCCGGAAAAATGCGTCTTCGGCGTTCCAGGTGGAAAGCTCTTGGGCTTCATTGTATCCG
Organism: Triticum urartu; assembly: GCF_003073215.2. Classification (NCBI taxonomy): domain Eukaryota; kingdom Viridiplantae; phylum Streptophyta; class Magnoliopsida; order Poales; family Poaceae; genus Triticum; species Triticum urartu. Next base: position 424,619,232 of record NC_053025.1, read on the forward strand.
GTAGAGGAATCGAAGCAAACCCAGCCAAGATCCGAGCTTTGTCACAATTGGATGTCCCAAAGGACCTTAAACAAATACAAAAATTAACCGGGTGCATGGCGGCTTTAAGCCGCTTCATCTCCCGCTTGGGAGAAAAGGCACTACCCCTTTATCGCCTCCTTCGGCGCACCGAACACTTCGAGTGGACGGATGCCGCCACGGCCGGACTTGATGAAATAAAAGCCATATTGGCAACAAACCTAGTCCTGGCCGCGCCAATCACCGGCGAACCAATGTTATTGTACATTGCATCAACACACCAAGTTGTCAGCGCAGTGCTCGTTGTCGAGCGGGAAACGGACGGACACAAATTCCCCCTTCAAAGGCTGGTCTACTACGTGTCCACTGTCCTCACTCCATGCAAATCACGGTACCCGCATTATCAAAAGATTGCATACGCGGTATTCATGGCATCCCGGAAGCTACGACACTACTTTCAAGAGTGTTCCATAACAGTAGCCTCGGAAGTGCCACTAAACGATATTATCAACAACCGCGATGCAACGGGCCGGGTTGCAAAATGGGCCGTCGAGCTTCTCCCGTTTGATATAACCTATAAGCCACGGCGAGCCATTAAATCGCAAGTTTTGGCCGACTTCGTCACAGAATGGACGGAGGCCGAGCTCCCTAAAGAGTACGGAACATATTCAAACTGGATTATGCATTTCGACGGCTCCAAAATGTTGGCCGGATTGGGAGCTGGCGTCGTCCTGACGTCCCCCACAGGAGACACAGTCCAATATGTGCTCCAGATCATGTACACGGATTCCAACAATGCAGCCGAATATGAGGCCCTCCTACATGGTCTCCGGATAGCAGTATCCATGGGTATCCAGCGCCTAGAGGTACGCGGGGATTCAAACCTCGAAATATCCCAAATAAATGGAGACTTCGATGCCAAGGACCCAAAAATGGCAGCTTACCGCAACGCCGTCCTAAAAATGTCAGCTCGCTTCGAAGGGCTGGAGTTTCACCATATAGCCCGAGAAAACAATCAAGCAGCGGACGTCCTGGCACGCACCAGAGCAAAACGCGATGCAGTCCCCCCAACATCTTTTTGGAAAGATTGTTCAAGCCATCCGTAGCATGGGAGGGGGAACCCGCAAATAAGAGCCCAGACCCAGCCGCACCACTCGACGCCGAACAATCTGACACAACTGGAGGCTTTGCCAATGAAATTACACCTTCAGCCCACGTAATAATGGCAGTCATCGCCCCGTGGACAGAATCATTCCTAGCCTACCTTACTAGGCAGGAACTCCCGGAGGACCAAAACGAGGCCCGCTGCATAGTGAGGCGATCTAAAGCCTATAGAGTCCATGAGGGAGAGCTTTATAAGAAAAGCACTACCGGAGTCCTTCAAAGGTGCATCTCCGAAGAGGAAGGGCGGAACCTTCTGGCTGAAATTCATGCCGGACTCGGTGGTCACCACGTTGCTGCTCGGTCCCTTGTTAGCAAGGCTTTTCGTACAGGCTTTTATTGGCCGACGGCCTGGGCAGATGCTCAGGACCTAGTCCAACGATGCGCTGGTTGCCAACTTTTTGCCAACCAAAGCCATATGCCACCCACCGCACTCCAAACTATACCCATCACCTGGCCTTTTGCGGTCTGGGGGCTTGACATGGTCGGACCCCTTAAAGGTGGGACCGATAGGAAAAAATACTTACTGGTCATGGTGGATAAATTCACCAAATGGATAGAAGCCAAGCCTGTTAAAACGGCTGAATCCGGACCTGTGATAGACTTCACATCCGGGGTTGTACACTGTCATGGCGTCCCCCACAGCATCATAACCGATAACGGTACAAACTTTACCGCCGATGAAGTAAAACTCTGGTGCAAAAACATGGGCATCAAGCTCGATTATGCTTCCGTCTATCACCCACAAACCAACAGCCAGGTCGAACGTGCAAATGGTATTATCATGAGCGGCATTAAACCCAGACTAGTGCGGTCCCTCAAGGAATCTAACACGCACTGGGTAGAGGAGCTCGACTCCGTACTATCAGGGCTGCGGACCATGCCAAATCGCACCACCGGATACACACCATTTTTTATGGTGTACGGCGCAGAGGCAGTTCTGCCCTGCGACATAATTCATGACTCACCTAGAGTGTGCATGTACGAAGAAAGAGAAGCCGAGCTCGATCGGTAGGACAACTTGGACGCCCTGGAGGAGGAGCGTGACGTGGCAAAAGCCCGTTCCGCATTTTATCAACACCAGGCCCGAAGATATCAAAGCAGAGAAGTACGGGCCAAAAGTTACAATGTTGGCGAACTAGTTCTACGCCTGCCGGATAAGAAAAAGGACAAACTCAAGCCCAAGTGGGAAGGTCCATTCATAATCGACCAAGTCCTGACTGGTGGGGCGTACCACCTGCGAGATGCGTCGGATAACCGACTCGAGCCGAACCCGTGGAACGCCACCCGTCTCCGAAGATTCTATGCCTAACGCCGGACTCTGGGTTCGTCTCCTTCCTCTGTCCATTTTTTGCATTTTTCTGTCTTACATTTCTCTCCTTCCCCTCTTTTCTTTTATAGCCCTTAAAGGCTCATCTAGTGACGCGCCACTCGCGCTCATTAAACTTGGGTGCTTCTTTAACAGAAGCTTATTTATACGGGCTTCACGCCCAACACATGCGTCAAACTTCCGCATGTACCTTTTTCTTCACCATTATATGCATCGATATGACTTAAGTTTTGGACAAGCTGGGTTGCCTGGCTCCTGTGCTTACCCCTACGTTCCCGATTGTTCGGCTAGGCGGTTAAGGGAGCACCTCTGCGATTGTTACTGCCGGGTCAACCAGATGTGTACCTCAGACTGGGTGAAGCCGAAAGCTAGCGTTCTTAAGGGAATATTCGGTCGGTGAGATAAAAGATGATCTTTTTACTCATTTTATGCGCCCCCAGATGCTTTTTCTGCGTCTTTTTACGCAGTCCGGACATGCACTTTAGGGCATGCCTCCCAGCGAAAGGAACCCCTAACGAAACTATTCTCTCTGGAAGATGTTTCTTACTAACCATGTAATATAACATAACTAGTTGGGCACTTGTCTGATAAAGCACTAATGACCCCTACGCCTGGTCTCCATGCATACCACGGTTCTTATATAACCGCTATGGTATTCGGACACACTCCGGACCGTCAGTTCCCGAGGTTGAAGCGAAAAGGTCGGCAACGACAAACGATCTACAATCCGGCTAGAAGGCATTACACATGTCAATTCAAAAATACATAGTCATTCTGACTGATTGTATTCCTCTTCTATACCATCTAACAGGCTGTCTAATTTACAGTCCTGTTGGGAATACTTCACGGCCAACTCTACTTGGCCGTATACTAAGCTCACAGGGATCTCCTTCCCGTCAGGCCCCACTGGTCCGTGCTCGGCCATGTGGTTTGGGTCAGACTTCGTAAAACGTGTCTTCACCATGGCCCAGGCTTCCCTAGCGCCTTATCGGCAGGCCGATATCTTCCACAACCGGAAGCGCCGCCAAGCTCGCTTCAGCTTCTCCGCAAGCTCTCCAAGGCCCTCGGGCATGGAGTGGGCAGGCCATAAGGCTTGGGCAACGCCTCGCATCGCCTGCCGAATTCGCTCGTGCAGTTGCATGAGTTCAGGAAGAAGGTCACCCGTAGAATCGGGCATCTCCTCTGCAGGACGACCTGTGAGCATACCTACAGACATTACTCTGTTAGTCGACTTCCTCGCCGAACTCTTTTTTCAAAGTTCGTTCAAGCACTTACTAAATATGCCACGTCGAAGCCGCTGATTCTCCTTCGTGGAGTCCGACAGCTGGCCACAAACATCTCTAAGTTCGACGTCCAGCCTGGTGTTGGCATCCCCAAGATCATTCTTCTCTCGCCTCACCTTTGTCAACGTACTCTCACCGTCCTTTAGCCGGCGTAAGAGTTGTTGCTTTTCCGGATCGAGTCCGGCGCCATCTGCAACATGATTCGTCAGATTTGCACCCACACCGCGCAATACTAATCTTTCGAAGTGTATCTTACCTGAGGGGGTCTCTTTGGGCTCCCCTGCTGTGGCTAGTGCGGCCTCTAGTTGGGCCTTGCACTTTTCCAGCTCCTGGGACAGTACAGTATTCTTCTCTGTAAGAACCTGCATATTAAATGATCCTTAAATCAGTTGCTCTAACTGTTTCAAGTCTCGGGGGCTACTGGTATATATATATTTGACCAAAATTTTCTTACCCGTATGTCTTTTACATACTGCTCCGTGGCTCTGGTTAAACCATTTCGAGCGGCACGGAGGTACGCCTCTCCTGAATTAAAGGCATCTAAAGCCTCTTGGGAGAAACAAGCATCGCATAGAACTGTCTAGCGACGCCTGTGGTTCATGGCACTCTCCACTTCAGAATTTGTGGCAGACAGCCTGTCCGCATCCTCTGTCGGAGGAGCATCCAGTGCGCGCCTTGTGCTCGCCTCCGCTTCCTGGCCAGACGTTGGAGCCTGGCTGGTGGAGGCGCGATTGGCAACCTCTCCGGATGTAGTCCGGCGAGGTCTCTTCATTCTGAAGATAGCACGAACGTTAATATGCCCTGATAGAATAACACCAGGGAAACAGAGGGTGCGCTATACCTCTGCGCCGGCATCTCAGTCCGGACTACATTCCTTTTTGCCCCACAGGGCCCTGCGACCCCTCGTTGGCTAGCCGCCGCAGGTTCGGCCTCCTGCCTCGGAAATCTCCCCTGCAAAACACGGTTGTCGTCAGAAACACCGGAATACGTGAGAGTGGAATCTCTCTCAAGGGAATGAGACTCCGGTTTCTCTCACCTGGGAGGCCAGGATTAACCCTGGGTAATCAGCCGTGATGGCTACCAAGGTATTGTCCTTGCTTAGCTGATGGAACACCCCGTCGATAAGCTCCACCGATATGTCCGGATCCTCTTCAGAGTCCAGATCGAGGGACCGTTCTGGGTCCTCGGGCTGTGGAGGGCGGCTGTTTATATCCTTTACCACCTGTCGCAGTTCCTGCATTGAAGTCGTTAGACTACATATCTAACCGTGGGAGTATAAAACAAACGGGCAAGCGCAATTATTCACTTACCCAACTTGGAGGATCATACATAGTAAATCCGGCCTGCGGATTGACGCGGAGGAATTCCTCCTTTCCCCCTTGTACAAAGAGGATAAGATCTTTACTAGGGCGGCAGCTGAGGCCGGCCCCTTACGTCCGTAACGTGTGGCGTCATCCTCCCCGTTGAAATCCCACATGGGGTGGTCTCTATATTGAAGCAGCTGCACCCCCCGCATAATGCATGCGGCCATGACTCCAATCATGGTTAGTCCGGAATGAGCCAACAGTCTTATCCGGCCCATCAGGTAAAGGACGTCTCTGTCGCTTTCTCTCTGAGAGCTCCGCGGATGCCAGCTCAAGCGTTTCTTCAATGGAGCACTGTTGAACTCAGGGAGACCAACCCGGATAGGGTCCGGTAGCGGGACGTCATCTGTATAAAACCATTCCGAAGGCCAGTCCTCGGACGCCTTCTTTGGGGTTCCAGATAGGTATCCGGTCCCGGCGATGCGCCATACTTCGGCTCGGCCCACTTGGTATATAGACCCCTTTTGAGAACGGGGCACCAGGCAGAATAACCTCTTGCACAGCGCGAAATGAGCCTCAACGCCTAAAAATAGCTCCCAAAGGGCGACGAAACCCGCAATATGCAATATGGAGGCGGGCGTGAGATTGTGCAGCTGGAGGCCGTAGAACTCCAGAAGCCCGCGGAGAAATGGATGAATTGGAAATCCCAGTCCCCTTATTAGATAGGGGACGAGGCACACCCGCTCTCCTTTAGAAGGATTGGGGGTGCTCTCCGCTTGTTTTCCGCCATTATAGGTGGCGATACCTTTGCTGGAAGCGCTCTAATGATAACTCGTGGAAAGGAGAAGATGTGGTTTGGACCTAAATCCCCATCCTGTTAAATAGGCGGCTCGTTTATACAGCTAGGGGCGTGGATGTAAAAACGCCCTGGCTTTTCGCATTCGTTTGACACATGGAAGACGGCCATTATTGGGCATGGAAGCCGAGGAACACTACATTACAAAAATCGGACATTATTCCTACAGGTACATAAGATTTGGAGAAGAACCCGCCTTGCAATGCCGAACAATCTGCGCGCCGGACTCGTCGTCATTGAAGCCTGGTTCGGGGGCTACTGAGGGAGTCCTGGATTAGGGGGTGTTCGGGTAGCCGGACTATACCTTCAGCCGGACTCCAGGACTATGAAGATACAAGATTGAAGACTTCGTCCTGTGTCCGGATGGGACTTTCCTTGGCATGGAAGGCAAGCTTGGCGATGAGGATATTCAAGATCTCCTACCATTGTAACCGACTCTATGTAACCCTAACCCTATCTGGTGTCTATATAAACCGGAGGGTTGTAGTCCGTAGGCAATCAACTCCATACACAACAATCATACCATAGGCTAGCTTCTAGGGTTTAGCCTCCTTGATCTCGTGGTAGATCTACTCTTCTACTACCCATATCATCAATATTAATCAAGCAGGAGTAGGGTATTACCTCCATCGAGAGGGCCCGAACCTGGGTAAAAAACATCGTGTCCCTTGTCTCCTGTTACCATCCGGCCTTGACGCACAGTTCGGGACCCCCTACCCGAGATCCGCCGGTTTTGACACCGACAGACTCCAAACCTCGAAAAAATAACTTCTCTAAGCATTTTAATAGAAGTGTTATGATCAACACTACTAGTTGGAATAGCTTCTACCCACTTAGTAACGTAATCAACAGCAACTAAAATATGTGTGTACCCATTAGAGGCAGGAAAAGGTCCCATATAATCAAAGCCCCAAACATCAAACGGTTCAATAACAAGAGAATAATTCATAGGCATTTCTTGACGTCTACTAATATTGCCAATTCTTTGACATTCATCACAAGACAAGACAAACTTACGGGCATCCTTGAAGAGAGTAGGCCAATAAAAACCAGATTGCAATACCTTATGTGCAGTTCTATCTCCAGTGTGGTGTCCTCCATAAGCCTCGGAATGACACTTGCGTAGGATCTGTTCCTGTTCATGCTCAGGTACACAATGTCTAATAACACCATCTACTCCTTTATAAAGATGTGGGTCATCCCGAAAGTAATGTCTCAAGTCATAGAAAACCTTTTTCTTTTGCTGGTATGTGAAGCTAGGTGGTATGAACTTAGCAACAATATAATTAGCATAATCAACATACCATGGAGTACTACGAGAAGTACTTATAACATTTAATTGTTCATCAGGAAAGCTATCATTAATAGGTAGTGGGTCATCAAGAACATTCTCTAACCTAGACAAGTTGTCTGCAACGGGGTTCTCAGCTCCCTTTCTATCAACAATATGCAAATCAAATTCTTGTAGCAAGAGAACCCATCTAATAAGTCTAGGTTTAGCATCTTTCTTTTCCATAAGGTATTTAATAGCAGCATGATCAGTGTGAATAGTTACTTTAGAATCAACAATATAAGGTCTGAACTTATCACAAGCAAATACAACTGCTAAAAGCTCTTTTTCAGTAGTAGCATAATTTCTTTGAGCATTGTCTAGAGTCTTACTAGCATAATGAATAACACTTAATTTCTTATCAACTCTTTGCCCTAGAACAACACCTACAGCATAATCACTAGCATCACACATAATTTCAAATGGTAAATTCCAATCAGGTGGCTGAACAACAGGTGCAGAGACTAATGCTTTCTTAAGTATTTCAAATGCTTCTACACAATCATCATCAAAGACAAATGGTATATCTTTTTGCAATAAATTAGTTAGAGGCCAAGAAATTTTTTAGAAGTCCTTAATGAACCTCCTATAAAATCCGGCATGACCAAGGGAACTTCTTATACCTTTGATGTCCTTGGGACATGGCATCTTTTCAATCACATCAACCTTGGCTTTATCAAATTCAATACCTCTTTTAGAAACTTTATGCCCCAAGACAATACCTTCATTAACCATAAAGTGGCACTTTTCCCAATTCAAGACAAGATTAGTTTCTTCACATCTCGGCAAAACTCGATCAAGATTGCTCAAGCAATCATCAAAAGAGGAACCATAGACGGAAAAATCGTGCATGAAAACCTCACAAATCTTTTCACAAAAGTCAGAGAATATAGCCATCATGCATCTTTGAAAGGTAGCAGGTGCATTACATAAACCAAAAGGCATACGTCTATAAGCAAAAGTACCAAAAGGGCATGTAAAAGTAGTCTTTGATTGATCTCTAGCCGACACAGGTATTTGAGAGAAACCAGAATAATCATCTAGAAAGCAATAGTGTGTATGTTTGCATAATCTTTCTAGCATTTGATCAATAAAAGTTAAGGGGTAATGATCTTTCTTAGTAGCTTTATTTAATTTGCGGAAATCAATTACAATCCTATAACCTGTGATAATTCTTTGTGGAATCAATTCATCTTTATCATTAGGAACAACAGTAATACCTCCCTTCTTAGGGACACAATGGACAGGACTTACCCACTGACTATCAGCAAAGGGATAAATTATACCTGCCTCCAGAAGCTTGAGTATTTCTTTTCTTACCACTTCTTTCATTTTAGGATTCAGACGTCGTTGAGGATCACGAACTGGTTTGGCATCTACTTCCAAATTTATTTTATGTTGACATAGAGTGGGACTAATGCCCTTAAGATCATCAAGAGTATATCCAATAGCAGCACGATGCTTCTTCAGAGTTTTCAATAATCTTTCTTCTTCATGATCTGAAAGGTTAGCACTAATAATAACAGGATATATCTTCTTTTCATCAAGATAAGCATATTTAAGATTATCAGGCAAAGGTTTAAGCTCAAACACGGGATCACCCTTGGGTGGAGGAGGATCCCCTAAAATTTCAACAGGAAAATTGTGTTGCAGAATAGGTTCCTATTTAAAGAATACTTCATCTATTTCCCTTCTTTCATTCATGAACAAATCATTTTCATGGTCTAGCAAATAGTGTTCTAAAGGATCACTAGGAGGTACGGCAATAGAAGCAAGACCAATAATCTCATCCTTACTAGGTAATTCTTCCTCACTATGTTGTTTACTAAATTTAGAAAAATTAAACTCATGAACCATATCATCCAAGCCAATAGTAACAACATCCTTTTCGCAATCTATCCTAGCATTAACAGTGTTCAAGAAGGGTCTACCAAATATAATGAGAGAAAAGCTATCTTGCGGAGAAGTAAGAAAAAGAAAATCAGCAGGATATTTAGTTTTCCCACACAAGACTTCAACATCTCTAACAATTCCCATTGCTGAAATAGTATCTCTATTGGCAAGTTTAATTGTGACATCAATATCTTCTAATTCAGGAGGTGCAATTTCACGCTTGATTTCTTTATACAAGTCATAAGGTATAATACTAGCACTAGCACCCATATCACATAAGCCATGATAACAATGATCTCCTATTTTAACAGAAATAACAGGCACGCCTACCACAGGTCTATGTTTATCTTTAGCACAAGGTTTAGCAATTCTAGCAGTTTCACCTTCGAACTGAATAACATGCCCATCAATATTATCATACAAGAGATCTTTAACACTAGCAATATTAGGTTCTAATTTAACTTGCTCAGGAGGTGTATAAGTTCTAATATTGCTTTTACGAACAACAGTTGAAGCTTTAGCATGATCCTTTACTCTAATAGGGAAAGGTGGTTTCTCAACATAAGAAGTAGGAACAATAGGATCATTATAAGTGACAGTCTTTTCTTCAACTTTAATAGCTGCAGCTACTTTTACTTCTATGGGAGGATGATATTTAAACCACTTCTCCTTAGGGAGATCAACATAAGTAGCAAAAGATTCACAGAAAGAAGCTACTATCTTAGAGTCAAGTCCGTATTTAGTGCTAAACTTACGGAAAATATCGGTGTCCATAAAAGATTTAACACAATCAAACTTAGGTGTCATACCTGACTCTTTACCTTCGTTGAGGTCCCAATCTTTAGAGTTGCGTTTAATTCTATCCAATAAATTCCATCTGAATTCAATAGTCTTCATCATAAAAGAGCCAGCACAAGAAGTATCGAGCATGGTTTGATTATTATGAGAAAGCCGAGCATAAAAACTTTGCATAATTATTTCTCTCGAGAGCTCATGATTGAGGCATGAATATAACATTGATTTAAGCCTCCCCAAGCTTGAGAGATGCTTTCTCCTTCGCGAGGCCAGAAATTATATATATAATTACGATCACGATGAACAAGATGCATAGGGTAATACTTTTGATGAAATTCCAATTTCAATCTTTTATAGTTCCATGATCTCATATCATCACATAGCCTATAGCATATCAATGCGTCTCCCTTCAAAGATAAAGGGAAGACCTTCTTCTTAGCAACATCATCGGGTACACCTGCAAGCTTAAATAATCCACAAACTTCATCCACATATATTAAGTGCTCATCAGGATGCTTTGTTCCATCTCCTGTAAAAGGGTTAGCTAGCAGTTTTTCCATCATACCCGAAGGAAATTCAAAAGGAGTTTCATTTTCAATAGGTTCAGTAGGTTGAGGAGCAACTCTTTGCTCTACTGGATAGGGTGAAGATACCCCGAACAAGCCCCTCGGAGAATTACTTTCCATAGTAGCAAGTGACAGTAAATTTCAGCACACTATATAAATTTTTCCTTACCAAATTCCACCTACCAAAGGCGCTACACTCCCCGGCAACGGTTCCAGAAAAGAGTCTTGATGACCCAGAAGTATAGGGGATCTATCGTAGTTCTTTCGATAAGGAGAGTGTCGAACCCAACGAGGAGCAGAAGGAAATGATAAGTGGTTTTCAGCAAGGTATTCTCTGCAAGTACTGAAATAAGTGGTAACAGATAGTTTTGTGATAAGGTAAATTGTAACGAGCAAAAATTAACAAAAGCAAATAAAGTGCAGCAAGGTGGCCCAATCCTTTTTGTAACAAAGAACAAGCTGGAACAAACTCTTATATAAGGAAAAGCACTCCCGAGGACACATGGGAATATCGTCAAGCTAGTTTTCATCACGTTCATATGATTCGCGTTCGATATTTTGATAATTTGATATGTGGGTGGACCGGTGCTTGGGTGCTGTTCTTACTTGAACAAGCATCCCACTTATGACTAACCTCTATTGCAAGCATCCACAACTACAACAAAAGTATTAAGGTAAACCTAACCATAGCATGAAACATGTGGATCCAAATCAGCCCATTACGAAGCAACGCATAAACTAGGGTTTAAGCTTCTGTCACTCTAGCAACCCATCATCTACTTATTACTTCCCAATGCCTTCCTCTAATCCCAAATAATGGTGAAGTGTTATGTAGTCGATGTTCACATAACACCACTAGAGGCTAGACAACATACATCTTATCAAAATATCAAACGAATACCAAATTCACATGACTACTAATAGCAAGACTTCTCCCTTGTCCTCAGGAACAAACGTAATTACTCACAAAGCATATTCACGTTCATAATCAGAGGGGTAATAATATGCATATAGGATCTGAACATATGATCTTCCACCAAATAAACCAACTAGCATGAACTACAAGGAGTAATCAACACTACTAGCAACCTACTAGCACCAATCCCGGACTTTGAGACAAGAATTGGATACAAGAGATGAACTAGGGTTTGGAGATGAGATGGTGCTGGTGAAGATGTTGATGGAGATTTCCCTCTCCTGATGAGAGGAGCGTTGGTGATGACGATGGTGATGATTTCCCCCTGCCGGAGGGAAGTATCCCTGGCAGAACAGCTCTGCCGAAGCTCTAGATTGGTTCCACCAAGGTTCCGCCTCGTGGCGGCGGAGTCTCGTCCCGAAAAGTTCCTTCTTATTTTTTTATCATCGAAAGACTTCATATAGGACAAGATGGGCGTCGGAGAGCCACCAGGGGGCCCATGAGGTAGGGGGCGCGCCCTAGGGGGGGGGGGGGCGCCCCCCACCCTCGTGAGCACGGTGTGGGCCCCCTGGCCTTCATCTTTGGCGAGGATTTTTATTTATATATTTTAAGATGTTCCGTGGAGTTTCAGGACTTTTGGGGTTGCGCAGAATAGGTCTCTAATATTTGCTCCTTTTCCAGCTGAGAATTCCAGTTGCCGGCGTTCTCCCTCCTTATGTAAACCTTGTAAAATAAGAGAGAATAGCCATAAGTATTGTGACATAAAGTGAAATAACAGTCCATAATGCAATAAATATCGATATAAAAGCATGATGCAAAATGGACGTATCAGCTCCCCTGGCGTATTTCTTCTGCCTATATATATCCATATACCCTAAAATGATCGGAGAGCAGAATAGATCGGGACTTCCACCGCCAGAAGCCTCCGTAGCCAACGAAAACCAATCTACACCCGTTCCGGCACCCTGTCGGAGGGGGAATCCCTCTCCTGTGGCTATCTTCATCATCCCAGTGCTCTCCATGATGAGGAGGGAGTATTTCTACCTCTGGGACAAGGGTATGTACCAGTAGCTATGTGTTTGATCTCTCTCTCTCTCTCTCGTGTTCTTGAGGTGGTACGATCTTGATGTATCGCGAGCTTCGCTATTATAGTTGGATCTTATGATGTTTTCTCCCCCCTCTACTCTCTTGTAATGGATTGAGTTTCCCCTTTGAAGTTATCTTATCGGATTGAGTCTTTAAAGATTTGAGAACACTTGATGTATGTCTTGCCGTGCGTATCTGTGGTGACAATGGGATATCACGTGATTCACTTGATGTATATTTTGGTGATCAACTTGCGGGTTCCGCCCATGAACCTATGCATAGGGGTTGGCACACGTTTTCGTCGTGATTCTCCGGTAGAAACTTTGGGGCACTCTTTGAGGTTCTATGTGTTGGTTGAATAGATGAATCTGAGATTGTGTGATGCATATCGTATAATCATACCCACGGATACTCGAGGTGACATTGGAGTATCTAGGTGACATTAGGGTTTTTGTTGATTTGTGTCTTAAGGTGTTATTCTAGTACGAACTCTAGGGCTGTTTGTGACACTTATAAGAATAGCCCAACGGATTGATTGGAAAGAATAACTTGGAGGTGGTTTTGTACCCTACCATAATCTCTTCGTTTGTTCTCCGCTATTAGTGACTTTCGATTGACTCTTTGTTGCATATTGAGGGATAGTTATGTGATCCAATTATGTTATTATTGTCGAGAGAACTTGCACTAGTGAAAGTATGAACCCTAGGCCTTGTTTCAACACATTGCAATACCGTTTGTGCTCACATTTATCATTAGTTACCATGCTGTTTTTATATTTTCAGATTACAAATACTCATATCTACTATCCATATACCACTTGTATCACCATCACTTCGCCGAACTAGTGCACCTATATAATTTACCATTGTATTGGGTGTGTTGGGGATACAAGAGACTCTTTGTTACATGGTTGCAGGGTTGCTTGAGAGAGACCATCTTCATCCTACGCCTCCTATGGATTGATAAACCTTAGGTCATCCACTTGAGGGAAATTTGCTACTGTCCTACAAACCTCTGCGCTTGGAGGCCCAACAACATCTACAAGAAGAAGGTTGTGTAGTAGACATCAAGGGGTGGCCTCACCAGGCTGGCTCACGAGGGGCGGAGAGATCAAGGCAAGGGACAACTCATGAGGTTTGCGTGACGCAAGCCATGACGACTGGAGTCAGGCGGGCGCCAGCTCGCGCAGTGTCCTCGTTTCCTCTTTGGTGCTAAAGGGGCAAGCACATGCAAGGAGTCCCAAGGCATCAGGCAAAGGTTTCCATATCAGTGCAACAAGACCAAGACCAGCAGGACGTCAGGACGGAGGTCACCGTGGAGCCCAAGACGGCGTCACCACCAGAGCCTTTGGCAGGCGTAGACTACTTTTGTCAGGTAGCTTGTACTAGCTGTCCCCCTTCAAATTGGCCGTTGTGGGATCCCTTCCCGCCTGGTATTTGGGAAGAGGACCCGGGCCTATATATAGGACTAGCCACCAGCATAGCAGAGAGGCTGATCTGATCTCATCTAGAGGGACCATCCCCAACCACTCTAGTTCACCAAACCCAAGAACACTTCACCTCAGGAGGCTGTTCTTCCCTTGTAACTGTTCATCCTCAGCCCGAAAGGCAATCCACCACACCACACTGGAGTAGGGTATTACACCACAACGGTGGCCCGAACTAGTATAAATCTTGTGTCTCGTGTTCTTTGGGTCCGTCAAGCTAGGCCGTGAGATCACGATGTGTGCGATCTAGAGAGGGGGAAGGATCTTTGTGCGCACCCCAGTGTTCGAACCTCGACGGTTTTGCTGGAACCCAAAATCCGACACGGCAGTTCCGAAATTTGAGACACGCGGAGGGTAAATGAGCAGCGCGCCCATAGTTTCCACTTTTTCTTATGGGGAAGGCGCGGGCCGCCTCTTTACCATTCACTGCAATGTGACGTGTGAGGGAAGCAACCGCCCCACGCATGACCCCCACGTCACACACGACCCCCGCATTGCGCATTCGACCCGGGTCGTTGAGAAGTGCAACGTGCGAGAAAGTTACAGCAGTAAAACTCGTCCCCGCATGCCCGCCCACCGTTTTGGCCCTAGCCAAACAACGCATCGTGCTTATGTATGGCCTAGGCCCGGGGGCTCCTATCAGTGCACAAAAGTAGGGGCTCTCTTTTGTACCCCTTTACTTGTGCAGAGACTGTTAGAGCCGCGCCTGCGGCCATACCTAGCGGGCAGAGGAAGCAAAAGCACAAGACAACCAGAACAACGTCGAGACCAGAGACAGAAAGAGCAAGAGGGAGAGGTGGACTCCCCCGGCAAGACCCTTGCTGGGGCGGCCTCCGCAGCCCCGGCAAGAGCCTTGCCGGGGCAACTTGCCCAATGCCAGCACAGTGCGCCACCCTTGAGCCCAAGGGTTCCAACACCATCAACCACATTGGAACCAAGGCTCGGGAGGCACCTCCATTGAGGGAGTCCTGGATTAGGGGGTGTTCAGATAGCCGGACTATACCTTCAGCTGGACTCCTGGACTATGAAGATACAAGATTGAAGACTTTGTCCGGTGTCCGGGAGGGACTTTCCTTGGCGTGGAAGGCAAGCTTGGCGATACGGATATGTAGATGTCCTACCATTGCAACCAACTCTATGTAACCCTAACCCTATCCGGTGTCTATATAAACCGGAGGGTTTTAGTCCGTAGGACAACATACACATCAACAATCATACCATAGGCTAGATTCTAGGGTTTATCCTCTTCGATCTTGTGGTAGATCTACTCTTGTACTACCCATATCATCAATATTAATCAAGCAGGACGTAGGGTTTTACCTCCATCGAGAGGGCCCAAACCTGGGTAAAACTTCGTGTCCCTCGCCTCCTGTTACCATCCGGCCTAGACGCACAGTTCGGGACCCCTACCCGAGATCCGCCAGTTTTGACACCGACATTGGTGCTTTCATTGAGAATTCCTCTGTGCCGTCGCCGTCAGGCTCGATGGCTCCTACGATCATCGATAGCGATGCAGTCCAAGGTGAGACCTTCCTCCCTGGACAGATCTTCGTCTTTGGCGGCTTCGCACTGCGGGCCAATTCAGTTGGCCGTCTGGAGCAGATCGAAAGCTACGCCCCTGGCCGTCAGGTCAGATTTGGAAGTTTAAACTACACGGCTGACATCCGTGGGGACTTGATCTTCGAAGGATTCAAGCCACTGCCGAGCGCGCCGCACTGTCACGACGAGCATGATCTAGCTCTGCCGCCGCACAGTGCCCTGGAGGCCGCACCCGCACTGGCTCCGACCCTTAATTCGGAGCGAACTGTGCCGATCGAGGATGGGCGGTTGGACGACACCCCGGGGGCTGCGACCTCAATGGCGACTGAGCCTAACACCAGCCCCGTACTCTGCGATACTCGTGACTCCAAGGAGCCGGACTCCTCTCTAGACTCCGAACCCTCCGCGCCCCTGCCGATCAAATCCGATTGGGCGCCGATAATGGAGTTCACTGCCATGGACATCTTTTAGCACTTGCCTTTCGGCGATATCCTGAAGTCACTAAAGGCTCTCTCTTTATCAGGAGAGCCCTGGCCAGACTACGGTCAGCAAGGTTGGGGTACGGACGATGAAGAAATTCAAAGCCCACCCACCACCCACTTTGTAGCCACTGTTGACGACTTAACGGACATGCTCGACTTCGACTCTGAAGACATCGACGGTATGGACGCCGATGAAGGAGATGATGAAGAACCAGCGCCTACTAGGCCCTGGAAAGCTACCTCGTCATATGACATATACATGGTGGACACCCCGAAAGAAGGAGATGGCGATGGAACAGCGGAGGATGACCCCTCCAAGAAACAGCCTAAGCGCCGGCGTCAGCGGCGCAGCTCAAAATCCCGCCAAAAAAGTTACGGTGATTCCAGTACAGGAGATAATAATACTCCGGAAAGTGCCGAAGAAAACCCCCTCCAGCAAGACTTAGCACAGGAGGATGGAGAAACCAGCCCTCATGAGAGAGCGGCAGACAGAGAGGTCGAGGACGATAATTATATGCCTCCCTCCAAAGACGAGGCAAGCCTCGACGACGACAAATTCGTCGTGCCAGAGGATCCTATCGAGCAAGAGCGTTCTCAACGCAGGCTTATGGCCACGACAAGAAGCCTCAAGAAAAAACAGCAACAGCTTAGAGGTGATCAAGATTTGCTGGTCGACAGATGGACTGAAGTCCTTGCGGCCGAAGAGCATAAACTCAAACGCCCCTCCAAGAGCTACCCAAAGCGCAGGTTGCTACCCAGACTAGAGGAGGAAGCACTTGATGCGGCCGACCGGCCACCTCGTGGCCGCAACAGAGAGGCCTCCCAGCCCTCCACTCAAGCCGCACCCCGTACCAAGGCACGAGAATATGCGCCGAACTTACGAGACATGTTGAAGGACAAGGCAAGGCAAACACGCTCGATCTACGGATCGCGTGGGTGCCCCACGGCTCGAGACGGTAACCGTCACGCCGGCCACAAATTCGGCAGGGCCGAACACAGCTCATTGGAGCTACGTCATGATATCACCCAGTACAGAGGCGCCGCACACCCACTATGCTTTACAGACGAAATAATGGATCATCAAATCCCCGAGGGTTTCAAACCCGTAAACATGGAATAATATGATGGCACAACAGATCCTGTGGTATGGATTGAGGATTATCTCCTTCATATCCACATGGCCCGCGGCGACGATTTCCACGCCATCAAATACCTCCCACTCAAGCTTAAAGGACCAGCTCGGCACTGGCTTAACAGCTTGCCAACAGGATCAATCAGTTGTTGGGAGGACCTGGAAGCCGCATTCCTCGACAATTTCCAGGGCACTTATGTGCGACCCCCAGACACCGATGACCTAAGTCACGTAATTCAGTAGCCAGAGGAATCGGCTAGGTAATTCTGGACACGGTTCCTAACAAAGAAAAATCAAATAGTCGACTGTCCGGACGCTGAGGCCCTAGCAGCCTTCAAGCACAATATCCGTGACGAGTGGCTGGCCCGGCACCTTGGACAAGAAAAGCCAAAATCTGTGGCAGCACTCACGACACTCATGACCCGCTTTTGCGCGGGAGAAGACAACTGGCTTGCTCGTAGCAACAATATGACCAAGAACCCTGGTAATTCGGACACCAGGGACAGTAGTGGCAGGTCGCGTCGCAACAAGCAGAAGCGCCGCATTAACAGCGACAATGCTGAGGATACGGCATTTAATGCCGGATTTAGAGGCTCTAAATCCGGTCAGCGGAAAAAGCCATTCAAAAGGAATCCTAGGGGCCCGTCCAGTTTGGACCGAATACTCGACCGCTTGTGCCTGATACATGGCACCCCCGAAAAGCCGGCCAATCACACCAACAGGGATTGTTGGGTGTTCAAGAAGGCAGGCAAGTTAAACGCCTAAAATGAAGACAAGGGGCTGCATAGGGATGACGACGAGGAGCCCCGGCCGCCGAACAACAGTGGACAGAAGGGTTTTCCCCCACAAGTGCGGACGGTGAACATGATATACGCAACCCATGTCCCCAAAAGGGAGCGGAAGCGCGCGTTAAGGGACGTATACGCAGTAGAGCCAGTCGCCCCAAAGTTTAACCCATGGTCCTCCTGCTCGATCACCTTTGATCGAAGGGACCATCCCACTAGCATCCGTCATGGCGGGTTTGCCGCATTGTTCCTAGACCCAATTATTGACGGATTTCATCTCACTAGAGTCCTTATGGACGGTGGCAGCAGCTTAAACCTGCTTTACCAGGATACAGTGCGGAAAATGGGCATAGATCCCTCGAGGATTAAGCCCACCAAAACGACCCTTAAAGGCGTAATACCATGTGTAGAGGCCAACTGTATAGGTTCAGTCACACTTGAAGTGGTCTTCGGATCTCCGGATAATTTCTGAAGCGAGGAGTTAATCTTCGACATATTCCCGTTTCGTAGTGGTTATCACGCACTGCTCGGGCGAACCGCATTCGCTAAGTTCAATTTGGTACCGCACTACGCATACCTTAAGCTCAAGATGCCAGGCCCTCGAGGAGTAATTATGGTCAATGGAAACACCGAACGCTCCCTCCGAACGGAGGAGCACACAGCGGCCCTTGCAGCGGAAGTACAAAGCAGCCTCTCCAGGCAGTTCTCTAGTCCGACCACTAAATGACCGGACACCGTCAAGTGCGCCCGGAGTAACCTACAACAAGACCTCCTGGCACGATCCGAGCAGGCGTAGCAATGCGGCCCCAACCCCAACCCTCGCAAAAAGGCGACGCCAGTACTTCGCGTACATAACTACGCTCTAGAGATACCATGGGTACAAAGGGAGGGGCACCATCATGGCACGCCCAAAAATACAGCTTAAACCGTACCAGGGGCTGCCGATTTTTTTTATTTTCTCTTACTTTCAGGACTCCATCCTTCGGAAGGCCTATTCGGCAGTTCAATTACCGCACAAACGATGCAAGAACCAGGGAAGCAGACAAGCCACGCCGCAGTACGGAACTCCCAGGTGGTCTCTATCACGAGCAGTATACCTGTTCCGCATACTATTCCGCAGCTTGCCCCTGGAACGGACATGTTAACTAGTCCAACCTTCCACTTATCGCATTATTTGTATCGTTCTGCTTTGATCGCAACCCTTTTTAATAAACAATGCATAGCTTTCGTCTATTTTTGCATTACCCTTTTTCTTTATATATGTTCCTTAACGACATGTGGCACCCGTACACGTTGGTACGGCCAAAATACGCCAGGGGCTTTAGTACCCCTCAATATGGTGTGAGAAGTCCGAACACTTTAACAAGTGCGGCGCCCCGAACTTATAGCATTATATGCATCGGCTCCGAATCATGTCTTGGGTCAATAGTTGGGTTTGCCCGGCTCCTATGTTTTGGTGCCTTACGTTCTGCTATATCGGCTAAGGTAGCACTAGGAGAACCACTGCGATTGTGCCCCAATTGAGCTGGGTCGAGCACCTCAGTGGAGAAAGCTAAAACTGACTATCATGATGAAGCGAGAGCTGGTCGCTGTTCAAGAGGTTTTTCGAGTCCCTAAAGACTTATGCCGCTTAGGGCGAGGAGCCGGCTCTGTTCGGCCAAGGCGTGGATAGCGCCCCGAACTCGGTCTTCCGAATACCAGGGGCTTCGCCGAAATTTAAAATTATGGAATTCTATGGCTAAGTGAGAGTGTTCGCGCATTATAGTCCGATTGCCTTGTTCGTTGGGCTGAGTGCCTCCCTCGAAGGACCCAAACATGGGAAAAAGAGCGCTCAG
Source organism: Triticum urartu (assembly GCF_003073215.2). Taxonomy (NCBI): domain Eukaryota; kingdom Viridiplantae; phylum Streptophyta; class Magnoliopsida; order Poales; family Poaceae; genus Triticum; species Triticum urartu. The sequence goes on from NC_053025.1 coordinate 424,639,029, forward strand.
GTTTATCCCCGAACACCCCAGCACTAGCGGCACGGGGGCAGAAGCCGACGACTCGCCATCTCTCAGAATTGATAAACAGCCGCACAGAAGGTAATATTTCAAATTCCAACAGCATTGCTTAGCGCATATAAACATGTTTTCAGCACACAGGACAAAACGAGCAAGTTTCACTCAAAAATTACATCCCTAGAACATTCATCCGCCACAAGGCAAGCACCCTTCAGAACATCCTTATAGTAATTCTCGGGCTTGCGATGCTCTTTCCCCGGCGATGGCCCATCCTTCACCAGCTTCTCAGCATCCAGCTTGCCCCAGTGCACCTTAGCACGGGAAAGGGCCCTACGGGCACCTTCAATGCAGACGGAGCGCTTGATGACTTTGAGCCTTGGACAGGTCTCCACCAACCGCCGCACCAGCCCGAAATAGCTCCCAGACAGAGCCCCTCTAGGCCACAGCCGAACAATGAGGCCCTTCATGGCCTGTTCGTCCGCCTTGTGGAGCTCGACCAGTTGCTTCAGCTGGTCGCTCAGGGGCATAGGGTGTCCGGCCTTAGCATACTGAGACCAGAACACCTTCTCTGTTGAGCTGCCCTCCTCGGCTTGATAGAATGCGGTGGCATCGGACACACTCCGGGGAAGATCTACGAACGCTCCTGGAGAGCTCCGGATTCGGGTAAGTAACAAGTAACTCACGTTTATGTGTTTGCTTTGCATAAAGAATGCCTTACCCGCCGCTATCTTCTTCAGCTCATCCAACTCTTGGAGGGTCTTCTTGGATTCGGCCTTGGTAGACTTGGCATTTTCAATAGCCACCGCGAGCTCGGACGCTCGCGTCTTTGAGTCAAGCTCCAAACTCTCATGTTTTTCCATGAGATCCTGGAGCTCTCGCCGCACCTTGCCAACCTCGGCCTCATACTTCTCCCGCTTGGTGCGCTCCGAGGCCGCCCTCTTCTCGGCCTCGACCAGCGCTTGCTTAAGGGTCGCCACTTCAGACGTGGCCCCTACAATAGCCACGCTAATCCTGTCATTCTTTGCAATTGCACCTTTTTGTATATATTAAAAAACAAGGTATTTCTTACCTTCATTGTCCTCGAGCTGCCTCTTGGCACACCTGAGCTCTTGCTCGGACCGCTCGAGGTTCTGCTTTAGTGTGTCCACTTCCGCAGTCAGTGCGGCGGATGCAAGCAGGGAAGCCTGCATATGCATATTGACTAATTTTTTGTTAGACTCCTGCGAATTCTATTTGATCCTCTATTCGGCTTTTCTTCCTGAACGCCAAACAGAGCATCAGGGGCTACTGTCTATGCGGTACTATTATTTACAAATTCTTTACTTACCTCATAGCCTGTCAAAAGGCTAGTACAAGCTTCAGTCAGTCCGCTCTTGGCGGACTGAACCTTCTGGACCACCGCACTCATAATAGTGCGGTGCTCCTCGTTGATGGAGGCGCCTTGGAGCGCCTCCAACATATTGTCTGGTGCCTCTGGTTGGACGGGGGCCGCCGGCACAGTGGACTTGCTCCTCTTGGAAGGAGGTCCCCCGCCGGACTCTGGAACCTTTGAAGGTTCCGGAGCGGTGTCCGGCCTAGAGCCGGACTTGGAGCCCTGAGGGGTTTCGTCCCCTTTACTCCTGGAGTCCGGGAGGTCGCCTTGCGACGCCTCCAGGACCACCTCCTCCTGGCTTGGAACCTATTGGGACAACACTTCGGTGTCGTCCGTAGGGCGGGGGGAGGAAGCCGTCAGAAGCGAGTTCACATCTGACGAGTCCAGTGAGCCGCTCGACGACGCGTCGAGCCGGTCTTTGGGTGGGCTTCATAAACATATTAGTCGTAAGGGAAAGCTATTCAATAAACGAATACTATGAATTACTCTGGTATCTGGATACTTATGATTTTGCCAGGGGCTTGGCCCTGGGCTGCCACTCCTCTCCGCCGTCGGCGTTGGTGGCGTAGTCCGGAGGAAGGGTTTTCCCCTTCTTGGACCCTCCGGCCTCCCCAGAGAGGGCGAACTTCCTTTTCTTCTCTCCTCCCGCTGGAGGGGGAGAGTTCTCCTCTTCTTCCTCCTCGTCTTCACGGGAGGAATGCGCCTCGGAACCATTGGATGATGGATCCGACACCTCCTGGCACCGGGCACTCTTTCGAGTCCCCGCGGCCTTTTTCGCGGCCTTCTTCTCCGGCACCACATAGGGTGCCGGAACCAGCAGCTTCGCCAAGCGAGCATCCGCTGGGCCTTCGGGCAAAGGAGCCGGACAGTTGATCTGTTTGGACGTCACCTGCCAATCCTGTCAAAGGCAAGGGAGCTTAGATCCCGCATGGAGTCAAACTATGAAAAACTGATATCCTGTAAAAGAAAAAACAGCTTACCGCGAGAGCGTGACGCTGCGCACTGAATCCGCGATCCTCGGTAGCGGATGCGGGAGCCTCGGCGCCTTTGAAAAGCACCTTCCAGGCATCTTCGTATGTCGTGTCGAAGAGCCTGCTCAGAGTTTGGTGCCGCGCCGTGTCGAACTCCCACAGGTTGAAAGCCCGTTGTTGACATGGGAGGATCAGGCGGATGAGCATAACCTGGACTACATTGACAAGTTTGAGCTTCTTGTCCGCCAGGGTTTGGATGCATGTTTGGAGTCCGGTCAGCTCTCCTTTTTACCCCAATACAGGCCCGTCTCCTTCCAGGAGGTGAGCCGTGTAGGGGGTCCGGACCGGAACTCGGGGGGTGCGACCCATTCGGCATCGCACGGCTCGGTGATGTAAAACCACCCCGATTGCCACCCCTTCAGGGTCTCCGCAAAGGATCCCTCGAGCCATAGGACATTGGCTATCTTTCCCACCATGGCGCCTCCGCACTCCTCCTGGTTGCCGCACACCCCCTTCGGCTTGACGTTGAAAGTATTGAGCCATAGGCCGAAGTGGGGGCGGATGCGGAGGAAGGCCTCGCACACGACGATAAACGCCGAGATGTTGAGGACAAAGTTCGGGGCCAAATCGTGGAAATCCAGGCCGTAGTAGAACATGAGCCCCCGGACAAATGGGTGGAGAGGGAAGCCCAGTCCGCGGAGGAAATGGGGGAGGAACACCACCCTCTCATGGGGCCCAGCGGTGGGGATGAGCTGCCCCTTTCCGAGGAGCCAGTACGCGATGTCATTAGACAGGTATCTAGCCTTCCTCAGCTTTTTGATATGTCCCTCCATGACGGAGGAGACCATCCACTTGCCTCCAGCTCCGGACATGGCTGGAGAAGGTTGAGGTGGGGAGTGCGGACTTGGGCGCTGGAGCTCGAGTGCGCAAGAATGGATAGGCGAAGGAGGAAGAAGGCGTAGGTGAAAAGGTGGATCCTTATCCCCTTATATGGATGGACGCAACTACATGTCCCCACCAGCCTGGTAAAACCCGCTTATCTCCAAGCGGCGTAATCAATGGCGCGGTTGGGTTACCCACGCCCGTATTGATGAGAATCCCGGGATAAGGGGACACGATCTCTGCTTTAACAAGACGTGCCAAGGAAACCGCCTCGCATAACGCGCTGAGGTGGGATAATGAAACGACTCGGATAAAGGCTTGGCCGTGGTGTGTCACGCTACGGAATACGTCAGCAGATTAGATTGGTGTAAATATTATTCTCTCTATGGCAATATGTGGAAACTTATTTTGCAGAGCCGGACACTATCTTTGTGTTCAAAATCTTCTATGAAGTACTTGGAGGAGGAACCCGCCTTGCAATGCCGAAGAAAATCTACGCGCCGGACTCGTCGTCATTGAAGCCTGGTTCAGGGGCTACTGAGGGAGTCCTGGATTAGGGGGTGTTCGGATAGCCGGACTATACCTTCAGCAGGACTCCTTGACTATGAAGATACAAGATTGAATACTTCGTCCCGTGTCCGGGAGGGACTTTCCTTGGCGTGGAAGGCAAGCTTGGTGATACGGATATGTAGATCTCCTACCATTGCAACCGACTCTATGTAACCCTAACCCTATCCAGTGTCTATATAAACCGGAGGGTTTTAGTCCGTAGGACAACATACACATCAACAATCATACCATAGGCTAGCTTCTAGGGTTTAGCCTCTTCGATCTCGTGGTAGATCTACTCTTGTACTACCCATATCATCAATATTAATCAAGCAGGGCGTAGGGTTTTACCTCCATCGAGAGGGCCCGAACCTGGGTAAAACTTCGTGTCCCTCGCCTCCTGTTACCATCCGGCCTAGACGCACAGTTCGGGACCCCATACCCGAGATCCGCCGGTTTTGACACCGACATCCATGGTGACATACAAATCTTTGTGAAGACAAAGAGCCCACAAGACTAGACATTGACCAGAAGACAAGACAATCGCAAGCCCCCTTGCCGAGGATGCCCCCGAGGCCCCGACAAGGCTCCTTGCGGAAAACACTCGCATGGCTCGGCAAGACTCTTGCCGAGGATGATCATAAGACCCCGGAAAGACCCTTGCCGGGGATATACACGGGACCGCGACAAGGCCTTGCCGCCCCGTCACTGCCCCAGCTCAGCGGCCAACCCACCAAATGAGGCTAGTACCCACATGGCAGTACGTGGATGCTAATCCAGCTAGTCAAGCACCTGCGTGGTGGCATGCAGATCTTCGTGAAGACCCTACCACCATGCCATCTCAGCAGCCTGCCAGCTTATGTGGCGCTGCATGCCTCATTGGCCTGGACGCGTGTCTGAGCATGGCGGAACAACGACTGACGGGATGGGCCTCGTTGCCATCCCCTATAAAGCAACGGGACACCTAAGGAGTGCATTTAATGCGCCTTGTCCCGTAATGATAGGCGATAAGCTTCTACACTATTTACCTTTCCACCTCCTGTGTGCCACTGTGGCGACCCCTTTTTGACTATAAAAGGAGGCTCGAGGCATACTGGAGAAGGATTCGGATCTTTTGGACTACACATGCACCGCAGCTAGTTCGGAAGCTCAAGAACACTCGAATATACACCAAAGCAGGATTAGCGTATTATGCATCCTTGCGGCCCGAACCTGGGTAAACGATCTTTGTGCTAGCTACTAGACCCGCTCTTTGCACAACCCCGTGCCCGCCAACCGTAGAAGGGATACCAATGATTCCATAGGTGTCGTTTCCACCGACAATATCAATGCAGTAACCCTCGCCTCTCCTGTGGTCCGGCCGGTTTGCATTAAGAAGCCTGTTAGTTACTGCTTTCCATCATGGTGAGGCATATTTCCACGCAATCCCTCTTCGAATTTCGTTCCGTATGTTCCCAAATTGGATATAAAATAACGGATAGCATACATATGTTCATTATCTACCTTCCTTGCTACATATAAGATGTATTTGTTCCAATAAGTTACTGCCTATTTACAGATCGTGGGCGCCCCAGTCACACAAACTTAACAAATTAGTGATACGTCTCCGTCGTATCTACTTTTCCAAACACTTTTGCCCTTGTTTTGGACTCTAACTTGTATGATTTGAATGGAACTAACCCGGACTGACGATGTTTTCAGCAGAATTGCCATGGTGTTGTTTTATGTGTAGAAAACAAATATTCTCGGAATGACCTGAAACTCCACGGAACATCTTAGAAAAAACAATAAAAAAATCCTCGCCAAAGATGAAGACCAGGGGGCCCACACCCTTCTCACAAGGGTGGGGCACGCGCCCCCTACCTCGTGGGCCCCCTGGAAACCCTCCGACGCCAACTCCAACTATATATATTTGCTTTTGGAGAGAAAAAAAATAAGGGAGAAGAAATCATCGTGTTTTACGATACGGAGCCGCCGCCAAGCCCTAAAACCTCTCGGGAGGGTTGATCTGGAGTCCGTTCGGGGCTCCGGAGAGGGGGATTCGCGCCATCGTCATCATCAACCATCCTCCACAACCAATTTCATGATGCTCACCGCCGTGCGTGAGTTATTGCATCGTAGGCTTGCTGGACGGTGATGGGTTGGATGAGATTTATCATGTAATCAATTTACTTTTGTTAGGGTTTGATCCCTAGTATCCACTATGTTCTGAGATTGATGTTGCTATGACTTTGCTATGCTTAATGCTTGTCATTAGGGCCCGAGTGCCATGATTTCAGATCTGAACCTATTATGTTTTCATGAATATATGTGAGTTCTTGATCCTATCTTGCAAGTCTATAGTCACCTACTATGTGTTATGATCCAGCAACCCTGAAGTGACAATAATCGGGACCACTCCCGATGATGACCATTGTTTGAGGAGTTCATGTATTCACTATGTGCTAATGCTTTGTTCCGGTTCTCTATTAAAAGGAGGCCTTAATATCCCTTAGTTTCCAATAGGACCCCGCTGCCACGGGAGGGTAGGACAAAAGATGTCATTGAAGTTCTTTTCCATAAGCACGTATGACTATATACGGAATGCATGCCTACATTACATTGATGAATTGGAGCTAGTTCTGTGTCACCCTATGTTATGGCCGTTACATGATGAACCGCATCCGGCATAATTATCCATCACTGATCTGGTGCCTACGAGTTTACCATATACTGGTTTACGCTTATTTACTTTTCCGCTGCTACTGTTACAATCACTACAAAATACCAAAAACATTACTTTTGCTGTCTTTACTTTTGTTGCCGCTACCACCACTATCATATTACTTTTCTACTAAAAACTTTGCTGCAGATACTAAGTTTCCAGGTGTGGTTGAATTGACAACTCAGCTGCTAATACTTGAGAATATTCTTTGGCTCCCCTTGTGTCGAATCAATAAATTTGGGTTGAATACTCTACCCTCGAAAGCTGTTGCGATCCCATATACTTGTGGGTTATCAAGACAAATTTCTGGCGCCGTTGCCGGGGAGCATAGCTCTATTCTTTGAGTCACTTGGGATTTATATCTGCTGGACACTATGAAGAACTTGAGAGATCCAAAAACCAAGATATATCCCTCAACTACGAGGGGAGGTAAGGAACTGCCATCTAGCTCTGCACTTGATTCACCTTCTGTTATGAGTAAGTTTGCGACACCTGCATCTGCTTCTCCTATTCCTTCTGATATGTCGCATGTTATTGATGATGGCACTTCTGCTATGCATGATACTTATGATGAAACTGCTTCTATGCCTGATACTACTGTGCCCCTTAGTGAATTTCTTGATGAACAAATTGCTAGGGCTAGAGAAAAAGAAATTATTGAATCTGAATACGATGATGATAGTGATGATGAAAATATTCCTGTTATTCCTGAGGGCTATCTTTTTTATATGGAATCTTCTGCCGCTATTTTAGCTTGCCGAGATAGATATGAGCTTAAGAGGTTATTAATTAAATGGAACAAAGAATCACTTAGAGATAAAATGAAACCCGACCCTGCTTTTGCTACTTCACCTATATGTGTTCCTGATAAAGATTATGAATTCTCTGTTGATCCTGATATAATTACTTTGGTTGAATCTGATCCGTTTTATGGCTATGAATCTGAAACTGTTGTGGCACATCTTACTAAATTAAATGATATAGCTGCCCTGTTCACTAATGATGAGAGATCGCGTTACTTTTATATACTCAAAATATTTCCGTTCTCATTAAAGGGTGATGCTAAGATATGGTTTAATTCTCTTGATCCTGGTTGTGTGCGTAGTCCCCAGGATATGATTTATTACTTCTCTGCTAAATATTTCCCTGCTCATAAGAAACAAGCTGCTTTGAGGGAAATATACAACTTTGTGCAAATTAAAGAAGAGAGTCTCCCACAAGCTTGGGGGAGGCTTCTCAAGTTACTTAATGCTTTGCCTTATCATCCTCTTAAGAAACCTGAAATACTTGATATCTTTTATAATGGACTAACTGATGCTTCTAGAGATTACGTGGATAGTTGTGCTGGTTCTCTTTTCAGGGAAAGAACACCGGATGAAGCTGAAATTCTATTGAATAATATGTTGACAAATGAAAATAATTGGGCACCTCCTGAGCCAGCTCCTGCTCCAATTACTGAGCCTATTCTAAAACCAACTCCAAAGAAGAGAGGTATTCTATTTCTCAGTCCCGAAGATATGCAAGAGGCAAAGAAATCTATGAAAGAAAAAGGTATTAAAGCTGAAGACATTAAGAATTTACCTCCTATTGAAGAAATACATGGTCTTAATATACCGCCTGTTGAAGAAACATATGATCTTAATTATTTATTTACTGAAGAACCTCCTTATCCCGATATCCCGACACAGGTAGTAAAGGTAAATTCTCTCTATAGATATGATAAAGCTGAAGTCCCTCCTACTAAAATTGCTAGTCAATGCTTGGATGAGTTTGATAACTTTATGTATAAGCAAGACGACTTCAATGCTTATTTTGGTAGACAATTAAAAGAAAATGCTTATATGATTAGACGCTTGGGTGATTATATGGCTGATATTAGAGGTGAACTTAAACTTGTTAGCAAACATGCTTTTATGGTTACCACTCAAGTAGAACAAGTACTTAAGGCTCAAAAAGAAGTGCTTAATGAAATGAATAGTAAGAAAAATGATTATGCTATTAGAGTGGCTACTAGAACTGGTAGAATGACTCAGGAACCTTTGTATCCTGAAGGCCACCCTAAGAGAATGGAGCAAGATTCTCAAAGAAATAATATTGATGTTCCTAGTTCTTCTAAAAAGAAGAAGAAGAAAAATGATAGAACTGTGCAAACTTCTATTGAACCTATTGCTGAACCACCTGATAATTCAAATGATATATCTATGTCTGATGCTGAAACACAATCTGGTAATGAACATGAACCTAGTAAAAATATTAATGATGATGTTCATAATGATGCTCAACCTAGTAATGATAATGATGTAGAAATTGAACCTACTGTTGATCTTAATAACCCACAATCAAAGAATCAACGTTATGATAAAAGAGACTTTGTTGCTAGGAAACATGGTAAAAAAAGGCTTGGGTTCAGAAACCCATGCCTTTTCCTCCGAAACCATCCAAGAAAAAGGATGACGAGGATTTTGAGCGCTTTGCTGAAATGATTAGGCCTATCTTTTTGTGTATGAGATTAACTGATGTGCTCAAAACAAATCCTTATGCTAAATATATGAAGGATATCATTACTAATAAAAGAAAGATACCGGAAACTGAATTTCCACCATGCTTGCTAATTATACTTTTAAGGGTGGAATACCAAAGAAACCTGGAGACCCCGGAGTACCAACTATACCTTGCTCCATTAAAAAGAATTATATCAAAACTACTTTATGTGATCTTGGAGCCGGTGTTAGTGTTATGCCTCTCTCTTTATATCGTAGACTTGACTTGAATAAGTTGACACCTACTGAAATATTGTTGCAAATGGCTGATAAATCAACTGCTATACCTATTGGTATTTGTGAGGATGTGCCTGTTGTGGTTGCGAACATTACTATTTTAACGGACTTTGTTATACTTGATATTCCCGAGGATGATAGTATGTCTATTGTTCTTGGAAGACCTTTTCTTAATACTGCAGGGGCTGTTATTGATTGCAACAAAGGCAATGTCACTTTTCATGTTAATGGTAATGAGCATACGGTACACTTTCCGAGGAAACAACCTCAAGTTCATAGTATCAATTCTACTGGGAAAATTCCATCGATTATATTTGGAGGTTTTGAATTTCCTCTTCCTACTGCCAAGAAGAAATATGATATTCTTATTATAGGGGATGTGCATATCCCCATTGAGGTAACTTGGTGTTATTCAAAATTTCTCTGGTTTCATGATTATCGGAATGAGTTTGTTAACAAGACTTGATCAACCTTGTTAGTGGATTCTTTTTTATGAGCATGAGATGGATGAAACTAGAAGCACAACCTTCTGTACTCCACTTCTACTTTCTGTTATTTATATTAAATAAAGTAAAAATAGTATTTTCAGACTGTTTCCTAGCTTATCTATGCAATATATAAAAATATCCCGAAAATAAAAGTCCTCAGAATGCCATGCTAATTTAATATGATTTTTTCGGGAATATTTGAGAATTTACTGTGCAAAAATTACCGCGGGAGGAGCTGCCACCTGGCCACGAGGGTGGTGGGCGCGCCCCCCCTATAGGGTGCGCCCCCCTGCCTCGTGGGCCCACGGTGGCCCTCCTCCACTTATCCCAGCACCCATCTTCTTCCTCTATCTCACACAAACCCGAAAAACCAACTCAAGCATGAGTTCCAGCCACTTTTGCTGTGATTTTCGATCTCCTTGCTCAAAGCACCTCTCACAAAACTGCTTGGGGAGATTGTTCCTTGGTATGTGACTCCTCCATTGGTCCAATTAGTTTTTGTTCTAGTGTTTTATTCTTTGCAAATTTGTGCTGCATAGGTGACCATGTTCTTGAGCTTGCATGTCAAATTTATATGGTTCTAAGTAGTTCTAATGCTTGATATAGGCTCTAGGCACTTGTAAGAGTAGTTGCTATCAGTTTTATTAATGTTGGTTCATTTTTGTTTGAAGTTACTAAAAATTTCAGGTTGTTTCAGAAAAATAATGAGGAGATTTTTGAGGGGCTTGTCGAGCCAAAGCTCGAAGGAAAAGGCACCGAATCCTAAGTATAATTTGCCACGCACCGCGGAGATTCGGGTGTGTGAATGGCCTTCTAAAGATTTCTTGAGAGCAACCGGTATCTATGAAGATTTTCATGAATTGGCTCACAATGCAGGCCTCACGGCTTTCCTCCATGACCAATGCGATCAGTATCTCTTACTCACAAATACTTTTGTGCAAAACTTTCATTTTCATTCTAGGAACTCGGCACCTACGGTGGAGTTTCATTTATATGATGAGCATAAGGAGATGTCACTTTATGATTTCTGTCGGATTTGTTTAATACCTTTTGAGGGCAAGACAGAAGAACCACATCATGATGATGTGGCTGGGTTCATTGATACTATCACTGTAGGAGAAACTAGAAAGGTTTCCGATGCACGAATCACTAGCACACATTTTCCTGTTTTACGTTACTTTGCATTATTTGCTAGTCGTTGTTTAATTGGATGCGGAAATAGTGGAAACCTTAGTGTCCCTGATATAATTATTTGCACCACGGTTTATACAGTGATAACACATTTAGTATGGACGGTATTATTGCTAGACGGTTAAGTATGAACCGTACTAAGGGTCCCATCTTTGGAGGCGTTTATGCCACACGCCTAGCTGCACATTTTAACATACCTATTAGGCATGCTGAGAAGGAAGAAAAGGTGTTGCCCCGTGTTTATCTAGATCATAAAAGTATGGTGGCACATGATTTTATTGTTAGGAATAGCGCAGTAGAGCTTAAATATCAATTGTTCTTTAACAAACATAATCCTGAGACTATTACCCTACCTGCTCCTTCTTTTTTTAATTTTGTAGGAACCTACCTCGTTACGTGGGCTGCCGTCCAAGCTTACAAGAATCCTGCACCAGCCCCGGAACAGGAACCACAAGATGAGCCTCCACGACAATCTGTTTATTCTTGGGATCCATAGATGACTGTCAGCCAATGGCAGTCAGAGTCTTCTTCTTCATCACAGTATGATCCCAACTATTCTTCCTCATCACAGTACGACCCCAACAACTATTATTATGGATATCCGCCAGGCCAGCCGTGGCCATAGACCAACTTAGGCCAAAAGCCTAAGCTTGGGGGAGTACGTATTTCTCACCGACATTACATTCATGCTCACACACACTCATTGCTAGATGTCGGTGCTCATACTTTTTCACTGTAATATCCATGCTAGTTTATTTTCTTTTTCCTGTTTTCTTCTTGTGTGTATGTTAAAACTTAAGAAAAACCAAAAAAATAGTGGTAGTTTATTTTTCTGCTGTAGTAGTAATAATTAAAAAGAAAACACAAAAATATTTCCCGTTCTTCTTTTGCTTGTTGGGAGCTTTCCCGTGTAAATAGTTTATTTCTTTTCTTTTCTTTGGGGGTCGGTGGGAGAAGAACATAATTAAATTGTTGAAATGGCTCTTATATGCATTATTGTTGATTTAACCAAGAGCCCATATTGCCTTGTCTTATCCTGTTTATTGAATGCTCGCAGATTCCAGCTTAGTCCAATGCACGTGCACTCTTATTATTATTCACACCGTTCGGTCGTGCAAGTGAAAGGCAATTACGATGATATATGATGGACTGACTGAGATGAGAAAAGCTGGTATGAACTCGACCTCTTTTGTTTTTGTAAATATGATGAGTCCCTCGTTCTTGATTCAGCTTATTATGAATAAACATGTTTGCAATGACAATTAGAGATCATAGTTGCTTGTGCCATGCTTGATTAGCTATGAGTTATAATGATTTACCTTGTATGCCAACATGCTATTTAGATGATTATGATGTGGTATGAAGGGGTGGTATCCTCTTTTGAATGATTTAAGTGACTTGACCTGGCACATGTTCACGCATGTAGTTGAAACAAATCAACATAGCCTTCACGATATTTATGTTCATGGTGGATTATATCCTACTCATGCTTGCATCCAATGTTTATTAATTTTAATGCATGTACATGGCTGTTGTCGCTCTCTAGTTGGTCGCTTCCCAGTCTTTTGCTAGCCTTCACTTGTACTAAGAGGGAATACTGCTTGTGCATCCAATCCCTTAAACCCCAAAGTTATTCCAGATGAGTCCACCATACCTTCCTATATGCGGTATCTACCTGCCGTTCCAAGTAAATTTGTATGTGCCAAACTCTAAACCTTCAAATAAACATTCTGTTTTGTATGCTCGAATAGCTAATGTATCAACAAAGGTTGTCCTTATCTTCCGTGTTAGGCGGGTTATTCTCAAGAGGAGTGGACTCCGCTCCTCACTCACGATAAAATGGCTAGTCACCGGGATGCCCAGTCCCATGCTCTATGCAAACTAAATCAAAATTAATTGCAAACAAAACTCCCCTTGGGACCTAATGTATGTTGGAGGCACTCGTTGTTTCGAGCAAGCCATGGATTGATGCTTGCTGGTGGAGGGGGAGTATAAACTTTACCATTCTGTTTGGGAACCGCCTATAATGTGTTTAGCATGGAAGATATCGCCATTTCTTAGTTGTTACATTGACAATGAAAGTATACCGCTCAAAATACAATTTATCTCTATTGCAAAACCGAGCTCTGGCACCTCTACAAATCCCTGCTTCCCTCTGTGAAGGGCCTATCCATTTACTTTTATGTTGAGTCATCACCCTCTTATTAAAAAGCACTAGCTGGAGAGCACATACGTAATTTGCATTCACCACTGTTAATTTATATTTGGTATGACTATGATTGGATATCTTTTACCATGAATTACAATGTCTAGTCAGTCCTTGATCTTTAAAGGTGCTCTGCATTTATGTTTTGCGGTCTTAGAAAGGGCTGGCGAGATACCATCTTGTTATATCATATTATGATTGTTTTGAGAAAGTGTTGTCATCCAAGATTTATTATTATGACTTGCTAGTTGATTATGCTATTGATATGAGTAATTGTGATACCCGAGAATTATTGCAAATGTGGTTAGTTATGATTTATGCTAAAAACTTGAATGCTGGCTTGACATAGTTACAACAACAAAAGAAAACAGAGTTTGTAAACGTTTTTCTTTCTTTCTTTCAGTTTGTCAACTGAATTGCTTGAGGACAAGCAATGGTTTAAGCTTGGGGGAGTTTATATGTCTCCATCGTATCTACTTTTCCAAACACTTTGCCCTTGTTTTGGACTCTAACTTGTATGATTTGAATGGAACTAACCCGAACTGATGCTGTTTTCAGCAGAATTGCCATGGTGTTGTTTTATGTGCAGAAAACAAATATTCTCGGAATGACATGAAACTCCACGGAACATCTTAGATAAAACAATAAAAAATCCTCGCCAAAGATGAAGACCAGGGGGGCCACACCCTTCTCATGAGGGTGGGGGCGCCCCCCCTAGGGCGTGCCCCCCTACCTCGTGGGCCCCCAGGAAACCCTCCGACGCCAACTCCAACTCTATATATTTTCTTTTGGAGAGAGAAAATAAGGGAGAAGAAATCATCGCGTTTTACGATACGGAGCCGCCGCCAAGCCCTAAAACCTCTCGGGAGGGCTGATCTGGAGTCCGTTCGGGGCTCCGGAGAGGGGGATTCGTCATCGTCGTCATCATCAACCATCCTCCATCACCAATTTCATGATGCTCACCACCGTGCGTGAGTAATTGCATCGTAGGCTTGCTGGACGGTGATGGGTTGGATGAGATTTATCATGTAATCAAGTTAGTTTTGTTAGGGTCTGATCCCTAGTATCCACTATGTTCTGAGATTGATGTTGCTATGACTTTGCTATGCTTAATGCTTGTCACTAGGGCCCGAGTGCCATGATTTCAGATCAGAACCTATTATGTTTTCATGAATATATGTGAGTTCTTGATCCTATCTTGCAAGTCTATAGTCACCTACTATGTGTTATGATCCGCCAACCCCGAAGTGACAATAATCGGGACCACTCCGGGTGTTGACCATAGTTTGAGGAGTTCATGTATTCACTATGTGCTAATGCTTTGTTCCGGTTCTCTATTAAAAGGAGGCCTTAATATCCCTTAGTTTCCAATAGGACCCCGCTGCCACGGGAGGGTAGGACAAAAGATGTCATGCAAGTTATTTTCCATAAGCACGTAATCGAGGTGACGTGGCATCATTAGCAGAGATTTACTGTAGCTTAATTATTCGGGCATCACACAACCCGTGGATTCCCGATGTGACATTGGGGTAATCTATGCATAGGGGTTGATGCACGTTCTTGTCTTTGTTTCTCCGGTAGAAATCTTGGGGCACTCTTTAAAGTTCTTTGTGTTGGATTGAGTATTATTAATATGAATTTGCTTTAGTGTTATGTTAGTACGAACTCTAGGATAGATCGAATGGAAAGAATAGCTTCGTGTTATTTTAGTACGAACTCTTGAATAGATCGAACGGAAAGAATAGCTTTGAGGTGGTTTTGTACCCTAAAAACAATGCATTCTTATGTTCTCCGCTAGATAGGAACTTTGGAGTGATTCTTCATTGCACTTTGAGGGTTGGTTATATGATCCAATCATATTAGAACTGTTGGGAGATTGCACTAGCGAAAATACGGACCCTAGGCCTCATTTTCAAGCATTGCAATACCGTTTTTGTGCCCGTTTACTATTTGCTACCTTGCTGTTTTTATTTATTCAGATTATAAAAATATATTTCTACCATCCATATTACACTTTTATCACCATCTCTTCGTCGAACTAGTGCACCTATACAATTTGCCATTGTATTGGGTGTGTTGGGGACACAAGAGATTTCTTGTTTTTGGTTGCAGGGTGGTTTGAGAGAGACCATATTCATCCTACACCTCTCACGGATTGATAAACCTTAGGTCTTCCACTTGAGGGAAAATTGCTACTGTCCTACAAAACTCCGCGCTTGGAGGTGCAACACGTGTCTACAAGAATAAAGTTGCATAGTAGACATCAGTAGTCATATCACAAGTCTTTCCAGCAGTAACGCACCGTCAAATCGCACAGCCCTACCTTTCCAGTAGTAAGTAAGTTGAATCCTCTACTCCCTCACCCTCCTCGCCTCTCTGTCAAACCGCCTACACGAAAACTGCCGCGCGTACTTCCTGGGAAAAGCCCCGCCCTCAACTTTTAACTACACGAAAATAGTTCGAGCTTGTTTGTTCTATATAAATACTAGTATTGTATGTTTATTCACCCGTGGGGTTGTTCAATGAATGGAGGGCCGGGGAGCACAAGTGAACAATACTACTACTAGTAAGTAGGAGTCGTACAATTAGTCATGTTAAATAGAGAGTTTCTTTTCTTTAATGCCACATACACAAATTGAAAGGCTTATTGTGGAGAGAAAAAGATAGTCACTCCACTATATATGTAGTCAGGGGCCTGGGCGCTTGCTTTACTAGGGTTGCTCTCTTCATTCTCTCATCCTCTCCAGATCTAAATAAGAATGCGGTAGCGACATTTTCTCTCTACTCACCGCTGGTCACAGATCCGGCCGGATCCCTTCGGCTGGTGTGTGTAGAGGACTAGGTGCATCATTCACGCGGTCATTGCCGGTGAGGGTGGAAACCCATGGATGCTGGCAGGGCCCGATCCTTGATACGTCTCCATCGTATATACTTTTCCAAACACTTTTGCCCTTGTTTTGGACTCTAACTTGCATGATTTGAATGGAACTAACCCGGACTGACGCTGTTTTTAGCAGAATTGCCATGACGTTATTATTGTACAGAAATAAAAGTTCTCGAAATGACCTAAAAATCAATGGAGAATTATTTTGGAATATATAAAAAATACTGGAAGGAAGACCCATGTCAGGGGGGCCTCCACCTGTCCACGAGGGTGGGGGGCGCGCCCCCTACCTCGTGGGCCCCCTGACGCTCCACCGACCTCAACCCTGACTCCATATATTCACTTTCGAGGAGAAACAAACCAGAGAGAAGGATTCATCGCGTTTTATCATATGGAGCCGACGCCAAGCCCTAAACTCTCTCGGGAGGGCTGATCTAGAGTCCGTTCGGGGCTTCGGAGAGGGGAATCCGTCGCCATCGTCATCTTCAACCATCCTCCATCACCAATTTCATGATGCTCACCGCCGTGCGTGAGTAATTCCATCGTAGGCTTGCTGGACGGTGATGGGTTGGATGAGATTTATCAAGTAATCGAGTTAGTTTTTTTAGGGTTTGATCCCTAGTATCCACTATGGTCTGAGATTGATGTTGCTATGACTTTGCTATGCTTAATGCTTGTCACTAGGGCCCGAGTGCCATGATTTCAGATCTGAACCTATTATGTTTTCATGAATATATGTGAGTTCTTGATCCTATCTTGCAAGTCTATAGTCACCTACTATGTGTTATGATCCGGCAACCCCGAAGTGACAATAATTGGGACCACTCCCGGTGATGACCATAGTTTGAGGAGTTCATGTATTCACTATGTGCTAATGCTTTGTTCCGGTTCTCTATTAAAAGGAGGCCTTAATATCCCTTAGTTTCCAATAGGACCCTGCTGCCACGGGAGGGTAGGACAAAAGATGTCAATCAAGTTCTTTTCCATAAGCACGTATGACTATATACGGAATACATGCCTACATTACATTGATGAATTGGAGCTAGTTCTGTGTCACCCTATGTTATGACTGTTACATGATGAACCGCGTCCGGCATAATTATCCATCACTGATCCGGTGCCTATGAGTTTTCCATATACTGGTTTACGATTATTTACTTTTCCGCTGCTACTGTTACAATCACTACAAAATACCAAAAACATTACTTTTGCTGTCTTTACTTTTGTTGCCGCTACCACCACTATCATATTACTTTGCTACTAAACACTTTGCTGCAGATACTAAGTTTCCAGGTGTGGTTGAATTGACAACTCAGCTGCTAATACTTGAGAATATTATTTGGCTCCCCTTGTGTCGAATCAATAAATTTGGGTTGAATACTCTACCCTCGAAAGCTGTTGCGATCCCCTATACTTGTGGGTTATCAATTAGCCGTACATTTTCTAAATTATTGCATGGCATGTTTAGAAAGCTTGATACCAAGTTGTTTGTTTTATGCTTATCCTCCTTTCCTGAGTTTCGTATGTGTTCTCTATAGATGCCGAGTAGCAGCGACAACACTCATGCTTCAGGCGATGTATCTTCATCTGATCCGGACAACCTTAGGTCTTCAGCAGATTGTGAGGGATCAAGTAATCTTGAACAGGATAGAGCTGCAGCAATTACCCATCCGGTCAGGACACAGAGGAACGCTCCAAGGAAGCCCACACACCAGCCTAAAGGTGTATATGAAGTAACCGATATTGATTTAAAGTCTTGGGCTCCAACTAAACCAGATAAAGCACACATGAGGTTCGGGAGTGTGTGTGGATTTGTTGGCAGGGCAAGGCTCAACATTAATCTGTCGGGGTTTCGGAAGGCTGACACAAAAACACGGCGAAGTATAGTCCGGGAGATCATGGATCACTTCAACGTTCCAGAGCAGTGGAGAATGCAGGTGGAACACGCTACACTGAAGAAGGCTAGGGATGCTTGGAGAAACTAGAAGCACGTGTTGTACAAAAAGTAGTTGAGTGAAGGCAAGGGCCCAATCCCCGCATACCCCCAAATTACAAAGGCAGACTGGGCAGAATTCAAAAGGGTCAGGGCAACTGAAGAGTTTCAAGCAATCGGAACTTCAGAAGAAGAACATACACCCCCACCGTATGGGTGTGGCAGGATACTATGGCATGAAACCAATATGGGAATAGGTGGACAAAGAAGTACTAGCGGCGGGTGGGAATCCGGCCTTTAGTGAAATCAGGGGTGAACGTGCTAGAGACAACTTGCGGGCACGTGCAAAGAGGCATGATGACGAAACTTATTACTTTGAAAACTCACGTGATGCCGAACTATATCAAGTGATGTTAGAGGCTTCCAAGATCCCTGGAAGGTTCTACAGGAACTCAGGGCCATGTGACATTCTGTCCATTGCTCTAGAAACAAAATAGCCCCCTGGTCTTGCAAGGGGTATAGGTGTTAATGTCCCGCACAAGAGGGCTTTCACACTCAGCAAAGAAGAGAGGCTCAACATGAAAAAGAGCGATGAGTGAAATGAAGCAGAATGCATTGTATGAAAGGTTGAGGAAGTAGATTTATCTGACTGTTCGAAACGATGTTGAGGAGTCAATGATGATGCAGAAGACACTACACTGACAGATAGCCAATAGATGGGAGGGGAGGCGGGCATGGAGGATGCTGCTTATTGCACGACAACACTGCACAAGAGTAGATGTGCATCAGCTGACCCCAGCGACACTGAGACTGTAGCTGCTCGTGATGATGCTATATCTGATCTATTTGGATTGAAAGACAGACTGAAGGGCGTGCTTACACATTATGAAGGTACATTAAAATGTGCAACAGCCTGGGTTTGCACACCCTTCTTGGAAGATGGCCTCTTCCTGGACAATGTGCCATTGAAGCCGGGCCGTGTGAAGTGCTACGTGAATGAAGTAAAGCCTGGATTCAATGAATTTGCCCTGAAGAATGTCCTAGGGGACTTTGATGAGCAAAGGACCTTGGGAGAAACACTGTTAGATCACATCCAGTGGCCACGAAAGGAAATAGAGTTCATCGATGAGATCGCTGAAGCCCCGCCAAGAGCAACCACTTCGCCCTCAACCAATGACGCTCTCCTTGCCACAGCAGCTCTCGCGGGCTGATGCATCAACCTGTGATCAGCCGGCCCGACTTTGTGGCGTACAAGCCATGCCATCCTCCGCCCCTAAGCAGCTGATGGCAAGGCCTACAACTACTGAGGACGCACCATCGGTTCAGATGCTGGCCGCTAAAGCAGCGGGGGGAGACCCAGTTGCAGCACATGCTCAGCAGACCAACCAGGTGGAAGAGACTCCTAAGCAGTCTGATGCTTCAAAACCGCCTGCTAAGCAGTCTGTAGGTCCAGAACCGACTGCTCATCAGTCCGTCGGTCCGTAGTCGCATGATCAGCATACCAATGCGTCAGCACTTCCTGCTCAGCAAACCAACGCATTGGCACAGCCTCCTCAGCACACCGACAAGTTGGCACCGCCTGCGCAGAAAACCGACATAGCTTCAACGCATGGTCAGCAGTCCGATGCCTCTTCTCCTACAGCCGAGCAGTCCGTCATAGCAGTATCGCCAGCTCAGTGGTCCGGCATAGATAAACCGTCTGCTAAGCAGTCTGTCCAAGCTTCATCGTCTGCTCGGCAGTCTACCTTGCAGGCAACTAGTCATTCTGCCAGAAATGCTTCAAGTACCAAGAAGCAATTGGCCAAAAAGGCTACACCCAGGACCACGAGGAAGCGCAGCGGGAACATGAAGAGGAAAGAGAACAATTGCCTCTTACTTAAATCACTCATCGCCCAAAACCAAATTAACAGCATCTTATTCGAATCGGGGAGTAATATTATTTCTGACGCCATGGATGATGAAGAAGTACGTTTGTTGCTTGCTAGAAGTAAAGAAGACATACTTAAAGCATGATATTACGTCCAAGGCCAGCCATACCTTGTTGGCGAATACTTTGATGAGTGCAGCTCCAGTTGTTGTGAGTTACATGAATATTGCATGGATCTAATGTCAGCTGGTCATCATGGTTTGCTAGTCCACTACAGTAGAGATCATTTCCAACACGATGCTGGTTCCATCAATGTGAGTTTCGAGGACTAACATCTCTTCTTCAACTTCAACATGCTCGATGCCACTCTTGTTAGATGCCTGATTTTGTAAGTACTTAAGAAACTCTGATCAACTTCTCCACACAAGGCTGTAAATGATAAACAGCTAACTGCATTTTATTCCTCACAGGGGATTGAACACGCAGAGAAGAAAAAGGAGAGTGTGTATTTCATAGATCCTAAATTAGCAAATGGCACAACAATACATGGTAAGGACCTATGGGACTGGGCCGTTAACGCGGTCGTTTGTCTCTTCGAAAACACGTCCCATGCAGAATCATTTCTTTGGCCATATCATGAACGATAAGTCAAGTAAACAACCACACATACACTTATTGTCATTCAGATTTTGACATAATTCGTAAGTTCATGGATTTCTTAATATGTAGCAATCATTGGATATTGGTATTCGTTGTTCCAAACAAGAACACATTTTACTACATCGATTCTCTTAGAGAGTCAACACATGCTCAGGATCTGACGTATCTTCAGCAATTCATGGATAGGTATTGAATTATATGATGTTGAAATTAATTTGCATTCATATCTGATTCAATAATTGATGTTGTCAAAATTCCTCATCATTTGCAGTGTGCTTGCATTGTGGAAAACTAAACCATGGAACCTGTTCAAGAGGGAACTACCTCTGCAGCATGAGAACGTTTCTCCGGTAACACACCGAAATCTGTTATTTTCGGAAAATTTATCCAACAGTCTGCAAATACCTTTCCTTATGCTAGTCAAATGTTCAAGCTTCTAAATAGACCTCTTTCTATTTTGTCCAAAGAAAAAATAATACATCTAACACCGGTTAGGTTGTTCCTAATAGGACAAATACATGACTAATTCTGTGCAAAATAAATTTAGTGTCCTCAGCAAGTAGCAAGGACCAACCTTTGTGGATACTATGTTTGCAGACACATGATCACCATCTGCAAATCTGTGGATAGTTGTGACGATCCTTGTGAATTAGTACCAGTAAGTCTATCTTAATTAATATCTTCTACTCCACTCATATGGCACATTCTGATCTTAAAAATATTGCAGCTCATCTTAAAAGCGAGGACCCCTGAACCGCTCCCGGCTGGTGAATTGTTGATGGTTCGGAGATTTATCAACGACTTCTTCCTGGATCACTACATCAATCCCACTGGTGATAATGAAGATTTCAGCATGCCTTCTCCTGAAACATTGAGTAAGAGTTAGCCGCTAAACATATAACGCATGGATCCATTGTTTTCCATCTGATATGGTTTTCGTATTTCATACACTATGATTGATTATGTAATGCACATATGTGTGGACAAATCATTGGAATTTAGCTACCATATGTTCAATTGCAATTGTTGCAAAATCTGATGAATGTTCTTCCTGTGGACACTATTTGTTCAATTGAATATTGTGGTGAATTTTCTTTTTGCGTGCCGATTCAAAATGGGATATTTTTGTTTATTTGTTCAATTGAATATTGTGGTGAATTTGCTTTTTGTGTGCCAATTCAAAATTTGATATTTTGTTTATTTGTTCAATTGAATATTGTGGCGAATTTGCTTTTTGCATGCCGATTCAAAATGGGATATTTTCTTAACCTGGCAATTGCTCTGCACAGGGTTCAACTAAATGAGTGTGTGCGATCCACGTCGGAAAGCATACGTCAATCATAGCGGAACCGTCGGTGATACACAGCAGATCGCAAACGATTTGCAGCGCTACTACGTGTGTGTAGGGTCTCCGGAACCATTTGTGATATCGCGTTATCGCACACGAGAGGTCGGAGTAAACCATGCCCAATGTAAAATACAATCCCAGCCGTAATTTTTTCAGGGAACGTGTGGGATCCCAAACGAAAAGCACATGTCACTCTTGTGGCAACCGTCGGTGATACCCAACAAATCACAAACGGTCTACAACACTTGTATGTGTGTGAAGGGGCTCCTGAACCATTTGTGATAGAACATTATCGCAGACGGTAATTGTTGGGAAACGTGTGCAATGGAGTCTTGCATGGCAGACGGGTTACGCAGAAAACTCATGTGGGATGGGGCACAAATCGCACACAGTTCATATGTTGACTCGTGTGCCTTACATACTGTTTCCCGAACGGTTCATTACGACGGACAGTATGGTTTCACTGCGTCATTAGAAATGTTTAATCAGCGATATCACACGTGCGAAAGAATTTAGTGTGTGCTGCATCACACACGATTACATTTTGGAAGGCCTCTGGATCACTGCTCCATATCCCCGACAATTTCTGGGTCGTGTCGGAAGGACACCATATCACCCACACTCACTTGGCGACTGTCCCAAACGCCATCGCAGAAAGGGGTTAAAAACCATTTGTATAGCACCGACTCATACTAGTGTAGGTATAAAAAAACTAATTCTAAAAAAAGAGGTATAAAAAAAGCTTTTGTGTCTAAAAAAAGAAGGTACAAAATATTTGAGATGAAATAGATAGAGAGAAAGTGAGAAAAAGTTGTAACCTTATAGCCAACCTTATAGTCAACACTATGGTACATGAGGAAGGAGGGAGTTTTGCACATGCCAAGTTCACTAGGTTGCCGTGTTTCACACTCCTCCATCGTAATAGTGGAGACAATAGCTTTCATAAAAAATAAACAATGAATACTCGTTGCTCGTCCTCGATATCTGAAAGAATACTTTCATTCGCTGACATGTGGGACATCGACCATCCTGGTCCACCTGCCATGCACAAAATTATCCTGGTGCACCCCAGCCGTAGCGCAGGCCCAACCTTTCCTACTGTAAGTTTTTCGGACGAAGGAACCATCATGACTTCGTTGAATTCCGCTTCTTTAAGAAATCTTACAGGACGGCACTGTAGCACGTCATATCACTGAAATGCACTAGGCCAAACTAGCCCACCTAGGATTTGTACTCCCTGCGTTTCAAAGTTAGTACAAAGTTGAGTGATCTATTTTGGAACGGAGGGAGTACGTCTCTATACTGCTATGACTTCTCTATACTGCTATGACTTTCTGTTCTCAAAAAATATCCTTTGTCAATTTAACGATTAGGAGTAGAAAGAGGGTCTTTCTCTCTCTAAACCTCTCTCCATCCCGCAACCCCTCTAGCACACGTATGCACTCTCTGTAGCCACTCCGAAAGTACGACATCACTACACATTCACGCTTCCAACAAAAAATTACACATTCACGCATGTTACGAGTATGTGCCAATTTTGCTGGCTACTAATGTCAGGGCTCCTTTGGTTTAGGGGAATATTGTAGGAATTTCATAGGATAGGATTTCTATAGGAAAAATTTCTATAGAGCCCTTTGGTTTATAGGAATGGAATCATATTCCTATGGAGGAATTCTTTCTATCCTCCACATTTCATAGGAAGATAAACATTAGCCTAGACTTGATGGAAAAAATCCTATGATGTGAATCAAAGGGCATCTCCTTTCCTATTCCTACTCATAGGATTTAAGATACATGTCATCTCATTTCCTACGACTTCCCTATTGCTACGATTTTCCTACCCTATGAACCAAATGAGGCCTGAATGTATCCGTCAACCAACTCTTTGAGTTTGATGTGAATTAATGTATAATTGTGGACTATTGTCTGATTGATCGCTAAGCCTACAATTTTAGGAGCTTGGGCTATTGGCCGATCGACGACGGATCAGACTTATAAGCGTACCACGAGCTCATCAGCCCCAACGTTTCTCTTTGGTGGGTGTTTTGCATGTACTACAGCTCGCACAGTAGCTAGCCTACTAACACCAAGAAACATCAAACAAGCCATGTTGATATGATAAACAGTTCAAACTTACATCTAAGCATGCCACATATTACATCAAAAGCTGGTGAGGATACGTCCGTTTCCATAACTCGGAGAGGGTTCACATGATTCACTATAAACAAAAGTAGCAAGTACCGCCTACACAAGACAGTGCACTAGCCCTAAGATGGCTTGATAACACGCATCATTCTGGTAATTAAACACAATAAAAACTACCTTGAAGGATTAGCGCGACCAACTATTTCTTGTCATCATCTCTCGGGAAATGACCACAGCACAGACAGTGGCATGGGAATCGATCGCTGGGGCGATGTCCACAAGACTGACCGCGACATCGGAATTGATCTCTGGGGCGATGTCCACAGGATGGATAGTGGCATCGGAATCGATCTCCGGGGCGATGTCCACAAGACAGATCACGACATTGAAAACGATCTCTGGGGCATTGTCCATAGGACGGACCGCGACATCGGAAACATCAAGGACGTCCACTGCCACCTGCATAACTATCGGATCACGGGTTCCGGCAAAACCCTTAAGGTTCAAACTCTGGGGTGCGCGCGAAGATCTCCCCCTACCGATCCACATCCTAACTCAGCTAAGATCTTACGAACTAACTCGACCAACTCGCAACACAAAGGACACAAGATTTATACTGGTTCGGGCCATAGTTGTGGTGTAATACCCTACTCCAGTGTGGTGGTGGTGGATTGCCTCTCGGGCTGAGGATGAATAGCACAAAGGGAAGAACGGCCTCCTGAGGTTAAGGTGTTCTTGTGCTTCGCGAACTTGTGTGTGTGAGGATTCGGTCCGTTCCCCCCTTTTTTTCTCTACGGAGGTGGCTAGTACTATTTATAGAGGCCCTGGTCCTCTCCCCAAATATTGAGCGGGAAGGAAGCCAACAACGGCCAATTTGAAAGGGGACAACTCGTACAGCTTATCCTGAAAAAAGTGGTCTTCGCCTGCGAAAGGCTTTGGTGGTGACGCCGCCTTGGGCTCCATGGTGACCTCCGTCTTGCCGTCCTGCTGGTCTTGGTCTCGTTGCACTGATATGGAAACCTTTGCTTGATGCCTCGGTACTCCGCGCCTGTGCTTGCCCCCTTAGCATCAAAGAGGAAACAAGTACGCTCCGCACGCTGGTGCCCGCTTGGCGCCTGCCTGGCCTTGGTCGTCATGGCTCACATCACTAGAACCTCGCGAGGTTGGCCTGGCCTTGAATTCCCCGCCCCTCGTGAGCCAGCCTGGTGAGGCCGCTCCTGAGGTCTTGTATTATCCGCCTCACGAGGCTTGGCCCCTCGCGAGGGTCTTGAGTGTCTTGTTGATGAAGATGGGCCGTACATGCCTGCTACCGAAGCCACGCTGTGGGCCGCAGGCAGGCAAGTCTAGGGACCCCCATTCCCAGAACGGCGAGAGTAGCACCCCGGCCCAAGGCGTGCTCGGGCTTGGCTTCGAGGCGAAGTCAAAGGTCAAGTGCGGAGCGCCACGGGCCCCAATAGCCCGCGGCCTTGGTCGACGCGTGGCGGTTGAATGGGCGTGGGCGTCTCCGTTTCCCCACGCTGCCTCGGCAACTACCTGACTTGACAAGTCCCTGCGACATGCAAGGAAAACCTGTTGGGGAACGTAGTAATTTCAAAACAATTCCTACGCACACGCAAGATCATGGTGATGCATAGCAACGAGAGGGGAGAGTGTTGTCTACGTACCCTCGTAGACCGAAAGCGGAAGCGTTAGCACAACGCGGTTGATGTAGTCGTACGTCTTCACGGCCTGACCGATCAAGCACCGAAACTACGGCACCTCCGAGTTCTAGCACACGTTCAGCTCGATGACGATCCTCGGACTCCAATCCAGCAAAGTGTCGGGGAAGAGTTCCGTCAGCACGACGGCGTGGTGACGATCTTGATGTTCTACCGTCGCAGGGCTTCGCCTAAGCACCGCTACAAATATTATCGAGGATTATGGTGGAGGGGGGCACCGCACACGGCTAAGAGAACGATCACGAAGATCAACTTGTGTCTCTATGGGGTGCCCCCTGCCCCCGTATATAAAGGAGTGGAGGAGCGGGCCGGCCAAGGAGGGTGGCGCGCCCTAAGGGGGAGTCCAACTCCCATAGGGAGTAGGACTCCCCTTTTTCCTATTAGGAGTAGGAGAGGGAAGGAAGAGGAAGGAGGGAGGAAGGAAAGGGGGGCCAGCCCCCTTCCCAATTCGGATTGGGCTTCGGGGGGGCGCGCCCCATCCCTTGCTCCTTTCCCCTCCTTTCCACTAAGGCCCAATAAGGCCCATATACCTCCCGGGGGGTTCCGATAACCTCCCGGTGATCCGGTATTGTCCCAATCTCACCCGGAACCTTTCCGTTGTCCAAATATAGTCGTCCAATATATTGATCTTTATGTCTCGACCATTTCGAGACTCCTCGTCAAGTCCGTGATCACATCCGGGACTCCGAACAACCTTCGGTACATCAAAATATATAAACTCATAATGAAACGGTCATCGTAACGTTAAGCATGCGGACCCTACGGGTTCGAGAACAATGTAGACATGACCGAGACACGTCTCGGGTCAATAACCAATAGCGGAACCTGGATGCTCATATTTGCTCCTACATATTCTACGAAGATCTTTATCGGTCAGACCGCATAACAACATACGTTTGTTCCCTTTGTCATCGGTATGTTACTTGCCCGAGATTCGATCGTCGGTATCTCAATACCTAGTTCAATCTCATTACCGGCAAGTCTCTTTACTCGTTCTATAATACATCATCTTGCAACTAACTTATTAGTTGCATTGCTTGCAAGGCTTAAGTGATGTGCATTACCGAGAGGGCCCAGAGATACCTCTCCGACAATCGGAGTGACAAATCCTAATCTCGAAATACGCCAACCCAACATGTACCTTTGGAGACACCTGTAGAGCACCTTTATAATCACCTAGTTACGTTGTGACGTTTGGTAGCACACAAAGTGTTCCTCCGGTAAACGGGAGTTGCATAATCTCATAGTCATAGGAACATGTATAAGTCATGAAGAGAGCAAAAGCAACATACTAAACGATCGGGTCCTAAGCTAATGGAATGGGTCATGTCAATCACATCATTCTCCTAATGATGTGATCTTGTTAATCAAATGACAACTCATGTCTATGGTTAGGAAACATAACCATCTTCGATTAACGAGCTAGTCAAGTAGAGGCATACTAGTGACACTTTGTTTGTTTATGTATTCACACAAGTATTATGTTTCCGGTTAATACAATTCTAGCATGAATAATAAACATTTATCATGATATAAGGAAATAAATAATAACTTTATTATTGCCTCTAGGGCATATTTCCTTCAAAACCATCATTACCTGTGATCGTGGGGGGCGCTGGTTGGCCTTCTCCTGCTATAAATGAGGAGGGGGGGGGCAGAGCCCCCGTCGCCCATTTATTCCCCTGCCTCTCCCGCTTCTTCTCCTTCCTAGATCCACTCCTTGCTTGTGCAGACATGGCACCGATCCGGAGGTTCCCGGCCGCCGAGAAGGGCAAGGCTCCCCTCACTGAGCCCGAGCTACTCCTGCCGAAGAAGAGGAGGTCCCATCATCGCGAGATGGTAGTGAGGCCGGTGGTGTCGTGGCCTCGGTATGAAAGGCCGCCTCCTGGGTACCCACTGCCCTTATATGCTGACGTCGACGATTCTGAAGGGAGGAGCGGTGAGCGGTGCCGCCCGCTCCAGGGCCGTGGTCGCCGTGCCACGAAGGCGCGCGCCATCGCCCCAGGGGTCCATGCCGCGGACTCCTCACGCGAGTTCGTGCTGTGGGCGGTGATGCCCTCGAGCACCTGGATTCGCCTCCCATAGTTCTTCGCCGCTGAGATGCCGCTGGGGGGCCTTCGTGAGCTTTGGCTCCAACACGCCGACTGCGACGCCCCAGCGACTGGAGCGGAGATTGGAGCCGTTTCCTCCGGGAAGATCTTCATGACCCGAGGCTGGGGCGAGATTGCCCGAGTCTGCCGCGCGGAGGGTGCCCTTGCAATCCACTTCGAGTACGACGGCGCCTCCGTGCTGTTCTTCAAGGTCTTGGACGAGGAAGGCCGCCGCCTGGAGTGCTGCCCTGAAGGAGGTCACCAGGACGATGTTGCGGCGGGTGCTGGGCCCGCCGCAGGCCTCGCCTGCAGCTCCTCCAGCGACAGCGGTGACTCCTAGTGGTCCAGCGACTCTCCTGATCTCGTGGAGTCTCCGGAGACGAGCGATGACAGCTACGTGCCCCCGAGCTCCTGCCGAGCCCGGAGCAGGGCTGCGGCGTCCAGCCGCCGTCGCCACTGATCTGGATGGGGTTGGCGCCGACCTCATGTGGCCCACTGTTGATGATGGCGTCGGCGACATCTGGTGCGTGTAGATAGAACTCCTAGGAATTCCTTCCCTTTTGTTCCCTGCGAGGAATCAGGAAATGGACCTCATGGGGGCGTGTAAAGCGTATGTAATGCCTTTTGTCAACATAGCCCTCATTATGAAGATTTGCGTGCGGATATCCTGCCGAGGCTCTGCCTCCCCTTTCCAATCCTGCGGCAGCTTAGTGCTCTACGCTCACAGGTCCCGGTCCCCAAGCAGGCTGCAGTCGTCGCTGGTATGCCAGGTCACATGCCATGGTCAAGGCCAGGAGGTGAGCGGCCCGAGGTCCGGTAAGAGCTCTTGAGGCGCGATGCTCAAGAGGTCCCCTTTAGCACGCAAGGAGCTGTCTTAGGATGGGAAAGGAAGAGAACGTTGCTGCAGCAGGGCAGCGAAAGGAGCGAGCGCGGGTCTCATGCCGTATTGACTGGTGGATCCAGAGCGAGAACTTATCTTGGCTGTCCGGGGTAGGCTCCTCGAGTCGTGCCGAACTCATACGCCGGCCTCCGTAGTGTAGCTAGGTCGGGCCCATACGAGTATCCCCCTCTCCCATGCTCTCCTTCGTGCTCTACGTCCTCAGGTCCCGGCCCTCGAGCGAGTTCAGCCGCCGCTGGTATGCCAGGTCGCGTGTCGTGGTCAAGGCCAGGGGTGAGGGCTGGAGAGCCAGTAAGAGCTCCTGAGGCGCCATGCTCAGGAGCCCCCCTTTTAACGCGCAAGTGAATCGCATGAGAGAAGAGGGAGAGTCTGCGGTACAGCCTACTGTGGCCCTCAGGAAGTTCCTACAAGTCAGCACGAGGAAGGGCACCGGTCGCCGTGGTGATTGCTGGTTCACTTCTGGTGTGTGAGAGGGGACTCCCTACCACAGAGTGCCCCCAGGTCATGTACAGCCCCGCACTGACACGTGGCTTGCAAGGCAAGGCTAGACGGGGTGTGTCTGGGCACCCGTGAGCCAGCGCGGGACACACGAGGCCCTACCTCAAGGCGGGTTGCGCCTTGTCTTGGTTCTTGTTCGCTGTCTTGGTCCTGCGAGGTGGTTAGACAACCTGCGCCGAACGAATCTCCTGAGGTTATCACGTGAGAAAGATAAGCACCAACAGCCCCAGGAGGTGACGTGAACGGGGCCGGCCCGCCAGACAGAGCTCAGCCGCTGATTTATTGATGCTGCAGTGACGGGCACAAGCACAGACGCCGTGCTTAACTTACTCATGTGAAGCGTCCTGAAGAAAGACGACCAGTACACGGCTCCCGCGATGGGCGACAATCAAGTAGGTGATAGTCATAGATAGATTAAGCATGAAAGGCAACCTAGCTCAGGTAAATGCATAACGATACGCGCCATAGGGTCTGGCCCGAGCGGCTTGGGGATGATGCAGCCCGAGGGGCGCCCCCAGCAAGGTAAGATAAAAACATAAACAAGGAAAGATACATGCCACAGGGACGGACCCACGCGGCCTAGGAATGATGCAACCCTGGGGGTGCTCCTAGCTGAATGAACTTGGAAAATGTCACCTGGTTCTGTTGATGATAGAGAGTTGGGGCAGCTGAAGGTATGCGGCAAAGGGGCTTCTCCTCATGAGCCACCAGGGCCCTGAGCCTCGGGAGGCTCTGGGGGTCCAGGGGGTTCCTTGAGGACCGTCTTCATCTCCCTCAGCGCAGCGTGGTGCCTGGCCTCCTGAGCCGCTAGGATGCTCTACAGGTCACGCTGATAGGCGGTCGCCACGCTCGATAGGCCAAAAGGCATGCGAACGTAGCTGTGAGGTGGGCCCTTGCAGCGTCCCACGCGCGAAGGCCAGAAAAGCTCCTGAGAGGCGGCCCGGTTGAGCCCTGGGATGTCGATGCAGACGCGCAGCCCGGCATCCTCGCCTGGATGGGGAGCTGCGCCTAGTGAGCGGCGGCCGCCGCGCATGGCCCTTGCATCTTGCAGTTCCTGAGTGGTCTTGGTGATGAACTCCTGAGCGATGGGCACTCCTTGCCCTGTGTTCTCCTGAGGGAAACGTGCCGCAAAGCATGCCTTCAAGTGGTGCCCAAGCACCTCCCTTGTGATGTTGGCAAAGTCTGAGGCCCTCCAGAAAAGAGCCCCCGAGCCCTTCCCGAGAGGGGCGCTGGGCGTGCTTTATTATGCGATGGAGGGAGGCGCCCCAGGCGCGGGTGCCGATCCTGGCGAGGCACCGCTTGCCTGAGGCCCTGCGTGGCGCAACTGCTTCTTCTTCTTGGGGGTGGCCTCAGGAGGGCGCTCGCCCTGGCTGTCGTGGTCGTCGATTGCTGCAGCTTGGAAGGCACGCTCGAGGGAGCACATCGCGTCTCTTTCCTCGGATGGGACTGTGATGATTCCGCCGCTTCCCGGCATCTTGAGGACATTGTAACCGTGATGGGTCACCGCCATGAACTTGGCCAGGGCTGGATACCCGAGGATGGTGTTGTATGGCAGGCGGATGTAGGCGGCGTCGAAGTCGATGAGTTCGGTGCGGTAGTTGTTGCGTTCTCCGAAGGTAACGGGGAGGCGGACCTGCCCGATCAGGGTAGTAGAGCCGTCGGTCACTCCTGAGAAAGGCTTGGTAGGCTGAAGTTGGTCATATGGCACTTGGAGGTTGTCGAACGTGTCGGCGGACAGAACATTGAGCCCTGCGCCGCCGTCAATGAGGGTCTTGGTAACTTGCACCTTGCTGATGACTGGTGAACAAAGCATTGGGAGGACGCATGCAGTAGCTGCGCACTTGAGCTGATCTGCCGAAGTGAACATGATGGGGCACTTGGACCATCTGAGCGGGCACGTGGCCTCGATCTTGAGGAGGACTGCATTCACTTCACGAGCAAAATGTTTGAAGATACGCTACGAGGCTGTGGCTTGAGCTCCGCAGAAGATGCAGGCGATAGCGCGTGGCTCCTGGAAGCCCCCAGCCCCCTCGTCTTGATGGTGGTCGTCATTCCTTGTGGGTGGTGGCGGTAGTGGAGGAAGACCAGCGTTGCCTTGAGGACGATCCTCACGAGGTTAGTTCCTCCAGGCGCCCTCGCGAGGCTGATCCTGCCAGCGGTCCTCACAAGGCCAGTCGCGCCACTCCTGGCGTGGGCCACGATCGTCCCAGCATTCGCCACCATGTCCTCCTACTCGGCCGTAACCCCGGTCGCTGCGCTCGGGGCGTCGACCGAGGCATCCTTCTCGAATGGCGACGAGCACTTGACAGTCGCTGGTGTTGTGGGTATGCAGGTTATGGAAGGCGCAGAACGGTCGGCTGCTCTTGGATGACTTGGGCTGATCTCTGCCGCGCTAGGTGTCTGGTTCCGTGCGAGCACGGCTGCTCACTTGCGCTTCACATCCTTGGCCTTGGCTTTCTTCTCCTCCGGGTCCGCAGCTGGGAGAGAGGCGCCCCTCCTCAGCTCTAGCGCACTTGGTCGCCAGGTTGAACAACTCCAGAGACATGCACAACTCCTCGTGGATGGCGAGCTCCTCCTTCATCTTGACATCACGGACGCCATCAGAGAACACGGAGATGATGGCCTCGTCCGTCACCTTAGGGATATTGGGACGAACGTTGTTGAAGCACTGGATGTACTTCTGGAGGGTCTCTCCTGGTTGTTGCTTGATGCGACACAGGTCACCCATGGCCGGGGGGCGGTCACGAGTGCCGTGGAAGTTGGCGACGAAGCGGTCGCGCATCTCGTCCCAGGAGGAGATCCAGCATGGAGGCAGGTTCAGGAGCCAGGAGCGGGCGCCATCCTTGAGGGCCATGGGAAACCAGTTCGCCATGACTTTCTTGTCACCGTTGGCCGCCTCGATGCTCAGCTCGTAGAGCTGCAGGAACTCTGCGGGGTCTGGGGTGCCGTCATAGCGAGGACGCAGATCTGGCTTGAACTTGCCCGGCCAAGCGACGCTACGGAGCTCGGGGGTGAAGGCGCGGCGGCCTGCCGTGGTCACCAGGGCCCGCCTTGGAGGTGGAACTTGGTCTTGGCGCCCGCGCGCCGCTACGGCAAGCGGCGTGGGGCCTTGCCACAGCAAACAATCCTGGCGCGGAGGTGCAAGTAGTGGCAGAGCGTTCTCTTGCGGTCGAGGGACATCTTGACAACTTCTTTCTTCACGCGCGGGCGCCGGACATGGTGGGTCGCGCCGTGGAGCCGTGCTCCTTGGCGCTAGGGCGCCGTCTTGGTGCAGAGGTGGTGGAGGTGCTTCGTGAGCTGCGTCGCCCGTGGCGGGCGGAGGACGAGGCGGAGAGTGGGACGGCGCAGGGGAGCCCCCTACGGCATGGACAAGCTCGGCGATGCGGTCAAGCCAGTCCTCGTAGAGGTTGTCGACTGGGCGGTAGCGCAGGAGCTTGGGCGCCATGAGGAGCGCGGCCCGTGCGTCCATGGGAACGCGACGAGCGTGAGACGACGAACCAGCGGGAGTCAATGATGGAGTGGCGGTGCGGCCGTCCTGTCGCACCAAGGGGTGCAGCGAGGATGCTGGCTGCTCGTTCCCCGCAGGGCCGGTGGCGGCAGGCGACGGAGAGCGACAGGGTGGCCCACCAACAGGGGTCGTCTGAGCAACGCGAGTGGCGAGGGCAGCCTAGCGCGGGGGCGGCGTGCGTCCACCATGGAGACGATGAAGCGACATGATGCGGAGTGACGGAAGGGAATCTTCGGTGCACCCCTACCTGGTGCGCCAAATGTAGGATCATGGGTTCCGGCAAAACCCTTAAGGTTCGAACTCTGGGGTGCGCGTGAAGATCTCCCCCCTACCGATCCACGTGCTAACTCAGCTAAGATCTTACGAACTAACTCGACCAACTCGCAACACAAATGACACAAGATTTATACTGGTTCAAGCCACCGTTGTGGTGTAATACCCTACTCTAGTGTACCAGTGGTGGATTGCCTCTCGGGCTGAGAATGAACAGTACAAAGGGAAGAACTGGCTCCTGAGGTTGAGGTGTTCTTGTGCTTGGCGAACTTGTGTGTGTGTGGATTCGGTCCGTTCCCCCCTTTTTTCTCTACTGAGGTGGCTAGTCCTATTTATAGAGGCCCTGGTCCTCTCCCCAAATATTGAGCGGGAAGGGAGCCAAGAATGGCCAATTTGAAAGGGGATAGCTAGTACAGCTTATCCTGACAAAAGTGGTCTTCGCCTGCGAAAGGCTCTGATGGTGACGCCGCCTTGGGCTGCATGGTGACCTCCATCTTGCCGTCCTGCTGGTCTTGGTCTCGTTGCGCCGATATGGAAACCTTTGCTTGATGCCTCAGTACTCCGCGCCCGCGCTTGCCCCCTTAGCACCAAAGAGGAAACAAGGACGCTGCACGCGCTGGTGCCAGCCTGGCCTCGGTTGTCATGCCTCACATCATTAGAACCTCGCGAGGTTGGCCTGGCCTTGAACTCTCCGCCCCTCGCGAGCCAGCCTGGTGAGGCCGCTCCTGAGGAGGTCTTGTATCGTCCGCCTCGCGAGGCTTGGCCCCTCACGAGGGTCTTGAGTGTCTTGTTGATGAAGATGGGCCGTACAGGCCTGCTAGCAAAGCCACACCATGGGCCGCAGGCAGGCAAGTCTGGGGACCTCCGTTCCCAGAACGCCGACAACAACCCTAACATATTAGCAAGCACATTGCAAATAATCAAAAACCACAACTACAGTGAGCCATTTTTTCACCTTGTGCAGCTCACCGGGGGATCCCTTGCCTCGAGGGGGCCATCGCCTTTCCAGGGAAATACTGCTTCTCAACGGCAACTATCTCCTCAAACTCGGCCATGAGCCTCTCATAGGTGGCCATTAGAGTTTCTAGGGTAGGCATGGTGGGGCCCTTGCTGTTCTTCCAGCTTTCTTTGAGGAGTTCGTCTGCCAACATCGTCAACTCTTTGGCCAATGCCTGTTTCTTGGAGTTCTTCGTCTCCATGGGCTGGCCCGCCAACATGGCCGACTCATTGGACATTGCTCGCTTCCTAGAGATCTCTGTCTCGAGCGGGTTGTCCGCCAACAACTCTTTGCCTATTGCTCTAGGATCCATCAATAAACTAACAAACGAAAAGCAATTGAAAGGAAACTACAATCGCAGTGCAAACGGGAAAATAATAAGCTGCGAGAATCAGTCGGTGCTTCACAAAAAGAAAATTCTTGGAATGAAAATATAGTAGCATCACTGATTCGCCCACCTTTCCTTCATCGGTGTAGAAGAAAAATGGCATAAGTGGGTAGCCTGGAGTGAGGTTTTCTTCAAGGGCAGAAAGGGCTTCAACGAGCATTCCAGTGAAATGATGGTTGCTTCGTCTAGTCCAACTTCGAGGCCACTTTACCACTGCTAGTAAAGGTGTCGGTTTTGTGATATGACGGGTCATTACGGCCACACTGGGGTGACCAGTGAGTCTCGACTATAGCACCTTGCTGTGATTTCGTGGATGGCACGCGGGCCCGGATGCTTTGATGTCCCGCATGTAGATAGAGCGGCTAGTCACATACAGTAGTAGTTTTGACGACAGAGGAGGAGCTCCGTCCTGGTTTATTGGTCCCTATGATAATCTGTGCCAAATTTTGACTATAAATTTAACTAACCAAATGTTCATGCATGTCACAAAAATTACATCATTGAAAACTATGTTCAAATACGAATCAAAGGTTATAATTTTTGTTAACATGCACTAACATTTTGCCAGTTAAATCTTTGGTAAAAATTTAGCACAAATTACAAACAGGCCCAATAAAGATTGTACTCTCACATTTTGTTTTGACGATACTCCCACATAGAAAATATAAATAATAATGCATGTTGGGGCAGCCCACATTTCTGATATTTTTAGCCGTGGACTTGTACACAAATTTTACGAGGCGGTGATTGTTCACTTAATGGAGGGTCTAGTACCAGACTTGAACAATACAAAGTGCGACCTAGCACACCATAACACCACTTGGAATAAGCCGGTAGCTATCTCAAAAAATAATCAACCACTCAAAAAAACGGCGACCTGGCACACACACAATTTTAAACGATTGTTTTGATGGAGTGAAAAAAGTAAACTAACCCACTATACATATATATATATAGTCCAGAGTGTCTGCGCTTGCTTGCTAGGGTTTCTCTATTCACACACACTCTCATCCTCTCCAGATCTAAACAAGATAGCAGTGGTAACACTGTCTTTTTATTCTTAGTGCTAGTTACAAATCCGGACG
Organism: Triticum urartu; assembly: GCF_003073215.2. Taxonomy (NCBI): domain Eukaryota; kingdom Viridiplantae; phylum Streptophyta; class Magnoliopsida; order Poales; family Poaceae; genus Triticum; species Triticum urartu. The sequence continues at coordinate 424,674,470 of NC_053025.1, forward strand.
TATCCCCCTCCGTCGGTGAAGGGGAGGAGGGGCAGCTTTTAGGCTGTCGTCGACAGCGAGGGATGAGACCCACTGCCGGCCGCAATGTTATCTCTGGCCGAGTGCCGGCGTGGGAGGTCCTTCGATCCCTTCGTCGATGCCATAGTGTGGGCGGATTCGGCCTCCCGCCGCCCACCTATCCACATCCCGACGACCTTCAGGCATATCTTCCTTCGAAACCGGCCTAGCTCTACTTCCCCAGCTCGCTACATCACTGCATGTGCATCATTTTCTACCTCTCAGCCCCTCTCGATCGGATGGTCCAACGTCACCTAATTTTTTTTCTATTGTTAGAGGTAAAGCTACTTCATGGAGTCAAATCTTGTACTATAGCGATCCGGTCCCAATGGATCGAAGTCTCTGTGCTTAAATGTCATCCCTAGATCGGTATGCTGACACACACAATACTCGAGGAATTATAATAGAATAACAGAGTTCAATCACACACTTATTACATCGAGGTCCTCATAAAGAGTGATTATTACAATAATATGCCTGAAGGCCATCTAATAAAATAGCTATGGAAGCTTCAAAGGTAAATGAGTCCATCCAACTCCACGACAAAACTGAGTGCAAGATAACGACCTATCACACCTTAATCCTCATCTGAAAATTCGGCAACATGAGATGTTGCAGCTGTGTAGGCAGCACATGGAATATGCTGGCAAGATAACACTATAGAGCAATGATGAACAATAGCTATCAGTACATGCATATTTGGTTGAAGGAGGCTCTAAGTTTAACATTTGCATAAAGCTAATTTTTTCCTACAATGAAGGAATATATTTTATTTACTACCAAATTTATGCCATTATTGAGAAGGTATCCCCAACTCAAACCCAAAAATTATCAAGTAATAATAATAATAATATCCCAACAAAATTTATTAAGTAAAGTGTTGAGATCAACCAATAACCCAAATACCAGATACTCAAGATTGTCCATAACTGGGCACATGGCTAATAATGATTAGTTTGTAAACTCTGCGGAGGTTTGTTCACTTTTCCCCACAAGACTCGACCGCATCCATGATTGAAAGATCGAGACATAGCCTTTCTGAAGAGGTCCCCTTAACCGATAGATAGGCCGTTACACCTACAATTCCCATACATCTGCTAGCCCATCATGGAAAGGTTTCCACAACTTACTTAACTATGCCGGAGCACATAATGCCTTGTGGCTGCACAAGGAAATTTCTGAGCATGAATAATCTTATGATCCCTTTCAGCCTGGGTGGCATTCCATAGGAGGATCACACGGGTACCCCGGGATCTCCTAGGACAACACTGTATTCCCAAGGTGCCCACAACTAATCCACCCAGATGTGTATTAAAGTAGCCACCTTATGTTTCCCTTAGTTATTATCTCTCATAACTTGCATGATTCTCACATACCAATCCCCGTCTACGAGCATGGCTAAGCAATATGAGCATAACGTATATTCTCGGGGTGATCAAAGGTATTAGGTTCCTACCTCATCAACTACATACCAATAACCACATGTTCCCAATCCTACTCATGCAATGTGTGAGGTTGAAACTAATGCATAAAAACTGGGTAATAAAGGATATGATCAAAGTCTAACTTGCCTTGCTGAAGATCTGAAAACCCTAGAGATTCGTAGTAGCAAGCTTAGCACTCCGGAAAATCTATCATAGACAAACAATAGCATACATAAGCACTCAAGCATAAAGATGCAAATAAAACCAGAGTAAAAGATCTTAACAGAAAGTTCAGGTCAAGAACTTCGATTTGCAAAAAGAATCAACTAATTCGAAGTTACGAAACTCAAGTTACGATCAAAAGAAATTCAAATTCAAATCTATTTGAAACCAAGTTTGAAACGTTCGAAAACATGTTTAAGTAGGTTATCTGGATAGAGGGGATCATAACGAAGAATTTGGCGTTGGTTTCATTGGATTTGAAGAACAGGGACTAATCTGCGAAGAAAAATAATTATGAATGGGTCCCTGGCCAAAAATAAACAGAAAAAGAAAAATCTATCAGACGAACGTCCGCTACAGAAAATAATCTAACGAATCTGTTCACTATAGATCCTAAAGGAACAAACGTTCGTTAAATAAAACCGATCGGTTTTCTTAAGAAAAACCGAGGAAAACCGTAGACAAATAATAAACCGGACCAGGGGAGTTTTTACCGGTTTGGTCATCAGCGGCGACGGCGGCTCCCTGCGATGGCGAGGCGAGACGACGGCGGGGCAGCAGCATGGCATCGGCGTCGGCGGACAACGGTGGCGGCACGGCGCGTGAGTCGAGGAGGGGGTCCGAGGCCCGCTATTTAAAGGCACATGGGGCTTCCTTGCGCGAGGGCGATGGCGGCTGTGTCGGTGCTGGACTTCGGCAGGAGTCCCGCTCGGGCACGCGAGGTAGGCGGCGGTGGCTTGGGCTGGCTGGGCTTCAGCCCAGTTTAGTCCAAAAGATTTTTTTAAACATTTTTTTCCAGAGACGAAAAATAGGAAAAAACTAATAAAAATATTTTTAAAAATTCCAGAAAAATTCATACAATTCCCTCCTATTTAAATGGTCTTGGTGAACATTTTTCAGGACCTAAATGCCTAAAAATAAAATGAACTTTTTGCACTAATAATTAAACACGCAAATAAAATCAAATAAACTATATTTTTATTCAAAAATAAATTTCCAACATTTCTTTACTATTTTTGAAGAAGTCATATTATCTTCCCTCTTTATTTTATTTATCTGAAATTTTTGAAAAAACATTTTGAATAAAACTCTTTGATCCAATTTGCCAATTTTGAAAATTCAGAAATGGATTTTTGAGAAAACCTCCAACTCTATCATTTGGTCCTTGAGCTGCTTAAGGTTTCTAGGATCAAAAATTCAAATAAAACGAATTTCAAAAATGCACAAACGATGAATGCATATGAATGATCTAAATAACATCCAAATTGAAAATTGGGATGTTACAAACCTACCCCCCTTAAGATGAATCTCGCCCTCGAGATTCGGGTTGGCTAGCAAAAAGGTGCGGGTGGTCCTTCCGGAGGTCTTCTTCTCATTCCCAGGTGGCTTCCTCCTCGGTATGGTGACTCCACCGAACCTTGCAAAACTTGATAACCTTGCTGCGAGTAACTCAGTTGGCAAACTCGAGAATCTTGACGGGTTTCTCCTGATAGGTCAGGTCACTCTCCAACTGAATTACTTCTAGGGGCACTGTATCTCTTAGAGGAATATCATCCATCTCTGCATGGCACTTCTTCAACTGGGAAACATGAAACACATCATGAACTCCTGACAAACCTTCGGGTATTTCCAACTTGTAGGCAACTTCACCCATACGTTCCAAGACTCTGTATGGTGCCACAAATCATGGCGCCAACTTGCCTTTGACTCCAAACCATTTAACTCCTCGAAGTGGCGACACACGAAGATATGCTCTGTCTCTGACTTCATAAGTTACCTCCTTGCGTTTAGTATCGGTATAACTATTCTGCCTGGACTGGGCTATCTTGAGTCTATCACGAATCAACTTGACCATCTCTTCAGACTCTCTTATTAAATCCGGTCCGAACAATTGTCGGTCACCAACTTCATCCCACATCAATGGTGTCCTGCACCTCCTTCCATACAAAGCTTCAAAAGGGGCCATCTTCAAACTAGCTTGGTAGCTGTTGTTATACGAGGACTCTACGTAAGGCAAATTATAATCCTAACTAGATCCATAATCTAGTGCACAAGCTCTCAACATGTCCTCCAGAATCTGATTGACTCTCTCGGTCTGCCCATCTGTCTGCAGATCAAAGGCTGTACTAAACTCTAGCCTGGTACTCAAATTTGGTGTAACTAATTCCAAAACTTTGAAGTAAACTATGTTCCTCTATCAGATACTATGGTCCTTGGAACTCCATGCAGACATACGATCCTGGTCATATATATCTTGGCCAACTTAGCACACGCATAAGTGGTCTTCACGGGGATAAAGTGAGCCACCTTGTTCAAGCGATCTACTACAAACCAGATGGAGTCGTATCTTGAACGAGTCCTGAGTAATCCGGTGATGAAATCCATGCCAAGCTTATCCCACTTCCATTCGAGTATCGGCAAAGACTGAAGTAATCATGCTGGTTTCTGATGCTCTGCCTTAACTCTCTGACATACGCCACATACTGCTACATACTCGGCAATATCCTTCTTCATACCTGTCCACCAGAAACATTCCTTCAAATCCAGACACATCTTGGTGTTGCTTGGGTGAATCGAGCAAGGCGAATCATGGGCCTCCTGAAGAATTAACTTCCTGATCTCTCGGTCATGGGGCATATAGATGCGATCCTCAAACCATGCAGTTCTATGTTCATCCCCAGGAAAACGTTTTGCCTTGCCTTTACTCATCTTTTCTTTTATCTTTTAAATTTCCTTATCAATCTTGTGGGCTTCTTGGATTTTTTCCAACAAAGTGGATTGAATTCCAACGCTGCAACAAAACCTCTCGGAACTATCTCCAAGCGAAGTTCTCGGAGATCGTCGGCTAACTCTTGAGGTAATCCTCTGGTTATAAGAGTATTGACATAACTCTTGCGGCTCAAAGCATCTGCCACAACATTGGCCTTTCCTGGATGATAATGTTGTTTCATGTCATAATCATTTATGAGCTCCAACCATCAACTCTTCCTGAGGTTCAAATCCTTCTACGTGAAAATATACTTCAAACTCTTATGTTCCGTGTAAACGTCACAACGATTTCCGTTAAGAAAATGTCTCTAGGTATTGAGCGAATGGACTGCGGCTTCTAACTCCAAATCATGCGTGGAATAATTCAACTCATGAGGTTGAAGCTGACATGAGGCATATGAAACAACTCTTCCTTCTTGCATAAGACCGCCTCCAAGTCCCTGTCGTGAAGCGTCGCAATATACCTAGAAATCCATGTGTATATTCGGAAGAATTAGCACTGGGGCTGTAACCAAACATTTCTTCAACTCTTGAAAACTGGCCTCACAATCCTCTATGCATTTGAACTTGGTGGCCTTCTTCAATAACTCAGTCATGGGCTTCGCAATCTTGGAAAAGTTCTCAATGAATCTCCGATAATATCCTGCGAGTCCAAGGAAACTGTGTATCTCTCTCACTGAGGTGGGTGCCATCCATTCGGTGAAGGACTGGACCTTGGAAGGGTCTACTACTATACCTTCTCCTGATATAACATGTCTGAGGAATCTAACTTCCTTTAACCAAAACTCACATTTGCTAAACTTGGCATATAGCTAATGTTCCCTGAACTTCTCAAGAACTAAGCGCAAATGGTCCTTGTGTTCTTCTTCATTCTTCGAGTACACCAATATATCGACAATGAACACCACGACAAAATTATCAAAGAACTCCATGAACACCTTATTCATCATACTCATAAAGTAGGCTGGGGCGTTAGTTAAACCAAAATACATGACCGTGTACTCATATAGCCCATACCTGAAGGAAATATGCCCTAGAGGCAATAATGAAGTTGTTATTTATATTTCCTTATATCATGATAAATGCTTATTATTCATGCTAGAATTTTATTAACCGGAAACTTAGTACATGTGTGAATACCTAGACAAAACAGAATGTCCCTAGTATGCCTCTACTTGACTAGCTCGTTAATCAAAGATAGTTATGTTTCCTGACCATAGACATGTGTTGTCATTTGATGAACGGGATCACATCATTAGAGAATGATGTGATGGACAAGACCCATCCGTTAGCTTAGCATCATGAACATTTAATTTTATTGCTATTCCTTTCTTCATGACTTATACATGTTCCTCTGACTATGAGATTATGCAACTCCCGAATACCGGAGGAACACCTTGTGTGCTATCAAACGTCACAACATAACAGGGTGATTATAAAGATGCTCTACAGGTGTCTCCAAAGGTGTTTGTTGGGTTGCCATAGATTGAGATTAGGATTTGTCACTCTGTGTATCTGAGAGGTATCTCTTGGCCCTCTCGGAAATGCACATCACTATGAGCCTTGCAAGCAATGTGACTATTGAGTTAGTTTTGGGATGTTGCATTATGGAACGAGTAAAGAGACTTTCCGGTAACAAGATTGAACTAGGTATGATGATACCAATGATCGAATCTCAGGCAAGTAACATACCGATGACAAAGGGAACAACGTATTTTGTTATGTGGTTTGATCGATAAAGATCTTGTAGAATATGTGGGAGCCAATATGAACATCCAGGTTCCGCTATTGATTATTGACTGGAGAGGTGTCTCGGTCATGTCTACATAGTTCTCGAACCCGTAGGGTCCGCACGCTTAACATTCGATGACAATTTTATATTGTATGAGTTATGTGATTTAATGACCGAATGTTGTTCGGAGTCCCGGATGAGATCATAGACATGACGAGGAGTCTCAAAATGGTCGAGAGGTAAAGGTTCATATATAGGGCGATAGTATTTGGACATCGGAAGTGTTTCGGGGGTACCGGGTACGTATCGGGTCACCAGAAAGGGGTTCGGGGTACCCCCCCCCCCCCCCCCCCCCCCGGCCAAGATATGGGCCTTATTGGGCCTAGCGTAGGACAGACCAGCCCCTAGTGGGCTGGTGCGCCCCATACATGGCCGAATAGGGGGGAGAAGGAAATGGAGAGGAGAGAAAGGAAGGGGGCAATTCGGCCTCCCCTTTCCTTCTCACCCCTCCTCTTTCCTTCTCCCTCCGGAAAACATGGAAAGGGGGAGGCCGAATAGGATTAGGCCCCAAGTAGGATTCCTCCTTCTTGCGGCGCGCCTCCTACTACTCCCTCCCCCTCCCACCTATATATATGTGGGGGGCACCGCTGGAACACCCAACAGACAATCTCTTAGCCATGTGCGGTGCCCCCCTCCATAGTTCAACACTTCGGTCATATCGTTGTAGTGCTTAGGTGAAGCCCCGTGCTGGTAACTTCATCATCACCGTCGCCATGCCGTCGTGCTGAGGGAACTCTTCCTCTTCCTCACCTGGATCGAGAGCTCGAGGGACGTCATCGTGATGAACGTGTACTGAACAGTGAGGTGCCGTACGTTCGGTACTTGGATCGGTTGGATCGTGAAGACGTTCGACTACATCAACCACATTACTAAACGCTTTCGCTTTCGGTCTATGAGGGTACATGGACACACACTTCCGTCTCATTGTTATGCATCTCCTAGATAGATCTTGCATGATCGTAGTTAATTTTTTTTAAATACTACGTTCCCCAACAGTGGCATTAGAGCCAGGTCTATGCGTAGATGTTATATGCACGAGTAGAACACAAAGAGTTGTGGGTGATAATAGTCATACTGCTTACCACCAACGTCTTACTTTGATTCGGTGGTATTGTTGGATGAAGTGTGCATGAGACTGGTTCTAGCGACGTGCTTCGCACATAGGTGGCTGGCGGGTGTCTGTTTCTCCAACTTTAGTTGAATTGAGTTTGACTATGGCCAGTCCTTGTTGAAGTTTAAACATCACACTTGACGAAAAATCGTTGTGGTTTTGATGCGTAGGTAAGAACGGTTCTTGCTAGAAGCCCATAGCAGCCATGTAAAACTTGCATCAACAAAGTAGAGGACTTCTAACTTGTTTTTGCAAGGCGTGTTGTGATGTGATATGGTTGTCAGATTGTGGATTCCGGCTAACCCTTGAGGTTGGAACTCTACTACTTGGGAAAAGCCTACCAGCAGCGAGGGTTTTGGGCCTCTCAGTAGCACGGGCACCGGTGCTACTAATAAGGCCTACAGCTAACGTATAGCAGTAGCGCCGGTTGTCCCACACTACTGCTATACATGAATAGCTGTAGCGCTCTTTGGGAAAGGGCGCTACTGATATTATCTGCAGTGCTGTTTGCTGGGACGCGCTACTGACAATGCGGCGCTACTGCTAAATTTCCCCCCTCGCTACTACTAGTTTATTTATTAGTTTTTTTCCTGCATATTTGTTTTGTATTTCTTTTGTATTTGAATCGGCTTTATACAATAATCTTTAGCATATCATACACATACAAATGTAATCATAGCATATACATACAATTAGTCTCATCAAATCATGTCATCATCATAATCATCATCCAACACAAAGTGGTCTCTCGTCATCATCTCGAAAATAGCGATACAAGTCTCGAATGATATGCAAATACATCGTCATCCATCTAAACAATGATATACGCGAGAAGAGCTATCACTTTGAGAACATGAGTTCGTATCCCTCTTTCGCATTAGCGTGAACCTCTAAACTAACTACTGCCTATCGCTCGGAAACCGGAAGGGCCTGACACTCCGGTCACTTGTCGTATATATACTCCTGGCATAGCACTTCTTCGCCATCTATGATCTATGCACCTGCATCATCACATGAGTCGATGATATGCAACATATATAGTTGAGCAACAGAAAGAGACAGACTTGGCAAAAATAAAAACAACATATCATAAGCATAAATAACAAAGTTCATCCTACCCCAAAATGCCCTAACTAGAGTGATTTTCGCTAGTCGAGGAGGAGGACGGTTTAATTACATCACAAATAAAGTTTCACCATGCATAACTCAAAGTTTTGTCATACAGAAAGTATGGACTAAACGGACACATTGTCATATATCGACAATCACTCCAACATGTCGTTCCATCCATCCAAGTCAGGGAGATAGTCCCCGAGCCTAGTGAAAGGCTTCAGGTCGAGACGCTGAGAGGCTATCCATGTTCGGACGTCTTCCCACGACATTTGTCCTTCTCCATAGAACATCCCTGTTTTTTCGACGACCTCCTTCATGATGATTTGGGCAAGTTCGCGCTGGATGTTATAGAACTCAGCTCGAAGTCGATGATCCTCGATATCTCCTATGTCCTTTGCCCATTGCAGAATATGGGCATCGCCGGATCTAGGTGACATACGAAGGTTCTGGTGATCCCGTCTGTACTCCAGCATGTGGTGTAGGACATAGAATCCATCATTAAGAGAATCGTTCGGTTGCTGGATGCAGCAGAAGTCGGTCTTATGTCCGAAGGCGACCCTGCCACCCCTTCTCTTCTCGTCCCTGACATCTCCACCCCTTGCTTGGTAGTAAAACATAGCACTGTCGAGAACATCCTTGATGTGGGTGTAATCCTTTTTGTGAATGTTCTTCGACGAGTCCAAGTAAAGAGCGTGGGAGAATCGGGGGTAGAGGATGATGAGGACGGCGCGCCCGCCGCTGCGCAAAATAAGTCCTCAAATTAATTAGCCTCCACCGTGCAAATGAATGATTGAAATTGAAGGAAGGATAGCAGCGCGGATGACTTACACGGGATGATAAGGCACGAGAATCGCCTCCTTGTCCTTATTGGCGAGCATGAAATTGACGATGTAATCCCTCACGTATTCATGGTGATTTGCGCAGACTCCCAAGAAGCCCTCGTGCATGTAGTATGTGTCAGCGACACAGATATGAGATATCTGCTCAACCCCGATGATGTAGTTCATGTGCAAGGCATAAAGGCGGACAAACGTAAAATCCAGCTTCTTCACGTGAAACATGTCGAATATGTAATCGAATCGGAGGAAGAACTTATCCGCGGGGAAGCTGTCGACGTACGACATTTGCCGCGGAACGTTAACCACGTAGAGTGGGTATCCTGGATCTTTCGAGGCGATGAGGTCTTTCTCTACCCGCAGCACATCGTCATGAAGTCTCTTTAGATCACCGAATCTGGCCCGTAGCGCTGTTGCAGGTAGGATTGGTTGACCGGGGATATGCCATTTATCCGCACCGGGGATATCTATACGGTCCTGAAGCCGAGGCTGCTGAGGCGGCTGGATCATAGAAACAGCTTTTTTGCCTTTCCTCGCTCTCTTCCTAAACTTCTTTACTACCGGAAGATCGTCCATAATATGTTGAGACGGCAATTCAGGCACCGACTCATGACGCTCAAACCCTGAGGAGGCGCCAGTATAGACATACTGTTCAGCAGTGCCATCATCGTCCTCATCCTCATCCACGGCGACATCATCAGTGACTAATGGAGCCTCCTCCTTACCCCGTCCGCTATCACCCAACCCGACACCCGACGATAATTGGGTAGGTGGGGTGTTGATGTTCATACCTTGCTGAGGCTGCGTGCTCGTGGGTGTGCTCCCGGCCGCCTCCAGACGAAGCAGACTCTTTGGCCACAACAGGACCCACCCAGCATTGCAACAATCACCAAGCCGCCGTGGTGTCTCGTCGTCATCCCCCAGTAGTACTGGAGGAGGCAAATTCTCGTGGCCCGGTTTGACACTGGCCACGGAAACCTTGAAGACGTTCGGGGGGATCGGCCGGCTATGGAACAATGGTTCCTTCAGCTCCATTATCATCGCCTTCCCCATGTCCACCTTATGGTCGCCGATAGTGTACAATATGGTGCACGGGGTTTCGTCGGCCTGCAAAGAACAGTCTGCGACGTGAGAAATTCGAAAGGCAACGAAAACGGGAGATTATACATTTATATTGAAGGGGGCCGGTGTGACAGATACCGTGAGGGCGTCGATCTCAGCCAAAGACGAAGCACCGCCTAGCACGTCTGGTGCGGGAGCCGGTGCGGGAGCAGGAGCAGCTGCAGGTGCTGGTGCAACGCTAGTCGAGCTGCTCCCCGCCAAGAAGTCAGCAAGGGGAAAGTCCGCTGCATCTTTTTTTGGATTTTTCCTGGTCCAATTGAAAACGGCCGGAACCAAGGTAGTATAAATATCTAAAGCCACCTGTTTTGCGGCAGCTACCACTGTTGCGACTGTTAGTTGATTTCTTCTCAACCGCAATCTCAACCCTCTTGTCGATGTTTTCTTCATTTAACCTCCGTCTTTCCTTTCTCTCCTCCGTAGTCTCACGGTAGTACTTCTTCCACGTGGCGCCGTCTCCGACACCGTGCACGCGTCCATACGCCGGTCGAGTATCCACCGGTTGTTGTTTCAATATGTTCAACGCCCGGTTGAATGGAGTGTCCCACTTGGGCCTCGCCAATGCCTCAGACGGCGAGTCGCTTTCAGTCACAATCCTGTGCTGCTCTCTCTGCAAAAGGCACAACGATCGTTTACAAATATGACTAACGTGTGCAGTCGAATTGATCAGAAACTAAAATTAGCAGAAGTCTCATGAACTCCGAAATGACCGGTGTTGTCTCGGAAACCTTTTTCACTTGGTCCCAACGGTGCCGGGCCCTGAGGACGTCACACTCCCGCGGGACAGTGAACTCCGCCAAGGGGTCTGGGATGCCCAGACTCGCGGCTTCCGCGTCCTCCTTGGCCCATTTGGACCTCTTTCCGCCGTAACCACGGCTTCCGAGGTGGTGACTCCCAATGTTCCTCTCTTGAAGCCCCTTCATGTACTTAGACTTTTTTTGGCATCTTCAGCCTTGCAAGCCTCCTTGAATATTTGAAATTGCTCTTCCGTGATTGTCGGATTATCCTTTACAATCTCGGAGTAGGGTTCCTTCTTGTCGATGATCCTTGCTTTCACTCGATTTTTCCAGGCGGGCAACGCGTCGCTAAACTTGGTCATGGCATGTTTGTTTATCTTCTTCATTGCCGGGTCCTCATATGGATCTTTATAATCCTTCTCATTCTGGCCCGGGAACAAGAATATCTGGTGAAACTTCTTTATGAGGGAGCTCCTCATATTTTCTATCTTCTGTAGTTTCTCATCGTTGATGGTGGCGGTTGTCCGTACGATGCAGCCTATTTGATTGCCGTAGCATCGACGCGCTTCCTCGGGCACCATTGGCTCAAAATTGCCGTTGTCCACCTCCGTGACCACCACTCTAGTAGTCCTGAGTTTGTTAGGAACACGTTGCCTCTTAGCTTTCGGTTCTACACCGGCTCCGCTCCCCGAGGCAGCGCCGGTCTCAGTCTCAGCTCCGGTCTCGATGCCGGTCTGAGTCTGAGCGTCGGTCTCAGTCTCAGCACCGGTCTGCGTGTCGGTCTCAGTCCCCGATGCCACCGGTGGGCCCAGCAATAACATCGGTTGATCATCGGTAAGGCTAAAAAATTCGTCTGCCGCCCGGTAGGCGTCGTCGCAATCACCAGAACCCTGTCCTTCATCGTTGCTAGCCATGTTTCCTATGATTAAATCTAGTCAATTAATTCTAGACCTAATAAAATGAATAATGACATAAAAAGGCCTATTGTTTGCAGGAATGTTGACTCCTTCCTGGTGCGGCAAATTACGGGCACTCGATATGTCCTAGTTTGTAGCATAAGTCATGCCGAAATTCACGAAAAATTTCGACATGAGCTTTGCTAAAAAGTGGACAAATCGAGAACCTGAAATTTGCCGGAAAAGAAATGAATCAACATTCCGGCAAAACATAGGCCACTAAGCATCATTCCCTGCAAACAGTGTCCAAATATACACGAGCAACCACATGTGCAAACAGTGTAGAAGAAAATTCATTTAACTACTAATAGAACAAAATTCAGTTAACTTTAGTGCTCTATAATGATGAAAGGAAAAAAATTCAGTTAACTACTAATTTCATTCATTTAGGTTATTCATTTAACATCACCTAATTAACCTACTGTACCAATACTACTAGAAGCACTACTAACCTAATTAACCTAGCAAAACTCTAGTGCCCTAACTGAAAAACATCTAATTAACATCTAATTTTTTCTCTAAAATACAGAGAGAGATGAGTGAGGGGGAGGGGTGGGGGACTTACAGAGAGGGGAGAGACAGTGGCGGGGAGGTGCTCGGTGACGGAGGCAGGGGTAGAGAGGGCGGGCTCGGGCATGGGCAAGGGCGGTCCTGGGCGGGCTCGGGCGGCCTTGGGCGGCGGCTGTGAGGCTGAGGGCGGCCTCGGGCGGCGGCGGTGAGGCTGAGGGCGGCCTCGGGCGGCGGTGGTCAGGAGACGGCGGCGAGGGCGAGGGACGATTTGGGGAAGAATTGGTGGCCGGGGGGCGGGGTGGGGGGAAACCACTGTTTAAGTGAAACGTAACGGTAGCGCGTTTCCGGAAACGCGCTATAGCTAAGTTAGCTATAGCGCGTTTACTGAAACCCGCTACTGCTATTCCTTTCTCCTTTTTTCCCTTTTTTCTTTTATTTTTCTTTACATTTTATTTTTTCCCTTTCTCCTTTTTCTATTTCTTTCATTTTCGTTTACTTTTCTACTTGTTTTTCACTTTATTTTATTTCCGTTAGCAGCAGCGCTTTACACGTAAGCGCGCTACAGCTAAGGAGATTAGCAGTAGCGCTGGGCCGTTATACGCGCTACTGCTAGGTTGGGCTAGCCATGTGCGCCCAGTTCGAATGTAGCAGCAGCGCTTTTCGCTAGTACGCGCTATTGCTAAAGTCATAGCAGTAGCGCGGTTTATTCACACGCGCTGGTACTAAGTAGCAGCAGCGCTTGATTTTGTACAGTGCTACTGGTAAAATTCTCTGTATAGGCTTTTCCCTAGTAGTGCTAGGGTGCGCACGAAGATGATGACCCACAAGTATAGGGGATCTATCGTAGTCCTTTCGATAAGTAAGAGTGTCGAACCCAATGAGGAGCAGAAGGAAATGATAAGCAATTTTCAGTAAGGTATTATCTGCAAGCACTAAAATTATCGGTAATAGGTAGTTTTGTGATAAGGTTATTTGTAACAGTTAACAAGTAACAGAAGTAAATAGGGTGCAAAAAGATGGCCCAATCCTTTTTGTAGCAAAGGACAAGCCTAGACAAACTCTTATATAAGGGAAAGCGCTCCCGAGGACACATGGGAATTATCGTCAAGCTAGTTTTCATCACGTTCATATGATTCGCATTCGGTACTTTCATAATTTGATATGTGGGTGGACCGGTGCTTCGGTACTGCCCTTCCTTGGAAAAGCATCCCGCTTATGATTAACCCCTCTTGCAAGCATCCGGAACTACAAAATAAGTAATAAGGTAAACCTAACCATAGCATGAAACATATGGATCCAAATCAGCCCCTTACGAAGCAACTCAAAAACTAGGGTTTAATCTTCTGTCACTCTAGCAACCCATCATCTACTTATTACTTCCCAATGCCTTCCCCTAGTCCCAAAAAATGGTGAAGTGTCATGTAGTCGACGTTCACATGACACCACTAGAGGAAGACAACATACATCTCATCAAAATATCGAACGAATACCAAATTCACATGACTACTTATAGCAAGACTTCTCCCATGTCCTCAGGAACAAACGTAACTACTCATAAATCATATTCATGTTCATAATTAGAGGGGTATTAATATGCATAAAGGATCTGAACATATGATCTTCCACCAAGTAAACCAACTAGCATCAACTACAAGGAGTAATCAACACTACTAGCAACCCACATGAATCAATCTGAGGTTTTGAGACAAAGATTGGATACAAGAGATGAACTAGGGTTTGAGATGAGATGGTGCTGGTGAAGATGTTGATGGAGATTGACCCCCTCCCACTGAGAGGATCGATGGTGATGATTTCCCCCTCCCGGAGGGATGTTTCCCCGGCAGAACACCTCCGTCGGAGCCCTAGATTGGTTCTGCCAAGGTTCCGCCTCGTGGCGGCGGAGTTTCGTCCCGTAAGCTTGCTTATGACTTTGTTCTCGGACGAAATACTTCATATAGCAGAAGATGGGCACTGGAGGCCTATCACGGGGCCCACGAGACAGGGGGCGCGCCCAGGGGGTAGGGCGCGCCCCCAACCTCGTGGCCAGGGTGTGGGCCCCCTCTGGTTAATTCTTTCGCCATTATTTTTTACACATTCTAAAACGTGCTCCTGTGAAGTTTCAGGACTTTTAGAGTTGTGCGGAATAGGTCTCTAATATTTGCTCCTTTTCTAGCCCAGAATTCCAGCTGCCGGCATTCTCCCTCTTCATGTAAACCTTGTAAAATAAGAGAGAATAGGCATAAGTATTATGACATAATGTGTAATAACAGCCCATAATGCAATAAATATTGATATAAAAGCATGATTCCAAATGGACGTATCAACTCCCCCAAGCTTAGACCTCGCTTGTCCTTAAGCGGAAGCCGATATCGAAAATATGTCCACATGTTTAGAGATAGAGGTGTCGATAAAATAAAATACGGACATGAGGGCATCATGATCATTCTTAGAAAAGCAACATATATATTGTCATATGATTTCTTATGCTAAAGTAACAATTCATTCACAATTTCAAGTATGAATCAGAAACTTCATTCAAAACTAACAAACTATAGTCTCAGTCATTGAAGCAATTGCAATTTATCATAACATCAGAAAGAGTCAATATAAGATCTTTTCAGCAAGTCCACATACTCAACTATCATTTAGTCTTTCACAATTGGTAACACTCATGCAATATTTATGGGTATGAAGTTTTAATCGGACACAGAGTAAGATAGGGGCTTATAGTTTTGCCTCCCAACCTTTTACCTCAAGGGTAATATCAACAATAATAATTCATGAAAACTCACATCCAATTAGCTATATATATCAGGGTCTTTCCAACACACCGTGCTTTCTAAAGGATAAAATGTAAAAAGGAGAGGTGAAGATCACGATGACTCTTGCATGAAGTATAAGATAAGAATAAAAGATAGGCCCTTCGCAGAGGGAATTAGAGGTTGTCATGTGCTTTTATGGTTGGATGCACGTAATCTTAATGCAAAAGAACGTCACTTTATATTGCCACTTGTGATATGGACCTTTATTATGCAGTCCATCGCTTTTATTTCTTCCACATCACAAGATCGTATAAAGCTTATTTTCTCCACACTAATAAATCATACATATTTAAAAGAGCAATTTTTATTGCTTGCAACAATGACAACTTACTTGAAGGATCTTACTCAATCCATAGGTAGGTACGGTGGACTCTCATGGCAAAACTAGGTTTAAGGATATTTGGAAGCACAAGTAGTATCTCTACTTGGTGCAAAGAATTTGTCTAGCATGAGAGGGAAAGGCAAGCTCAACATGTTGGATGATCCATGACAATATAATTTATTTCAAATGTGAGAAAACATAACCCATTATGTTGTCTTCCTTGTTCAACATCAACTCTTTAGCATGTCATATTTTAATGAGTGCTCATAATCATAAAAGATGTCCAAGATAGTATACATATATGTGAAAACCTCCCTCTCTTTATTACTTACTATTAATTGCAACGATGACCAAAACTATGTTTGTCAACTCTCAACAACTTTTATTCATCATACTCTTTATATGTGAAGTCATTACTCTCCATAAGATCCATATGATCTCTTTATTTCTTTTTATTCTTTCTCTTCTCTTTTATTTTTATTCCCTCCAGGTCATGGGAAGATAATCAGGCCATTGACTCATAACTAATCTTTACTATATATAGCTCACGGACTCGATTACATAGAAGGATCATAGAGCAAAACCGAAAACTAAATCATACTAAAACTTTATTCTACTAGATCAAAATATCACTAAAAGGATCGAACTAAGAAAAAGGTAAAGATAGGAGTGTGAGGGTGATACGATACCGAGGCACTCCCCCTACTTGGCAGTTGCCAAGGGGAGTGCCCATACCCGTGTGTTTATGTCTCCTTCCTCGGAGGTGGTGATGATGTAGTTGTTGATGATGTAGGCTTGTCGTCCATCTTCCAAGGCATAGGCTCACCATCATAGAAGGATGATCGAGTCTCCGGGATCCTCGAATCTGCAGCCAGACTCATTCGCTTGAATCTATATTCATACTCACAGTTTTGGTTTTGCAGGTCATAGATATGGGCTTGGAGATGCTCGATTTTCTTGTGAATCTTGAAGATGGTCTCCCCGATGTTCCTGGCATCTAGCTTGGTGTTGTTGGTGAACTCCGTGATGATTATGTGGTTGGCGTCGAGTCCACGTTCCACCGTCTCCTAGCACTTGAAGACTTGTTGCTCCACTGCTTCGAGTCTTGTCTCCACGCTTCCGGTCCTCCTTGGTCCCTCAACATCACGGACGTGCAGCAACCCCTCACGCATCTGAACGGTTTGAGGATGTTGCAGCACTTCCATGAGGTAGGGATTGATGACCTTCTCGAAGAACTTGTCCTTGGGGGTACTTGGAGACGTCATGGTGATCTAGATTTGTCAAAAAAACAGCTCGAAACAAAAACAAAGGATATTTGCATCGTACGGTGGTCAAAACCTCCGAGAGATTATATAATGAATTTTTACCGACCAAAAGAAGTATCATTCAAGAAAACGGAGTCCGGAGAGCACACGAGGTTCCCACGAGGCAGGGGGCGCACCCAGGGGGTAGGGCGCGCCCTCCACCCTCGTGGATGCCCTGTGTCCTTCTCGGATTACTTCTTATTTTCCTATTTTCCTAAATATTCCAAAACGGAGAAAAATTGCTATTAGAACTGTTTTGGAGTCGGTTTACTTACTGTACCACATACCTATTCATTTTCGGAGTCTGAAACGTTCTGGAAAGTGTCCCTTATGTATTCCTCCGGGGTTACGGTTTCAATAACATTAGTTCAACATTTATAGGATTACCTGAGATATAGTGTTTGATTCTTTGGCCGTTCACCACCCTTGGATTTGTGCCTTCCTAGTTGTTGATTTTTATGGCACCGGAATGATAGACCTCCTCGATAATGTAAGGACCTTCCCATTTAGAGAGGAGTTTGCCTGCAAAAAATCTTAAATGAGAGTTGTATAGCAAAACATAATCACCTACATTAAACTCACGCTTTTGTATCCTTTTGTCATGCCATCTTTTAACCTTTTCTTTAAACAATTTGGCATTCTCATAGGCCTGGGTTCTCCATTCATCAAGTGAGCTAATGTCAAAAAGCCTCTTCTCACCGTCAAGTTTGAAATCATAATTGAGCTCTTTAATGGCCCAATATGCCTTATGTTCTAGTTCGAGAGTTAAGTGACATGCTTTTCCATAAACCATTTTATACGGAGACATACCCATAGGAATTTTATATGCAGTTCTATAAGCCCATAATGCATCATCAAGTTTCTTAGACCAATTCTTTCTAGATCTATTAACAGTCTTTTGCAAAATTAATTTAAGCTCTATATTACTCAACTCTACTTGACCACTAGACTGTGGATGATATGGAGATGCGATTCTATGATTAACATCATACTTAGCAAGCATTTTACGAAAAGCACCATGAATAAAATGGAGAGAAGTGCATATTTCAACCCGAACTCTTGCCCTAGTCTAATTTACAACCCCGAACTTCAATACCGTCTAAATTACAACCCCCAACTCTCAAAACCGGTTAGGATTCAACCCTTCTGTACCTTTTGACCAAGTTGACCGGTTTTGACCCGTTGACTAGGTGAACAGTAAGTTAAAAATATAATTTTTCCATCAGGTGAATAGTAATTTCAAAAAGGTTACAATGGTTTTTAGCTTGTTTGGATATTTGAGTAGCACTCAGCAAAAAAGACAACTGTGGGGTCTATGAAGCATTCATGCACTGTTTGGGCTGATTTTGTTTTTTTTGGCTGAGAGCTACTCAGATGTCCGAACGTGATGAAAATTGTCATGGACCTCATGCATTGATACATCTTCCATGCAAAAAATATTTGGAATTTTTTTGACTTTTTGGTATTTTTTTGAAATTTTACTTTTGTTCCACTTATTAATTTTTTTGAATTTATTGTTCACCTTGTGGGAAAAGCGAAATTATTTTTTGATTTTTTCAACTTTAATTTAATTTTATTTTAATTTACTGTTCACTAGTCAATGGGTCAAAACCGGTTAACAAAGGGAGAAGTGTTGAATCCTGACCGGTTTTGAGAGTTGGGGGTTGTAATTTAGACTAGGGCAAAAGTTTGGGGTTGAAATATGCACTTCTCTCAATAAAATGTGAACCACAATCAGTCCTTAAGTATCTAGGGACTCCAAACCTCAGAAAAATAACTTCTTTAAGTATCTTAATAGCGGTGTTATGATCAGCACTACTGTAACACCCCGGATGTAGCTTTCCCTATTTGTACTCCAACTCTTGCCGTTTCCGGCGTTAAGTTATTTTATTTTTCTCGGGTTCGGGTTTTGCCTCCGTGTGTTGTTGTCGTTGTCATGCATCTCATATCATGTCATCATGTGCATTGCATTTGCATACGTGGTCGTCTCATGCATTCGAGCATTTTCCCCGTTGTCCGTTTTGCATTCCGGCGCTTCGTTCTCCTCCGGTGGTCATTTCTAGCTTTCTTTCGTGTGTGGGGATTAAACATTTCCGGGTTGGACCGAGACTTGCCAAGCGGCCTTGGTTTACTACCGGTAGACCGCCTGTCAAGTTTCGTACCATTTGGACTTCGTTTGATACTCCAACGGTTAACCGAGGGACCGAAAAGGCCTCGTGTGTGTTGCAGCCCAACACCCCTCCAATTTGGCCCAAAACCCACCAAACTCTGCTCCATGTCCTAGAGCGTTCGATCATGATCGCGTGGCCGAAAACCGCACCTCATTTGGACTCTCCTAGCTCCCTCTATGCCTATATATAGGTCCTCCTCGATAATTCCGGATCAAACCCTAGTCCCCCTCCTCCTCCAGCCGCCGGACAAAAATCCGGACGGCTGGACGTGTCCGCCCGATCCGCCCGGGCCAATCTCGCGAAGCCACGTGGCACCGCGCCCACTTCGTCGCCTCCCGCCGCCGCCGGCCCGCGGGGCCCGCTTCTGGCCCGCGGGGCCCGTTCCCCTCCGCCCCTCCGTGCCAGGCTCCAGGGAGGGGAGCTCCCGAGCCGCCGCCGGCCGCCTTTGCCTCGCCGCGCCGCCGTGAGCGCCATTGCCGGCCGCCGGAGCAAGCCGCCGCGCCCCGCGCCGCCACCGCGCCGCCCTGCTGCCCTGCCGCGCCGCCCAGCCGCCGTCGTCGCCGACCAGCCCGCCGGCGAGCTCCGGTGAGGATGCGGCGATCCTCGGGAGGCGCGCCCCGATCCAGATCCGAGGCAGCTACAGTAACCCTAGGAGGTGTTTTTTTTGCTAACTCCCGAAATTGCAGATCCAAGTGCCTCTGTTCGGGGCCCCGTAACTTTGCATCCGTAGCTCCGATTTGGGCATATAGCACATCAAACTGTTCATCTCAGAGAGTACATCATTTCATTCCATTGCATCATTTTCATTTGAGCTCATCTTGATACCCGAAATGCTGTTAGAAGAGGGCTACTTGAGTTAATTGTCAGATCTATTACTCCGTTTAGCACTTTTGTCATTTTTGCCATGATTAATGTGTGCATGATATGCCCGTGAGTTCTTCATATGTTTTGTTAAGGGTTTTGTCATCTTTCCAGAGGTGCAACCCATGTATTTTTAGGATGTGCGTGGTGACTTGTGCAAGCTTGCAAAGTGGTGCACTTGCTAATTCTGTTTTCAGGGACTTAGTGATTTCACTAAGTCCTGGGTTTGCTTATCTCATGATGCCATATGTTCATGTTGTTTCCTAGTGATCCGTGCCTCTTTTGAGGATGATCAGTAAGGGAGTTCTGTTAATCTTGTAGTGCTCTATCCATCCATGTCTTTTTTTGCAATTATGGAGCACCCTAGCTTGAGTCAATCAAGCTCTACTTTTGCTTCGTTGCGAATCTGGGCAGATCGTCAACTTGTTTGCGATTTTGCCGATGTTATTGTAGTTGATCCGTGCATGCTATGCCATTGTTCTTGCCATGTCTACCTTGCATTTTGTGCCTTCTTAAGGGATGTATGCTTGTCTTTCCATGGCTTGCACCATGGTGAGTGCATCGAGCTCGTAAACATGCCTTCGTGATTTATGTTTCAGCATGTCCCAGTTTTTCTCTAAGTCTGAGAACTGATTATGTTTTTGCTATGTTCGTGTTCTTGTTAGTATATTTTGTGATCCCTTTTGACTCAAGGTCACTAAGGGACTTTTGTTAAGCTTGTTGAGTAGCTCCATTCCATGTCTTTCTTTGTCATGTTCAGGTCCTGTAGCATGTTGTTTTGTTGCTCCGAAGAGGGCTATATGATCTGAAATTCCACACAAGTGTTAATTTCACTAAGTCTGAGATCTATTTGTCATTTGCACTTTTTCCATGCTTGTTTGAACCTGTTAATGGATGAATTGGCCGTAGCTCAGTGCTAGACTTTTGTTAGGCATCTTGTGTGCATCCCTTCCATGTATTTTGTTGTCATGTGTGGGTGCTGTAGCATGTTCATCTCATTGCATTTATATGCCTACTTGCTGTAAATTGCAGACCGGTGTCATTGTTGAATTGCTTGCCATTTCCAAACCGTAACTCCGATTCTGGCGTTCTTTATATCGTTTTCAAGCGATTTCATCTCATCTTTCCATTGGAACACTTGGAATTCCAAGTTGAGGCCAGGTTCATGCATTTCCTGTCATATCTTGCATTTGGCATCCCACATCGCATCCCGCATAGCATGTCATCATTTCATCCTATTGCTTGTTTTTGCACGTGGTTGATTGTATCCTTGTTGCTTGTTTGTCTTATTTGGGTAGATACGGGAGACGAGTTCACTAACGAGGAGCCCGTTGAGTTTGCTTTCGAGGATCCAGTCAACTCTGACAACTGTGTAGGCAAGATGATCATACCATCGAAATCACTACTATCTTTGCTATGCTAGTTTGCTCGCTCTTTTGCTATGCCATTGCTACGATGCCTACCACTTGCTTGCAAGCCTCCCAAATTGCCATGTCAAACCTCTAACCCACCATTGTCCCAACAAACCGTTGATTGGCTATGTTACCACTTTGCTCAGCCCCTCTTATAGCGTTGCTAGTTGCAGGTGAAGATTGGAGGCCGTTCCTTGTTGGAACATATTTTATTTACTTGTTGGGATATCATTATATTCCTTGTTATCTTAATGCATCTATATATTTGGTAAAGGGTGGAAGTCTCGGCCTCTCGCCTAGTGTTTTGTTCCACTCTTGCCGCCCTAGTTTCCGTCATATCGGTGTTATGTTCCCGGATTTTTGCGTTCCTTACGCGGTTGGGTTATAATGGGAACCCCTTGATATTTCACCTTGATTAAAGCTTTTCCAGCAATGCCCAACATTGGTTTTACCATTTGCCACCTAGCCTCTTTTTCCCTTGGGTTTCTGGAGCCTAAGGGTCATCTTATTTTAAACCCCCCCGGGCCAGTGCTCATCTGAGTGTTGGTCCAAATAGAGCCACTTGCAGCGCCACCTCGGGGCAACTTGAGGGTTGGTTTTAGCTGTACGTAGTGTTCATCTGAGTGTGCCCTGAGAAAGAGATATGTGCAGCTCCTATCAGGATTTGTCGGCACATTTGGGCGGTGTTGCTGGATTTGTTTTAACCTGTCGAAGTGTCTTGAATTACTGAGATACCGAGTCTGATCGGAACATCTGGGGAGGAGGTCTATTCCTTCGTTGACCGTTAGAGCTTGTCATGGGCTAAGTTGGGACTCCCCTGCAGGGATTGAACTTTCGAAAGCCGTGCCCGCGGTTATGGGCAGATGGGAATTTGTTAATGTCCGATTGTAGATAACTTGAACCTTAATTTAATTAAAATGAATCAACTGAGTGTGTTACCGTGATGGCCTCTTCCCGGCGGAGACCGGGAAGTGGACACGGTGTTGGAGTAATGTTTGCGCAGGCTGTTCTCTAGCTTCTCGCTCGTGCTTTGCCTCCTCTTCTCGCTCTCTTTTGCGAATAAGTTAGCCACCATACTTGCTAGTAGCTTGCTGCAGCTCCACTCATATTTTACCTTGCCTTACCTATAAGCTTGAATAGTCTTGATCGCGAGGGTGCGAGATTGCTGAGTCCCTGTGGCTCACAGATTACTATTACACCAGATGCAGGGCCTGATGATTCCGCTCCAGGAGACGCGTATGAGCTCAAGTGGGAGTTCGACGAAGACTCTCAGCGATACTATGTTTCCTTTCCTGACGATCAGTAGTAGTGCCCAGTCGGGGGTGAACGGGACCGTTATCGCATGTTGGGTTCTCTTTATTTTGGCACCGTAGTCGGGCCATGAGTGTTTGGATGATGTAATGTTATTTATGTACCTGATTGACATGGCGAGTGTAAGCCAACTATGTTATCTCCCCTTTTATTATTATATTACATGGGATGTTTGTGAAGATTTCCTAACTTGCGACATATGCCTTCAATGCGATTATATCTCTAAGTCGTGCCTCGACACGTGGGAGCTATAGTCGCATCGAGGGTGCTACAAGTTGGTAATCAGAGCCTTCCCCGACCTTAGGAGCCCCATTGCTTGATCGTTTTTAGCGGCCGAGTTGTGTCTAGAAAAATGTTTGAGTCTTTTAGGAATTATATATCGGAGAGTTTAGGAATTCTTTTTACTTCCCAGTCTCCTCATTGCTCTGGTAAGGCATCCTGACGTAGAGTTTTGACTCTTCTCTTCTCAAATTTCACTAAAAAAAATTTTAGGATCACGCGGGTATCTTGGAATCGTTCCGATAGTTTTATGATGAGAACATTGTCTTGGTGCCTCCTGTCAGGGGTTTAGTGGAAGTGTCCCGGGGAGTTGAGCTCTGAGGTGTTGTCATCATTATTTTATCGTTGCAGTTCTGGAATACCTGAGTTTAGTATGCCGACATCAAAAATCTCTTTTATGCAGTTCGTTGGTGAGATAACCTCGACGCCACCCAGTACTGGGGCGGGAGTTCGGGAGTATCGCCATAACTTGTATAACGGATGCTTTTCGAAGGTTGAGGTAGATGGTTTCCGAAGGTTTCTTGGTTTTGTGTTGAAGGATGGATACAGCTGGATGTAAGAATTGCTAGTTTGGGTGAGATATCATGCTTCCCCTGTATCCCCAACACCTGATTGCATAACCGGAAAGGTTCGGGAGTTTCATAGGTGGGAATTCTAGTAGCTCTAGTTTTTCTTCCATGGATATTGGTTTGAGATTGGGATTTCTTACTGATTATTCGTTCTTGATCCGTATCTTGTTGATTTATTTCTCTACCTTAATTCTACGTGGCTTCTCAATTTATGGATATGTGACCATTTGAAGAGGAATGCATTCGTTCACTTTGTTCGGATGTGAAGACTATATGTTCCAATTTTCATTTCGTTGGATTCAGCTTCAATATTTATCTGTCAATGTGCTAATGGTGGTCAACCTCTTCAGGATGGCTCCTCCAACGCGCACGACTCCGAATCCTGATCCGCCACCACCTCCACCTCCTCCGGAGGCATGGCAAGCTGTGATGGCCGCAACCAATGCAAATACACAGTTGATCATGCAAATTCTTCAAGAGCGCAATCAAGGCAGTCAAGGGAATCAAGGCAGCAATCAGAGTCACTTTGCTACACTCAACCAGTTCCTTGCTAACAGGCCAAAGACTTTCAGCAATTGTGTTGAGGCAACCGATGCTGACGATTGGCTTGTGGATCTGTGCAAGCATTTCGAGTGCAGTAATGTCAGGCCTGAGGACTTTGTTAAGTTCGCTTCCTTCCAACTCAAAGATCAAGCTGCAGAATGGTTCCAGCAGTACAAGGACTCCAGAGGTGGACGTGTTATCACTTGGGATGATTTCCGTCGAGATTTCCGAGCTCATCATATTCCGCAGAGCGTGGTTGAAAGAAAGCGTGAGGAATTCCGCAATCTGAAGCAAGGCTCTTTGTCTGTCTATGACTACAACAAGTTGTTCCAGAAGCTCGCCCGCTTTGCCAAGCAGGACGTCCCTGATGAGAAGAGCATGATATACCAGTTCAGGGGTGGTCTCAGAGAAGAAATTCAGCTAGCTCTTGTTCTCTTTGAGCCCTTGAGATACGATGAGTTCTACAAAATGGCACTGAAGCAAGAGTCTGCTCAGTTGAGGTGTGATGCTTCCAAGAAGCGAGTCAGAGATGTTACTCCTTCTTCCTCTACTCAAGTGGCCAAGCAGCAGAAGTTTTGGCTTCCTCCTCCTCCGTTCCGTCAGCCGTATCAGCAGAAGAGCAAAGGTGGCCGTGGTTCTTCCCACCCACCCAACCCTGGCTTTCAGAACAAGACTTCGTCTCAAGCTCCAAGATCGAGTGCTCCGTATCACCATCCGCTTTTAGAGGTCACGTGCAACAAGTGCCAACAGAAGGGTCACTATGCCAACAAGTGTCTCAACCAGAGGCGTCTTCCTCCTCCTCCTCCTGTCACATCGACAAGTACAGCTGTGGTCAAGCATAACCCCAAGCACGCCAAGGTCAATTTGCTGAATGCAGCTCAGGCAGAGGACTCGTCAGATGTGATCATGGGTAACCTTCCTATTAACGATGTTCCTGCAAAAGTTCTTTTTGACACTGGTGCATCGCTTTCTTTTATTTCAACTCCATTTGTGCCAAGCATGATTTTGTGACCGAAAGGATTCCTGTTCCATTGAAGATTGTGTCTCCGGGCAAGCAAATGACTTCTAACAATTGCGTCCCGGATGTCTCTATCACGTTGGGCGATTACAAGTTTCTCTCTTCTCCGGTGGTTCTTGGTAACTCGGATATTGATCTTATTCTCGGAATGGATTGGCTTTCTAAGCACAAGGCACATCTTGATTGTGCAGCCAGGCAGATTCAATTGACACATTCGTCTGAGGATGTAATTGTCTTTGCCGCTCGTGATGATACTATCCATCTATTTTCTCTCAATGAGAAGGGTGAATTGGATGCCATCTCTCAAATTCCAGTCGTTTGCGAATATCAAGACGTCTTTCCAGAAGAGCTTCCAGGAATGCCTCCGCACCGGCCAGTTGAATTCGTTATTGATCTTGAGCCCGGCACGGAACCTGTGTGCAAGCGTCCTTACAAGCTCGGACCTGAAGAGTTGAAGGAGCTGAAGAAGCAACTCGATATGCAAGAGAAAATGTGTCTCATCCGGCCTAGTTCTTCTCCGTGGGGTTGGGGTGTTCTTTTTGTGAAGAAGAAGGATGGAACGGACCAACTTTGTGTTGATTACCGTCCAGTGAACAAGAAGACCATCAAGAACAAATACCCACTTCCCAACATCAATGAGCTGTTTGAACAACTCAAAGGTGCCCAAGTATTCTCCAAGCTTGATCTCCGTATGGGTTATCACTAGATTCGCATTTGTGAAGAAGATATTCCCAAGACAGCATTCAGAACAAGCTTTGGTTCATATGAATACACTGTCATGTCTTTTGGCCTTGCCAACGCTCCTCCGACGTTCTCTCGCATGATGAACTTCATCTTCAACGCCTACACCAAT
Source organism: Triticum urartu (assembly GCF_003073215.2). Taxonomy (NCBI): domain Eukaryota; kingdom Viridiplantae; phylum Streptophyta; class Magnoliopsida; order Poales; family Poaceae; genus Triticum; species Triticum urartu. The sequence continues at coordinate 424,700,581 of NC_053025.1, forward strand.
GACTTCGTTTTGGTCTATCTCGACGACATTCTGGTTTTCTCCAAGAATAAGGAAGATCATGCCAAGCACTTGCGTTTGGTTCTTGATAAGCTCAGAGAACATCAGTTCTATGCCAAGTTCTCCAAGTGTGAATTTTGGCTCGATGAGGTTCTTTATCTTGGTCATATCATCTCTGCCAAGGGCATTGCCGTGAATCCTGAGAAGGTGTCTGCAATTGTGAATTGGGAACCTCCTCAGAACGTGAAGCAACTCCGTAGCTTCCTCGGTCTCGCAAGCTATTGCCGAAGATTCGTTGAAAACTTTTCTAAGATCGCGAAGCCTCTCTCTAATCTTCTTTAGAAGCACGTCAAGTACGTTTGGTCTCCGGAGTGCGATATTGCTTTCAACACTTTGAAAGAGAAGTTGATCACTGCTCCAGTTCTGACTCCACCTGATGAATCCAAGCCGTACGAGGTATTTTGTGATGCCTCTCTCCAAGGTCTTGGCGCAGTATTGATGCAAGAGAAGAAAGTTGTTGTTTATACATCTCGCGAGTTGAAGCCTAATGAGAAGAACTACCCCACTCATGATCTCGAGTTGGCGGCAGTTGTGCATGCTCTTTTGACTTGGAGACATCTTCTATTGGGAAGAAAAGTGGACATTTTCACTGATCACAAGAGTCTCAAGTACATCTTCACTCAGCCTAATCTCAACCTCAGGCAAACTCGATGGGTCGAAATGATTCAAGAGTATAATCTGAGTATCGAGTATACTCCAGGCAAGGCTAATGTGATTGCTGACGCTTTGAGCAGGAAGGCTTACTGCAACAGTCTTATTCTCAAGCCTTATCAACCAGAGCTTTGTGAAGCTTTCCACAAACTTAATCTGCAAGTTGTTCCTCAAGGTTTCCTCGCCAACCTTCAAGTCTCTCCTACCTTAGAAGACCAGATTCGCCAAGCCCAGCTTCTTGATGCTATGGTGAAAAAGGTGAAGATTGGGATTGCCAAGAGTCAGTCCAAGTACAAGTGCTACCGCCTTGATGACAAGGACACTCTCTTCTTCGAGGATCGTATTGTTGTGCCTAAAGGTGAACTTCGTAAAGTGATCATGAACGGGGCTCACAATTCTCACCTCTCCCTCCACCCTGGGAGCACCAAGATGTATCAGGACCTCAAGCAAGCTTATTGGTGGACTCGAATGAAGCGCGAGATTGCTCAATTCGTGAATGAATGTGATGTCTGCAGAAGAGTGAAGGCAGAACACCAAAGGCCAGCTGGTCTCCTCCAACCTCTTGCCATTCCAGAATGGAAGTTTGACCACATTGAAATGGACTTCGTGACTGGGTTTCCAAAGTCCAAGCGTGGCAATGATGCTATATTTGTTGTCATCGACAAACTCACCAAAGTGGCTCACTTTCTGCCTATCAAAGAGTCGATCACAGCAGCTCAATTGGCGGAACTCTATACCTCTCGCATTGTCTCTCTGCACGGTATTCCTCAAGTGATCTCTTCAGACCATGGCAGCATCTTTACCTCCAAGTTTTGGGATTCTTTTCAGAAGGCCATGGGCACCAACATCCGCTTCAGCACAGCTTTCCGTCCTCAAACAAGCGGTCAAGTCGAGCGTGTCAACCAGATTCTTGAAGATATGCTCAGGGCTTGTGTAATCTCCTTCGGCATGAAGTGGGAGGATTGTCTTCCTTATGCTGAATTCTCCTACAACAACAGTTTTCAAGCAAGTTCGGGCAAGGCCCCATTTGAAATTCTGTATAGCAGGAAGTGCCGTACCCCTCTCAACTGGTCTGAAACCGGTGAACGTCAGCTTTTGGGTAATGACTTAATCACAGAAGCAGAAGAAATGTGCAAAGTCATTCGAGATAACCTCAAAGCGGCCCAATCCCGCCAAAAGAGCTACTATGATAGTAAGCACCGTGATTTGGCTTTCGAGATTGGAGATCATGTTTACCTCCGTGTCTCTCCTATGAAAGGTACTCGTCGCTTCGGTATCAAAGGGAAGCTTGCCCCCAGATACGTGGGACCTTTCAAGATCGTCAGCAAGAGAGGCGACCTCGCCTATCAACTCGAGCTTCCTTCAAACTTTGCAAATGTTCATGACGTCTTCCATGTCTCTCAGCTTCGAAAGTGCTTCAAGACTCCTGACCGCACCATCAACTTCGAGGACATTGAGATCCAAGAAAATCTCTCTTATCGTGAGCACCCAGTTGCTATTCTTGAAGAGACTGAACGCAAGACTCGCAACAAGTCAATCAAATTCCTCAAAGTCAAGTGGTCACACCATTCCGACTGTGAAGCTACCTGGGAACGCGAGGATCACCTCCGTTCTGAGTACCCGGCGTTCTTTCAGTCCTAGATCTCGGGACGAGATCCTTTCGTAGTGGTGGAGTGTTGTAACACCCCGGATGTAACTTTCCCTATTTGTACTCCAACTCTTGCCGTTTCCGACGTTAAGTTATTTTATTTTTCTCGGGTTCGGGTTTTGCCTCCGTGTATTGTTGTCGTTGTCATGCATCTCATATGATGTCATCATGTGCATTGCATTTGCATACGTGTTGATCTCATGCATTCGAGGATTTTCCCCGTTGTCCGTTTTGCATTCCGGCGCTTCGTTCTCCTCCGATGGTTATTTCTAGCTTTCTTTCGTGTGTGGGGATTAAACATTTCCGGGTTGGATCGAGACTTTCCAAGCGGCCTTGGTTTACTACCGTAGACCGCCTGTCAAGTTTCGTACCATTTGGACTTCGTTTGATACTCCAACGGTTAACCGAGGGACCAAAAAGGCCTCGTGGGTGTTGCAGCCCAACACCACTCCAATTTGGCCCAAAACCCACCAAACTCTGCCCCATGTCCTAGAGCGTTCGATCATGATCGCGTGGCCGAAAACCGCACCTCATTTGGACTCTCCTAGCTCCCTCTATGCCTATATATAGGTCCTCCTCGAAAATTCCGGATCAAACCCTAGTCACCGTCCTCCTCCAGCCACCGGACAAAAATCCGGACGGCCGGACGTGTCCGCCCGATCCGCCCGGGCCAATCTCGCGAAGCCACATGGCGCCGCGCCCACTTCGTCGCCTCCCGCCGCCGCCGGCCCGCGGGGCCCATTCCCCTCCGCCCCTCCGCGCCAGGCTCCAGGGAGAGGAGCTCCCGAGCCGCCGCCGGCCGCCTTTGCCTCACCGCGCCGCCTTGAGCGCCATTACCGGCCGCCGGAGCAAGCCGCCACGCCCCGCGCTGCCACCATGCCGCTCCGCCGCCCCGCGCCGCCACCGCGCCGCCCCGCTGCCCTGCCACGCCGCCCAGCCGCCGTCGTCGCCGACCAGCCCGCCGGCGAGCTCCGATGAGGATTCGGCGATCCTTGGGAGGCGCGCCCCGATCCAGATCCGAGGCAGCTACAGTAACCCTAGGAGGTGTTTTTTTTGCTAACTCCCGAAATTGCAGATCCAAGTGCCTCTGTTTGGGGCCCCGTAACTTTGCATCCGTAGCTCCGATTTGGGCATATAGCATATCAAAATGTTCACCTCAGAGAGTACATCATTTCATTCCATTGCATCATTTTCATGAGAGGTCATCTTGATGCCCGAAATGCTGTTAGAAGAGGGCTACTTGAGTTAATTGTTAGATCTGTTACTCCGTTTAGCACTTGTCATTTTTGTCATGATTAATGTGTGCATGATATGCCCGTGAGTTCTTCATATGTTTTGTTAAGGGTTTTGTCATCTTTCCAGAGGTGCAACCCATGTATTTTTAGGATGTGCGTGGTGACTTGTGCAAGCTTGCAAAGTGGTGCACTTGCTAATTCTGTTTTCAGGGACTTAGTGATTTCACTAAGTCCTGGGTTTGCTTTTCTCATGATGCCATATGTTCATGTTGTTTCCTAGTGATCCGTGCCTCTTTTGAGGATGATCAGTAAGGGAGTTTTGTTAATCTTGTAGTGCTCTATCCATCCATGTCTTTGTTTGCAATTATGTATCACCCCAGCTTGAGTCAATCAAGCTCTACTTTTGCTTCGTTGCGAATCTGGGTAGATCGTCAACTTGTTTGCGATTTTGCCGATGTTATTGTAGTTGATCCGTGCATGCTATGCCATTGTTCTTGCCATGTATAGCTTGAATTTTGTTACTTATTAAGGGATGTATGCTTGTCTTTCCATGGCTTGCACCGTGGTGAGTGCATCGAGCTCGTAAACATGCCTTCGTGATTTATGTTTCAGCATGTCCCAGTTTTTCTCCAAGTCTGAAAACTGATTATGTTTTTGCTATGTTCGTGTGCTTGTTAGTATATTTTGTGATCCCTTTTGACTCAAGGTAACTAAGGGACTTTTGTTAAGCTTGTTGAGTAGCTCCATGCCATGTATTTCTTTGTCATGTTCAGGTCCTGTAGCATGTTGTTTTGTTGCTCCGAAGAGGGCTATATGATCTGAAATTCCAGACAAGTGTTAATTTCACTAAGTCTGAGATCCGTTTGTCATTTGCACTTTTGCCATGCTTGTTTGAACCTGTTAGTGATTGAATTGGCCGTAGCTCAGTGCTAGACTTTTGTTAAGCATCTTGTGTGCATCCCTTCCATGTATTTTTTTTGTCATGTTTGGGTGCTGTAGCATGTTCATCTCATTGCATTTAGATGCCTACTTGCTGTAAATTGCAGACCGGTGTCATTGTTGAATCGCTTGCCATTTCGAAACCGTAACTCCGATTCTGGCGTTCTTTATATCGTTTTCAAGCGATTTCATCTCATATTTCTAGTGGCACACTTGGAATTCCAAGTTGAGGCCAGGTTCATGCATTTCCTGTCATATTTTGCATTTGGCATCCCGCATCGCATCCCGCATAGCATGTCATCATTTCATCCTATTGCTTGTTCTTGCACGTGGTTGATTGTATCCTTGTTGCTTGTTTGTCTTCTTTGGGTAGAGCCGGGAGACGAGTTCGCTAACGAGGAGCCCGTTGAGTTTGCTTTCGAGGATCCAGTCAAATCTGACAACTGTGTAGGCAAGATGATCATACCATCGAAATCACTACTATCTTTGCTATGCTAGTTTGCTCGCTCTTTTGCTATGCCATTGCTACGATGCCTGCCACTTGCTTGCAAGCCTCCCAAATTGCCATGTCAAACCTCTAACCCACCATTGTCCTAACAAACCGTTGATTCGCTATGTTACCACTTTGCTCAGCCCCTCTTATAGCGTTGCTAGTTGCAGGTGAAGATTGGAGGCCGTTCCTTGTTGGAACATCTTTTATTTACTTGTTGGGATATCATTATATTGCCTTGTTATCTTAATGCATCTATATACTTGGTAAAGGGTGGAAGGCTCGGCCTCTCGCCTAGTGTTTTGTTCCACTCTTGCCGCCCTAGTTTCCGTCATATCGGTGTTATGTTCCCGGATTTTTGTGTTCCTTACGCGGTTGGGTTATAATGGGAACCCCTTGATATTTCGCCTTGATTAAAGCTTTTCCAGCAATACCCAACATTGGTTTTACCATTTGCCACCTAGCCTCTTTTTCCCTTGGGTTTCCGGAGCTCGAGGGTCATCTTATTTTAAACCCCCCCCCCCCGGCCAGTGCTCCTCTGAGTGTTGGTCCAAATAGAGCCACTTGCAGCGCCACCTCGGGGCAACTTGAGGGTTGGTTTTAGTTGTACGTAGTGTTCATCTGAGTGTGCCCTGAGAAAGAGATATGTGCAGCTCCTATCGGGATTTGTCGGCACATTCGGGCAGTGTTGCTGGATTTGTTTTAACCTGTCAAAGTGTCTTGAATTACTGAGATACCGAGTCTGATCGGAATGTCTGGGGAGGAGGTCTATTCCTTCGTTGACCATGAGAGCTTGTCATGGGCTAAGTTGGGACTCCCCTGCAGGGATTGAACTTTCGAAAGCCGTGCCCGCGGTTATGGGCAGATCGGAATTTGTTAATGTCCGGTTGTAGATAACTTGAACCTTAATTTAATTAAAATGAATCAACTGAGTGTGTTACCGTGATGGCCTCTTCTCGGCGGAGACCGGGAAGTGGACACGGTGTTGGAGTAATGTTTGCGCAGGCTGTTCTCTAGCTTCTCGCTCGTGCTTTGCCTCCTCTTCTCGCTCTCTTTTGCGTATAAGTTAGCCACCATACTTGCTAGTAGCTTGCTGCAGCTCCACTCATATTTTACCTTGCCTTACCTATAAGCTTGAATAGTCTTTATCGCGAGGGTGCGAGATTGCTGAGTCCATGTGGCTCACAGATTACTATTATACCAGATGCAGGGCCTGATGATTCCGCTCCAAGAGACGCGTATGAGCTCAAGTGGGAGTTCGACGAAGACTCTCAGCGATACTATGTTTCCTTTCCCGACGATCAGTAGTAGTGCCCAGTCGGGGGTGAACGGGATCGTTGTCGCATGTTGGGTTCTCTTTATTTTGGCGCCATAGTCGGGCCATGAGTGTTTGGATGATGTAATGTTATTTATGCACCTGATTGACGTGGCGAGTATAAGCCAACTATGTTATCTCCCTTTTTATTATTATATTACATGGGATGTTTGTGAAGATTGCCTAACTTGCGACATATGCCTTCAATGCGATTATATCTCTAAGTCGTGCCTCGACACGTGGGAGCTATAGTCGCATCGAGGGTGTTACAACTACTAGTTGGAATAGCTTCTACCCACTTAGTAACGTAATCAACACCAACAAAAATATGTGTATACCCATTAGAGGAAGGAAACGGTCCCATATAATCAAAGCCCCAAACATCAAATGGTTCAACAACAAGTGAATAATTCATAGGCATTTCTTGACGTCTACTAATATTACCAATTCTTTGACATTCATCACAAGACAAGACAAACTTACGGGCAACCTTGAAGAGAGTAGGCCAATAAAAACCGGATTGCAACACCTTATGTGCAGTTCTATCTCCAGCGTGGTGTCTTCCATAAGCCTCGGAGTGACACTTGTGTAGTATCTGTTACTGTTCATGCTCATGTACACAACATCTAATAACACCATCTACTCCTTCTTTATAAAGGTGTGGGTCGTCCCAGAAGTAATGCCTTAAATCATAGATTTTTTTTCTTTTGCTGGTAGGTGAAACTAGGTAGTATAAATTTAGCAACAATATAATTAGCATAATCAGCATACCATGGAGCAGTACGAGAAGCATTTATGATAGCTAATTGTTCATCAGGAAAGCTATCATAAATAGGTAGTGGGTCATCAAGAACATTCTCTAACCTAGACAAGTTGTCTGCAACAGGGTTCTTAGCTCCCTTTCTATCAATAATATGCAAATCAAATTCTTGTAGTAGGAGAACCCATCTAATAAGTTGTAACACCCCGGATGTAACCTTCCCTATTTGTACTCCAACTCTTGCCGTTTCCGGCGTTATGTTATATTTATTTCCTTGGGTTCGGGTTTCGTCTCCGTGTGTTGTTGTCGTTGTCATGCATCTCATATCATGTCATCATGTGCATTGCATTTGCATACGTGTTCGCTTCATGCATCCGAGCATTTTCCCCGTTGTCCGTTTTGCATTCCGGCGCTTCGTTCTCCTTCGGTGGTCATTTCTATCTTTCTTTCGTGTGTGGGGATTAAAAATTTCTGGATTGGACCGAGACTTGTCAAGCGGCCTTGGTTTACTACCGGTAGACCGCTTGTCAAGTTTCGTATCAATTGGACCTCGTTTTCTACTCCAACGGTTAACCGAGGGACCGAAAAGGCCTCGTGTGTGTTGCAGCCCAACACCCTTCCAATTTGTCCCAAAACCCACCAAACTCTGCTCCATGTCCTAGAGCGTTCGATCACGATCGCGTGGCCAAAAACCGCACCTCATTTGGACTCTCCTAGCTCCACTTATGCCTATAAATAGCCCCCCCGTTTTCGGATCATCTCCCCCTCTCGAAACCCTAAAAAATTCCCTCTCCGCCGCGCCGGACGTGTCCGGACGAGCCGGACAACGTCCGGATCTCATTGCCGCCACGTGTCCGCCTCCCACTGGCCGCCGCCGCCGCCCCACATCGCCGCGCCGCCAGCCCGCGAAGCCCGGCGCGGGCCCTCCCCGGCCCGCATCGCCCCGCCGCCGCCTTCCGCCAGCCGCCGCTCTCCTCCTCGCGGCCGGCCGCCCGAGCCGCCTGAGCCGCCGCGCGCCGCTTGCCCCGGCTAGCTGCCGCAGGAGCCCGCCGTCCGAGCCGCCGCGGGAGCCCGCCGCCTCGCTCCTGCTCCAGCCGCCGCGGGGCACTGCTCCGGCCGCCGCCGACCCCGCCGTCCGGCAGCCCTCGCCGGCACCGACTCCCTCCTCGCGGGAGCCCTGCTTCCTCGCCGGAGAGCTTCGGTGAACAGTGCCGGCCGCGCCTCGGTTTCCGTGCGAAACCCTAGATCTAATCCGAGAGGTTGATTTTTTTGCCAAGTCCCAGGAATTTTCACTTCATATGCTCCTGTTCGAGGCCCCGTAACTTTGCATCCGTAGCTCCGATTTGGACATATAGTATATCAAAATGTTCGTCTCGACTAGTAAATCATTTCGATCCATTGCATCATTTTCATGTGGGCTCATATTGATGCCCAAAATGCTGTTAGAAGGAGGCTTCGTGAGTTAATTGTCAGATCTGCTAGTTCATTTTAGACTTTTGTCATTTTTGCCATGATTATTGTGTGCGTGCTATGCCTGTGAGTCCTTCATATGTTTTGTTAAGGATTTTGTCTTCTTTCCAAATGTGCAACACATGCATTTTTAGGATTTGTGTGGTGACTTGTGCAAGCTTGCAAAGTGAGGCACCCGGTAAATCTGTTTTCAGAGACTTTGTAGTTTTCACTAAGTCTGGGATTATTTAGTTCATGATGCCATATGTTCAGCTTGTTTCCTAGTGATCCGTGCCTCTTTTGAGGATGATCAGTAAAGGAGTTTTGTTAATCATGTTATGTTATATCCATCCTTGTCTTTGTTTGCAATTATGGAGGAACCTAGCTTGAGTCAATCAAGCTCTACTTTTGCTTCATGGTGAATCTGGGCAGATCGTCAACTCGTTTGCGATTTTGCCGATGTTATTGTAGTTGATCCGTGCATGCTATGCCATTGTTCTTGACATGTCTAGCTAGAATTTTGTGCCTTCTTAATGGATGTATGCTTGCGTTGCCATCACTTGCACCGTGGTGAGTGCATCGAGCTCGTTTACATGCCTTCGTGAGTTATATTTCAGCATGTCTCAGTTTTCACTAAGTCTGAAAACTCATTGTGTTTTAGCTATGTTCGTGTGCCCGTTAGTATATTTTGTGAACCCTTTTGGCCCCAGGTCACTTTGGTTCTTTTGTTAAGCTTGTTGAGTAGCTCCATGCTAAGTTCTTACTTGTCTTATTCAGATCATGTATCATGTTGTTTTGCTGCTCCGAAGAGGGCTTCGTGATCTGAAATTTCAGACAAGTGTTAATTTCACCAAGTCTGGAATCTGTTTTGCATTTGCGTTTTTGCCATGCTTGTTTGAACCTCTTAATGGATGAATTGTCCGTAGCTCAGTGCTAGTCTTTTGTTAAGCATCTTGTTTGCATCCCTGCCATGTATTTTGTTGTCATGTTTGGTGGCTGTAGCATGTTCATTTCGTTGCATTTAGATGCCTACTTGCTATAAATTGCAGACCGGTGTCGTTTTTGAAACGCTTGCCATTTCCAAACCGTAACTCCGATTCCGATGATCTTTATATCGTTTTCAAGCGATTTCATCTCATCTTTCCAGTGGCACCCTTGGAATTCCTTGTTGAGGCCAGGTTCATGCATTTCCTGTCATATCTTGCATTTTGCATCCCGCATCGCATCCCGCATAGCATATCATCATTTCGTCATATTGCTTGTTCTTGCACGTGGTTGATTGTATCCTTGTTGCTTGTTTGTCTTGTTTGGGTAGATCCGGGAGACGAGTTCGCTACCGAGGAGCCCGTTGAGTTTGCTTGTGAGGATCCAGTCAACTCTGACAACTATGCAGGCAAGATGATCATACCCTCGAAATCACTACTATCTTTGCTATGCTAGTTTGCTCGCTCTTGCTATGCCAATGCTACGATGCCTACCTTTTGCTTGTCAGCCTCCCAATTGCCATGTTGAAACTCTAACCCACCTTGTCCTAGCAAACCGTTGATTGGCTATGTTACCGCTTTGCTCAGCCCCTCTTATAAGCGTTGCTAGTTGGCAGGTGAAGATTGGAGGCCGTTCTTGTTGGAACATCTTTTATTTACATGTGGGATATCAATTATATTGCTATGTTATCTTAATGCATCTATATACTTGGTAAAGGGTGAAGGCTCGGCCTCTCGCCCTAGTGTTTTGTTCCACTCTTGCCGCCCTAGTTTCCCCGTCATATCGGTGTTATGTTCCCGATTTTTGCGTTCCTTACGCGGTTGGGTATAATGGGAACCCCTTGATATTTCACCTTGATTAAAGCTTTTCAGAAATGCCAACTTGGTTTTACCATTTGCCACCTAGCTTTTTCTTCCTTGGGTTCTGCAGACTCAAGGTCATCTTATTTTAACCCCCCCGGGCCAGTGCTCCTCTGAGTGTTGGTCCAAACCGTCAGCCGCCGGGCTACCAGGGGAAACTCTGGCTGGCCTACCGGAAGTTTGGACAATCTGAGTGTGCCCTGAGAAAGAGATATGTGCAGCTCCTATCGGGATTTGTTCGGCACATTCGGCGGTGTTGCTGGTCTTGTTTTAACCTGTCGAAGTGTCTTGAGATTACTGAGATACCGAGTCTGATCGAATGTCTTGGGAGGAGGTCTATTCCTTCGTTGGCCGTGAGAGCTTGTCTAGGGCTAAGTTGGGACTCCCCTGCAGGATTGAACTTTCGAAAGCCGTGCCGCGGTTATGGGCAGATGGGAATTTGTTAATGTCCGGTTTGTAGATAACTTGAACCTTAATTAATTAAAACGAATCAACTGAGTGTGTTACCGTGATGGCCTCCTTTCCGGCGGAGTCCGGAAGTGGACACGGTGTTGGAGTAATGCTTGCGCAGTTGTTCCTTTAGATTCTCGCTCGTGCTTTGCCTCTCTTCTCGCTCTCTTTTTGCGAATAAGTTTAGCACCATATATGCTAGTCCGCTTGCTGCAGATCACATATTTTTACCTTAGCCTTCCTATAAGCTTAAATAGTCTTGATCGCGAGGGTGCGAGATGCTGAGTCCCTGTGGATCACAGATACTATAACTCCAGATGCAGGTCCAGGTGATTCCGCTCCAGTGACGAGTACGAGCTCAAGTGGGAGTTCGACGAAGGACTCTCAGCGAGTTATTATGTTTCCTTTCCCGATGATCAGTAGTGGTGCCTAGTTGGGGTTCGATTCAGGGCCTTGTCGCATGGTGGGTTTTTCTTCTATTTTGGCACCGTAGTCGGGCCATGAGTGTTTGTATGATGGATGTTATTTATGTACTTTGATGTGACGTGGCGAGTGTAAGCCAATTATGTTCCTCTCCCTTTTATTATATATTACATGGGATGTTGTAATGATTGCCTGACTTGCGACATTGCTTTCAATGCGGTTATGTCTCTAAGTCGTGCCTCGACACGTGGGAGCTATAGCCGCATCGAGGGCGTTACAAGTTGGTAATCAGATCCTTCCCCGACCTTAGGAGCCCCATTGCTTGATCATCTTAGCAGCCGAGTTGTGTCTAAAAAAAATGTTTTGAGTCACTTAGGAATTATATATCGGAGAGATTAGGAATTCTTTTTACTTCCCAGTCTCCTCATCGCTTTGGTAAGGCATCCTGACGTAGAGTTTTGACTCTTCTCTTCTCAAATTTCACTAAAAAAAATTTTAGGATCACGCGAGTATCTTGGAATCGTTCCGATGGCTTATGATGAGAATATTGACTTGGTGCCTCCTGTCAGGGGTTTAGTGGAAGTGTCCCGGGGAGTTGAGCTCTGAGGTGTTGTCATCATAATTTTATTGTTGCAGTTCTGGAATACTTGAGATATGTTCGCCGACATCGAAAATCTCTTTTATGCAGTTCATTGGTGAGATAACCTCGACGCCACCCAGTACTGGGGCGGGAGTTCGGGAGTATCGCCATAACTTGTATAACGGATGCTTTTCGAAGGTTGAGGTAGATGGTTTCTGAAGTTTTCTTGGTTATGTGTTGAAGGATGGATACAGCTGGATGTAGGATTTGCTAGTTTGGGTGACATATTATGCTTCCCCTGTATCCCCAACACCTGATTGCATAACCGGAAAGGTTCGGGAGTTTCATAGGTGGGAATTCTCGTAGCTCTAGTTCTTCTTCCACAGATATTGGTTTGAGATTGGGATTTCTTACGGATTATTCGTTCTTCATCCGTACCTTGTTGATTTATTTCTCTACCTTAATTCTACGTGGCTTCTCAATTTAGGGATATGTGACCACTTCAAGAGGAATGCATTCGTTCATTTTGTTCAGATGTGAAGACTATATGTTGCAATTTTTCATTCCGTTGGTTTCAGCTTCAATTATCTGTCTATGTGCTAATGGTGGTCAACCTCTTCAGGATGGCTCCCGCTAAGAGCACCAGTCAGAACCAGAATCAAGATCTGCCACCACCTCCACCTCCTCCAGAGGCATGGCAAGCTGTGATGGCCGCAACCAATGCTAACACTCAACTGATCATGCAAATTCTCCAAGAGCGCAATCAAGGCAGCAATCAGAGTCACTTTGCTACACTCAACCAGTTCCTTGCTAACGGGCCAAAGACTTTCAGCAATTGTGTTGAGGCAACCGATGCTGATGATTGGCTTGTGGACCTGTGTAAGTATTTCGAGTGCAGTAACGTCAGGCCTGAGGACTTTGTCAAGTTCGCTTCCTTCCAACTCAAAGATCAAGCTGCAGAATGGTTCCAGCAGTACAAGGATTCCAGAGGTGGACGTGTTATCACTTGGGATGATTTCCGTCGAGATTTCCGAGCTCATCATATTCCGCAGAGCGTGGTTGAAAGCAAGCGTGAGGAATTCCGCAATCTGAAGCAAGGCTCTTTGTCTGTCTATGACTACAACAAGTTGTTCCAGAAGCTTTCCCACTTTGCCAAGCAGGACGTGCCTGATGAGAAGAGCATGATATACCAGTTCAGGGGTGGTCTCACAGAAGATATTCAGCTCGCTCTTGTTCTCTTTGAGCCCTTGAGGTACGATGAGTTCTACAACATGGCACTGAAGCAAGAGGCTGCTCAGTTGAGGTGTGATGCTTCCAGGAAGCGAGTCAGAGATGTTACTCCTTCTTCCTCTACTCAAGTGGCCAAGCAGCAGAAGTTTTGGCTTCCTCCTCCTCCGTTCCGTCAGCCATTCCAGCAGAAGAGCAAAGGTGGCAGTGGTTCTTCCCACCCACCCAACCCTGGCTTTCAGAACAAGACTTCGTCTCAAGCTCCAAGATCGAGTGCTCCGTATCACCGTCCGCTTTCAGAGGTCACGTGCAACAAGTGCCAACAGAAGGGTCACTATGCCAACAAGTGTTTCAACCAGAGGCGTCTTCCTCCTCCTCCTCCTGTCAGATCGGCAAGTACAGCTGTGGTCAAGCATAACCCCAAGCATGCCAAGGTCAATTTGATGAATGCAGCTCAGGCAGAGGACTCGTCAGATGTGATCATGGGTAACCTTCCTGTTAATGATAAACCTGCAAAAGTTCTTTTTGACATTGGTGCATCACATTGCTTCATCTCAAAACCTTTTGCATCTAAGCATGAGTTGACTTCCCAAGTTATGCATAAACTGTTAGCAGTCGTCTCTCCGGGTAGATGTTTGCTTGCTAATCACGAGATTCCGGATATTTCTATCATGATGGGTGATTTCAAGTTTCTGGCTTCTCCAATGGTTCTTGGTAACTCGGATATTGATCTTATTCTCGGAATGGATTGGCTTTCTAAGCACAAGGCTCAACTTGATTGTGCAGCCAGGCAGATTCAATTGACTCATTCGTCTGAGGATGTAATTGTCTTTGCCGCTCGGGATAATACTATCCGTCTGTTTTCTCTCAATGAGAAGGGTGAATTGGATGCTATTTCGCAAATTCCAGTCGTCTGCGAATATCAAGACGTCTTTCCAGAAGAGCTCCCAGGAATGCCTCCGCACCGGCCAGTTGAATTCGTTATTGAACATGAGCCTGGCACGGAACCTGTGTGCAAACGTCCTTACAAGCTGGAACCTGAAGAGTTGAAGGAGATGAAGAAGCAACTCGATGAGCAAGAAAGAATGGGTCTCATCCGGCCTAGTTCTTCTCTGTGGGGTTGTGGTGTTCTTTTTGTGAAGAAGGATGGAACGGACCGACTTTGTGTTGATTACCGTCCAGTGAACAAGAAGACCATCAAGAACAAATACCCACTTCCCAACATCAATGAGCTGTTCGAACAACTCAAAGGTGCTCAACTATTCTCCAAGCTTGATCTCCGTATGGGTTATCACCAGATTCGCATTCGTGAAGAAGATATTCCCAAGACAGCATTCAGAACAAGTTTTGGTTCATATGAATACACTGTCATGTCTTTTGGCCTCGCCAACGCTCCTCCGACGTTCTCTCGCATGATGAACTTCATCTTCAATGCCTACACCAATGACTTCGTTTTGGTCTATCTTGACGACATCCTGGTTTTCTCCAAGAACAAGGAAGATCATGCCAAGCACTTGCGTTTGGTTCTCGATAAGCTCAGGGAACATCAGTTCTACGCCAAGTTCTCCAAGTGTGAATTTTGGCTCGATGAGGTTCTTTATCTTGGTCATATCATCTCTGCCAAGGGCATTTCCGTGAATCCCGAGAAGGTGTCTGCAATTGTGAATTGGGAGCCTCCTCAGAACGTGAAGCAACTCCACAGTTTCCTCGGACTCGCAAGCTATTGCAGGAGATTCGTTGAAAACTTTTCTAAGATCGCGAAGCCTCTCTCTAATCTTCTTCAGAAGCATGTCAAGTACGTTTGGTCTCCGGAGTGTGATATTGCTTTCAACACTTTGAAAGAGAAGTTGATCATTGCTCCAGTTTTGACTCCACCTGATGAATCCAAACCGTACGAGGTCTTTTGTGATGCCTCTCTCCAAGGTCTTGGCGCAGTATTGATGCAAGAGAAGAAAGTTGTTGCTTATACATCTCGCCAGTTGAAGCCTAATGAGAAGAACTACCCCACTCGTGATCTCGAGTTGGCGGCAGTTGTGCATGCTCTTTTGACTTGGAGACATCTTCTATTGGGAAGAAAAGTGGACATTTTCACTAATCACAAGAGTCTCAAGTACATCTTCACTCAGCCTAATCTCAACCTCAGGCAAACTCGATGGGTCGAAATGATTCAAGAGTATAATCCGAGTATTGAGTACACTCCAGACAAGGCCAATGTGATTGCTGACGCTTTGAGCAGAAAGGCCTACTGCAACAGTCTGATTCTCAAGCCTTATCAACCCGAGCTTTGTGAAGCTTTCCGCAAACTTAATCTGCAAGTTGTTCCTCAAGGTTTCCTCGCCAACCTTCAAGTCTCTCCTACCTTAGAAGACCAGATTCGCGAAGCCCAGCTTCTTGATGCTATGGTGAAAAAGGTGAAGATTGGGATTGCCAAGAGTCAGTCCAAGTACAAGTGCTTCCGCCTTGATGACAAGGACACTCTCTTCTTCGAGGATCGTATTGTTGTGCCTAAAGGTGAACTTCGTAAAGTGATCATGAACGGGGCTCACAATTCTCACCTCTCCCTCCACCCTGGGAGCACGAAGATGTATCAGGACCTCAAGCAAGCTTATTGGTGGACTCGAATGAAGCGCGAGATCGCTCAATTCGTGAATGAATGTGATGTCTGCAGAAGAGTGAAGGCAGAACACCAAAGGCCAGCAGGTCTCCTCCAACCTCTTGCCATTCCAGAATGGAAGTTTGACCACATTGAAATGGACTTCGTGACTGGGTTTCCAAAGTCCAAGCGTGGCAATGATGCTATATTCGTTGTCATCGATAAACTCACCAAAGTGGCTCACTTTCTGCCTATCAAAGAGTCGATCACTTCAGCTCAATTGGCGGAACTCTATACCTCTCGTATTGTCTCTTTGCACGGTATTCCTCAAGTGATATCTTCAGACCGTGGCAGCATCTTTACCTCCAAGTTTTGGGATTCTTTTCAGAAAGCCATGGGCACCAACATCCGCTTCAGCACAGCTTTCCATCCTCAAACAAGCGGTCAAGTCGAGCGTGTCAACCAGATTCTTGAAGATATGCTCAGGGCTTGTGTGATCTCCTTCGGCATGAAGTGGGAGGATTGTCTTCCTTATGCTGAATTCTCCTACAACAATAGTTTTCAAGCAAGTTCGGGCAAGGCCCCATTTGAAGTTCTGTATGGCAGGAAGTGCCGTACCCCTCTCAACTGGTCTGAAACCGGTGAACGTCAGCTGCTGGGTAATGACTTAATCACAGAAGCAGAAGAAATGTGCAAAGTCATTCGTGATAACCTCAAAGCAGCCCAATCCTGTCAGAAGAGCTACTATGATAGTAAGCACCGTGGTTTGGCTTTTGAGATCGGAGATCATGTTTACCTCCGCATCTCTCCTATGAAAGGTACCCGTCGCTTCAGTATCAAAGGGAAGCTTACCCCCAGATACGTGGGACCTTTCAAGATTGTCAGCAAGAGAGGCGACCTCGCCTATCAACTCGAGCTTCCTTCAAACTTTGCAAATGTTCATGACGTGTTCCATGTCTCTCAGCTTCGAAAGTGCTTCAAGACTCCTGACCGCACCGTCAACTTCGAGGACATTGAGCTCCAAGAAGATCTCTCCTGTCGTGAGCACCTAGTTGCTATTCTTGAAGAGACTGAACGCAAGACTCGCAACAAGTCGATCAAATTTCTCAAAGTCAAGTGGTCACACCATTCCGACCGTGAAGCTACCTGGGAACGCGAGGATCACCTCTGTTTTGAGTACCCGGAGTTCTTTCAGTCCTAGATCTCGGGACAAGATCTTTTCGTAGTGGTGGAGTGTTGTAACACCCCGGATGTAACCTTCCCTATTTGTACTCCAACTCTTGCCGTTTCCGGCGTTATGTTATATTTATTTCCTTGGGTTCGGGTTTCGTCTCCGTGTGTTGTTGTCGTTGTCATGCATCTCATATCATGTCATCATGTGCATTGCATTTGCATACGTGTTCGCTTCATGCATCCGAGCATTTTCCCCGTTGTCCGTTTTGCATTCTGGCGCTTCGTTCTCCTCCGGTGGTCATTTCTAGCTTTCTTTCGTGTGTGGGGATTAAACATTTCCGGATTGGACCGAGACTTGCCAAGCGGCCTTGGTTTACTACCGGTAGACCGCCTGTCAAGTTTCGTATCAATTGGACCTCGTTTTATACTCCAACGGTTAACCAAGGGACCGGAAAGGCCTCGTGTGTGTTGCAGCCCAACACCCCTTCAATTTGGCCCAAAACCCACCAAACTCTGCTCCATGTCCTAGAGCGTTCGTTCACGATCGCGTGGCCGAAAACCGAACCTCATTTGGACTCTCCTAGCTCCACTTATGCGTATAAATAGCCCCCCCCGTTTTCGGATCATCTCCCCCTCTCGAAACCCTAAAAAATTCCCTCTCCGCCGCCGCCGGACGTGTCCGGACGAGCCGGACAACGTCCGGATCTCACTGCCGCCATGTGTCCGCCTCCCACTGGCAGCCGCCGCCGCCCCACATCGCCGTGCCGCTAGCCCGCGAAGCCCGGCGCGGGCCCTCCCGGCCCGCATCGCGCCGCCGCCGCCTTCCGCCAGCCGCCGCCCTCCTCCTCGCGGCCGGCCGCCCGAGCCGCCTGAGCCGCCGCGCGCCGCTTGCCCCGGCTAGCCACCGCAGGAGCCCGCCGTCCGAGCCGCCGCGGGAGCCCGCCGCCTCGCTCCTGCTCCGGCCGCCGCGGGTCCCTGCTCCGGCCGTCGCCGACCCCGCCGTCCGGCAGCCCTCGCCGGCGCCGACTCCCTCCTCGCTGGAGAGCTTCGGTGAACAGTGCCGGCCGCACCTCGGTTTCCGTGCGAAACCCTAGATCTAATCCCAGAGGTTGATTTTTTTGCCAAGTCCCAGGAATTTTCACTTCATATGCTCCTGTTCGAGGCCCCGTAACTTTGCATCCGTAGCTCCGATTTGGACATATAGTATATCAAAATGTTCGTCTCGACTAGTAAATCATTTCGATCCAT